>NC_043763.1:19835453-20189619 GCF_902148845.1 Salarias fasciatus | reverse complement strand
TTCGGTGATGGACTTTGTGTCAGTAATTTACACATCGTGCATGCGTGCATGCTCCCAGCCGCTACCGCGCATCAGATGAGTGTGTTGTCTGACCATCAGAGATCCACCAGTCAAGTTTAGACGTGCAGGTATGTGAGTGTAGAGGTGTACAGTGGAAAGCTTGGATTGATGGCGTGTGGGGATCCCTGCCTTCCCTGTATGGGGGAACGACTCATTAGATGATTTACATTTCTCTGCATTGTGCTTTTCCCATGTTTTTGGAGGCAGGGCGGCAGTAGGCGGTGGATGGAACTTGGACTGCATGCTTCTGAGTGTCATAACAATGTATCTGTTACAACAAGCAGCGATAAATCCCGGCTCCCTGACCCAGTCCGTCCAAGGCTGTCGCTTTCTCGTCTTTCTCCGTCTCTATCCCCCTCTTCTCCTGTCCTCGCGTCCTCTCTCCCCTTCTCACAGGCCCTTGATTGTTTGAAATAATTCATGAGGCCTATCAGGAATCTCGGCGAGTGGGAAGGTCATTTACAACTCAGCCCACGCTGTGCTGGCTGGATGTGACACGTCTCCGTGTTTACGTGTCCGGCTGTCAGTCAGGCCTGCCGTAATGGCTTCCTGCACGCCGAGGCATTTATCTAATGAGGGCTGACAGCAGGACGCTGGCTGAAACACGGGTGTGAAATTGAAATGTTTAATGATGAGGAAGGCCATTTTTGTTTCATGATATATTGATTTTATTTTTTTTTTTTTAATGGAGTCTAGTGCATCGTAATCCATGCAAGTCCAATTTGAACAATGGAGGCTTGTTGATGTGCCCAGGGGTCATGACCTTGCATAACGGCCATGATAAAAACAAGAAACACAGTGTTGGCATAATGATGAACTGCATTAAGTTACGACCAAACCAAATCATGCTTCTCGACCTCGTCCTCCAGGTTCGTCACGCGCTTCATCGAGCTGGACGGCCTCACCTGCCTCCTCAACTTCCTGCGCAGCATGGACTACGAGACGTCGGAGAGCCGCGTCCACACCTCCGTCATCGGCTGCATCAAGGCCCTGATGAACAACTCGCAGGGCCGGGCGCACGTCCTCGCCCACCCGCAGAGCATCAACACCATCTCGCAGAGCCTGCGGACGGAGAACATCAAGACCAAGGTGGCCGTGCTGGAGATCCTCGGCGCCGTGTGCCTGGTGCCCGACGGACACAAGAAGGTGCTGCAGGCCATGGCGCACTACCAGAAGTACGCCGCCGAGAGGACCCGCTTCCAGGTAGAGAGCGCATAAACAAAGCATGCACAGTGGAACATACAGGCACATATTGAAAGAGCTTTTTGCCCGAGACGAGGGGGGCAGACAGAGATTAGGGGACGGCGCAGACGTAATATTTCAGAGTAATACTTGGATAAATCAAGCTGTGGTCATTTTGATAAGTTGGAGACCCGCGCTGTGGGAGCTCAGACGGTTGGCCTCGGGTTAGGTCAACACGCCGATGGTATTAAAGGCAGGTGGGGACATGGAGAGTTATGGCGGTCACGCTATTTGTGGTGTTTTAGCGACTAGCAGGACTGAGTCAACGAGCCACAGCTCACACGTCCTCCTGGGGGTTTGTGGTAAATCACGCCGCCTCGGGCTCGGCTAACGCGGCAGGAGCTGAGTGATTCAGAACTTACAGGGCTTTTTAATGTTGCTTTGAGTTATGATTAAGTTGCTGGAGTGTGTCAGAGGTCAGTTTTGGAGGCGACGATGGGGGGGGGGGGCGGTGCGAGAAGTGAGAGCAACATTGTGTTAAAACAAACCCAGTGATGACAAATGATCTCCGCCTGATGAATGGAGCGCTGTGGTGTAGCCGAGGTCTGACCAGCCCTCTGGTTTGTCCCCACTCTCCAGACGCTGCTGAACGAGCTGGACAGGAGTACGGGCCGCTACAGAGATGAAGTCAACCTGAAGACCGCCATCATGTCTTTCATCAACGCCGTGCTCAACGCCGGAGCCGGAGAGGTTGGAACATCAGTCTTATACACTGTAAACAAAAACAAAGTTTCACTGCTGGAGTGATAACCCAGCATGCAACCACACAATTCTTCTTAAATGACTTCCAGTGGAGATGCTAAATCGAGGGTATCAAATACATTTCAATTTAGATGCCACATGCAGCACATTTTCATCTCAAAATAGTGCCATGAAAACCTTAAAGTTAAACTTGAGTTTTTCTGTTTTGTGGCACAACACAAAAGATTACAATAACTTCAACAAAATGCCACTTTAATGATCCTTTCTGGTAGAAAACACTGAAATGTCCAAAAAACATGCCATGTTTTTTGGACATTTCGCTGTTTTCTACTGCCTTATGCTTGTTGTTCAGGTTTTGTGATATCTTATCCCACACTGTTACAACCTCTTTTCATGTCTTCCAGGACAACTTGGAGTTTCGCCTCCACTTAAGGTACGAGTTCCTGATGCTGGGCATTCAGCCCGTCATCGACAAGCTCCGGGAACATGAAAACGCCACTCTGGACAGGTGAGAGATCAATACACTGCTGTGCAGACACTACATATCATATTATCATATCATACCACCTTTTGAGTCTGAGAACTGGGAATGATTCTGACTTGTAATCAGAGTTAAAAATAGTGAAATTTGAGCGTTATTTCTCTCTGTTCAGACATTTGGATTTCTTTGAAATGGTGCGGAATGAGGACGACTCTGAGCTGGCCAAGAGATTTGATCTGGTGAGTGCTTTACTACAAGCATTACTCTTAGATGACAGTGTTATTATGGTAATCTTTGGTGGTGATTTCCTGCTTTTATTTTTCCCCTCAAACAGGTCCATATAGACACAAAGAGCGCCGGTGCTATGTTCGAGCTTCTCAAGAAGAAACTGAGCCACACAGATTCTTACCCACACCTCATCTCCATCCTCCAACACTGCCTGCAAATGCCCTGTGAGCAAGCAAGACGACGCCACGTTACTGCTTGAAATGAGCACCAAGTGCATGTCAGTGGAGCTGGAGAGGATTGAATTCGTTAACTAACATCTGAACGTACCTGTGACCCTGTAACCAGATAAACGTGGAGGCGGCAGCCTGCAGCACTGGCAGCTCCTGGACAGGATCCTCCAGCAGATCGTCCTCCAGGACGACAAAGGCGAGGACCCCGACGTCGCCCCTCTGGACAACTTCAGCGTGAAGAACATCATCCGCATGTAAGTGGAGTCTCTGGGGCCCCTCGGCCGAAGCAAAGAGCGCGCGGGATCGGCTTCATGCGCACCGTTTACGGTTTACATTCAGAAGTGTTTACAGATGTGCCTCCGGATTTACAGATGTGCGTACACATTCACAGATGTGCGTACAGGGTTACACATGTATACACAGATTCACACATGAGTGCACAGATTTGCGGGTCTTTATACGCATTTGCAGATCTTCTTACACATTTTGTAAACCTTTACGTATCTATAGATATGTTCGGATTTTTTCTGATCATACACATAAACATTTGATGCCAGATCAGCACGTATTTATAAACCCCTGTGCCCATTCATTCAAACAATATGAAGAATACAGAAATGTTTTCATGCTTTTATGGATGCTGCACACAGATGTGTATATCTGTGGGGTTTTTTTTTGTACACTAGCTGATTTTTGTTCATATTTTGTATACAGGTCTGTGTACGTGTGTTTAGATCTATCCACATAAACAACTGTACATACAAATTTGAAAGCCTGTGTGCACATTCCTAGAAGTGTGAAGGCATTTTTATATCAGTTTCAACTTCTGCAAGTGTGCATGAAGCCCAAAATACACATAAACTTGTTTATACACTTATGCATGTGTCTTTACAATCAAGGTCTAATTTACTTACTTTGCACACACGCTGAGATTTGTGCATGCAGTTTATGACTTGTGAACACATTTCCCATTGGCGCACCTCAATCCACATTGGATTGCCTTTGTTTGACATGCTTGCAAGTATGATCATCTTATATATTGTGTGCACACGGATTTTACACCACGTTCACTGAGGCCTTTACAGATGTCGTTATTGCGACTTGAAAAGACAAATTTCCTCAAATATTACATATTTTAAAGTCCAGAAGCAAACCTTTATAACTTACCCAACTTGTCAGTTTATTTGAGAAGAATTTTGTTGTGAATGAATCCAATCAGCATGAATTCCAGCGGAGATCAAAGGCGGAATGAAATTCATGTGAATTAATGTTTTAATGACAGGAGCTTTGCTGGAAGATGAGAAAAGCACTAGAGTTTTATCAGGTGTTTGTTTCGATTCCTTTAATGGGGGAAAGAGATGGAACTGTTGTGCACAGGTGTGTCGAGTTCAGCTGCAGCCCTGGAGGAGCTGCCTTTGTTTTCCCTCCGGACCGGAGCGGGGGAATGCGATTGCACAGGAAGGCGAGGTGATGTGACGGTGGCGGCGGGGGGCCGCCGGCCCGCTCGGAGGAAGCCTCGCTGTGAGCGCCAGTCAGCGTGAAAGCGGAAGCCAGAGATCAAAAGGAAATTGCTCTAATCGCGTTAAGGGGGCCGGGCGGCCCAGTCAGCCATGTTTAGGTGCGGCGAAGCGGGCGCTCGGCTTGGCGGGGCAGACAGTGGGGAGAAGTAATCAGTTTCCGAGTGAAAACCGAGCACTGGGGCTCGGAGGAAGGGCTTCTTGTATATGTTGTCACGGCCGCAGTCTAAACCGTCACTCAGAGAGTCTCGTTTCTTAAGCGATCGCTGACATTTGCTGGTTTTCATGGTCGGGATTTTCAAACTAATCTGGGCTCGGAAGCCAAAGTCTGCAGACTGTGTTTGTGTGTTGGGAGTGTTAAAAGGTGCTTTTCAGGTTTTGTGTCTTTTAAATACATTCGGTTCCCGCTTCTTCCACCGTTTGACTTGAGGTTTTGTGTCTGACATGTCTTCTCCTCATCTTTCAAACAGAGCCAAGCATTGGTGATGAATGTGTTTAGCTGGAGAGATGAAAGCACCGTAAAGCACGTAGCGTGGTAAACCTTGGCCCGTGCTCACTCCCGCTTTGTTCCTTAATTTATCCGCCATTGTTTCTGCAATCAGCAGCGTGCCCTGGAATGTAATTCTTTCCATCACCGAACCCGAACGCCGCACATCTGAGCAGGGACGTTCATTACGATCTGTCGACGATCCATCACAGCCGTCAGAGCCACGCAGCTCCACCGGAGCCTCGTCGTGTTTCCATAAACTCTCTTTAAAGTAAATTACACCTGGAAAAAGAGTTGCAGAAACTGCGCTCGCCTCACCGTCTTGGCTGCGCGCCTGACGCCTAAAACAGCGAAAGCGCACGTCTCGGCCGGGCTGTGGTGGTAATAGGGGAAGGGCACGTTAAAACAACTGTTAAAACAACTGGCAGACAAAGTCGTTCATCATCCGCGGTCACCGTGACGGCGGCTCTGACTGCTCACACGTGTGCCGGGCCCCAAAATTAACACTTTCATGCAAATTACGTTTTTTCCGCAGCAAAAAACTCTTGATTGTCTGACAGTTGCTGCAGTTTTAGCGATCTGTGGCGCTGTAGTCAGTCAGTTCCTGATGAAACTCAATGGTTCTGTTCATAAAAAAGCAGATTACTACTTAAACACGGTTGTAATTTGATGTATTCCTGTATTTCCTGCAACACTGAATTTTCTCCTGTCCTCTCACCCCTAGTCAAAGCTACCACCGAAGCTCAAGGTTTCATTTTCAAAGATTTCTTCACCTCAATAATTATTAAGTAAAACAAATCCCAATATTAATAATTTTTGTGCCTTTTACTTATGTTTTTACTCAGGAACACTCACATCTCTCATTTTGTGGTGTAACAGATCACAAGCATCTTTCTTGGGCGATGTAATTTTCGACTTTACTGTGACGAGTCCTGGTTCGAATGCATCTCTGCGTTGACATTTAAGGAGATTTACCGCTAAGTGTTACCACAGATCACTTGAGATGTGTTACACCACCTTCCCCAAATACATGACAAACCTACTTATATTTGAACACCCTGAATAACCCCTAACACGGAACTGAATTCAGCTTGAAGCATTTATTATACTAATGTTGTACAATGACAGCTAAAAACCAGTGCAACAACCCAGTAATGCTGAGTCTGGAGAGTTTGATCAGACAGATCTCTGGGTTACATTGCATTTAACCCCCGCAGGCGATTCCCTTCCAGGCTTTGCTCGTTAATGTGTGGATTGCCCTTCACAGGTTGGTCAATGAAAACGAGGTGAAGCAGTGGCGCGAACAGGCCGAGAAGTTTAGAAAAGGTAAGGCTGGTTCAGCCTCGCATGAATGCGCCGACCAACTCTCTGTGGGACGGTGAACCGTTTCTACCTCTCGTCTGCACAAACGCTCAGATCACGGAGAGCTCCTCGCCAAGCTGGAGAGGAAAGAGCGGGAGTGTGACACCAAGACCCAGGAGAAGGAGGAGATGATGAAGACTCTGAACAAGATGAAGGACAAGCTGCAGCGCGAGGGCGTGGAGCTGCGCTCGGCCAGGGAGCAAGTGCTGGACCTGTCGACGCGCATCAACGACATCGCTGTGAGCTCAGCTGTTTTTTAAATATAATGTGCATTTTGATAAACAAAAAGAAGAAGAAGAAAGTTTTTTTCATTGAGAATGTAAACGTGCTGACCTTTGATCTCCTCGTCCTCCAGCAGGGTGGAACCGTGTCGTTCCCGCCTCCCCCTCCCCCGCCCGGCGGCCCAGCGGCTCCGCCTCCGCCGCCGATGACGGGCGGCTTCCCCCCGCCCCCGCCCCCTCTGCCTTTCAGCTGCCCGCCCCCTCCGCCGCCGCCTCCGCCGCCCGGGGCGCCGCCTCCTCCACCGGGAGCCCCTCCCATCTTCGGAGCCCCGCCCCCTCCCATCCCGTCCTCGTTCAACTCCATGGGCACCATGCGCTCCAAGTCCATCCCTCAGCCGTCTCACCCGCTGAAGTCCTTCAACTGGGCCAAACTGGGCGAGGTGAGTCGGTGTTTCAGTCAATCAAGAATATTCCAACCATTATCTGAAGCGACAATAGATTCATGAGTAGAATTGGGTTCTTCAGTGTGATGAAGTGATGCTTTTTGGCCTTTTTAGACTTTGCACTTTCAAACACCTCGCTCCAGATTCTGGAATCCTTTTGAAATTTTGTTAAAATTCTTTTTTTTTTTTCTTTTGGAGGATATTTTCCTATATTTTTGTCATTAAAATTGGATTTATTTTGAGATTAAGGTAATTTTTGGTTCTGATTGTTCACATTCTTAGATTTCTTAAAAATGTGTGCCACAGCAAAGAGAAACTTAAGATTTTATGTATGTAATGTTCTGTGTTCTCACCATGTCACCTTTTTCAGCCATTCGAATTTTTATCTGTTTTTTTTTTTCCCTTCTAACCTTTTTTCATCATTTTGAAGAATTTTGCTTCTTTTCATGTTTTTGTCTCTGTTCCACCCTTTAAAGCAGTGTTTTCTTTTTTTCCCATCTCTTGGGGTTTTATCAGTTTTTCCACAATCGTTTTTCCTTTTTCTTTTTGCAGCTTTTTTCCTTCCCGATATAAGAAGTGTGACTGGCGTGGAGCTTTTATGGTCAGCAAGACAATAACTGAACCCTTCAGTTTGGGCTACACTGTGTAGTTTAAGCACGAGCCCAGACTTTGGTTCAAAGAAAAATATGTGGCTTCACTTGAAAAACACTGCTCGAGCCCCTGATCAATCGACTCCTCTAGTAAAGAACCACCAGAAGCCAAACTGTCTCATTAATGATTTATAAGTGCAATAAAAGAGAAAAAAGATCCAAGGAGCTGAAGACTTTTTATAGTCGCTGTACATTCAGGTTCAGTGTGCTCTTGCACTTGCTGAACTCCCATGAACTGAAATAGCAAGTGCGCTCGAGGTCTTCCACACGGCGAGCGCATCCAAGACCCGCCGCTTGGGTGGTTAAAATAGACCCCGGGGGTCTTTTGGTTGAGCTTCATCGCAGGACAAACTCGAAACATCTGTTCCTGCCTGCTTCGAGTTTAAGTTTGGAAACGGGGGGGATCTCAGGAGGCCGGCACCTTCCACGATAATCAGTGTGTCGATGTTAATTCTTCACGTCCCTCTGCTCGCTTTCAGCACATGATCAATGGCACCATCTGGAACGAGATCGACGACCTGAGAGCCTTCAAGATCCTGGACCTCAAGGACATCGAGAAGATGTTCTCAGCCTACCAGAGACAGCAGGTTTGGATTTTTGTTACCGACTGGAAACACACTTCAGCGCCCACCACTGAGTGCACGAGTGTTTGTTTTGGCTTTTGCGTATCGGCGGACGCGTGTGTGTGACGTGGCCGAGGCTAACGAGAGCAGCGACTCGACGATCGCTAAAGATCTGGAGCAGCAACTCGATCTTATTAAAGTCACGATGCAGGATTTCACAGAAGCTAGCATTGAACCAAAGGACAAGCTTAATAGGATAATGGACGCTCGTGTGTGTTTGTGGTATTACCGTGCAGCACGTAGCAATTACTTCACTCTGTCCCACAAACTTCAGTTGTCATGGGATGAGATTAAATTCAATTCACAGTTTTTAATGGATTTAAGTGGAATGCCTTTATTAGTGTTCAGCCGGTCTCAACCGAAAAGCAATATATAATCCATTTTAATGCATTGCTCCTGTTGGGTTTCTTTATAATGTGTTTTACAGCCCCGTTTAAAAGCTTTCTGACGGCTTCGAGCTCGGCTTCTCCTCGCAAACTTTTATTAAAGAGCAATGGGTCACTTTAGGTTGTTGCTGACAGTGATCTACTGTGAGTGTTTATTTATACAGAGCAGGTTTTTATTGGCGCCGGGCAGCGGTCGAATGCAGATCTCTGCGGACACGGCCGCGCAAACGACGTGAGCCCGTCCCGGCCCTGACAGCCCCGTCTCATTTGGCAAGATTAAATTCAACCGGTCAACTCGGCAGTGTTTACACATGGCATAATTGCTTTTTTTTTTTTTTTTTTTTCTTTGTATAAGCCTGGTCTTTCTTTCAAAACGGCCTTTTTGCTTACATTCGCCCTCCGTAGGATTAGTTACCACAGTCATTTTTCATGGTTTTGTTTTTCCATGTCAAGACACATGTAGATGCAATCAAAAGAACACATTAGAGCAACTACAACCTTTCTGAAAGAAGCACAAAGCAAGACAGAAGAGATTTTAAATGCTTTTTTTTCCCCCCACCTTTTGTGTCGATTTCATGAGGCAGTTGATGATGGTTTTTCTCAGCTTCAGCTTGTAGTGCTCATGGTTGTAGTTCTTTGCTCTAGCCAGCACTTCTGCTTGAAATGCTAATCTTTGCATGTGTTTTCAATTTTTTTGGTGTCTCTCTGCACTCTCCGACTGCCTGCGCAGGACCTGCTCACTAACCAATCCTTCAAACAGGTGAGTTGAAGAAAGCTCTGTCGTCTCCTCCTCTGCACTGCAGCAGCCAGACGCCACTGTTCCGTGTACAAAACCGTAGATCAGGTTAGATCTGAAGTTTCCACCCAGTAACTAGGCCTAAACCGCTCAGGAGTAAATTGATCAAGATATCTTTACACCACATTGTTCTTCAACATCAAAGCCTTATTTTCCAGCATCAGTGATGGAGTTTACCATCAGATAGTAATCAGTCAGCCAGCAGCGTGTTGAATGGTTGTGACTTGATGGCTGTTGGAAGGGGTGAAGGGGCTTTTCCTGATTTTCCTGAACGTGCCCTCGCCGGCTGCGTCTGGCAGCTTCCCGCCAGTGGGAGTTGTCCCGTTAGACCCGCAATGGAAAAACGGCGCTTTCTTTACAAGCGGCCTCCTTTTCGCTCACGTCAGCCACAGAGGAAGCCGCCTCGCACCGTAAATAGAGCAGGTTTAACACGCGGCCTCGACCGCTTGTCTCAAACGTTTACTCTTTCCCCCTTGTGGATTTTAATACTACGGCGGGTGTGAGGCGTGGAAAAATATCAGACCGTCTTGAATGGAGTTCTTCAGCCGTGTTTCCTGTTCCTCGAGGTTTATGGTCTGTCTGCATTGTATTTGCAGCGGTGGCTCATAAAGAGAGAAACCCCTCTCCCGTCTCCCCCCGCGGCCTGCTGTGGATTAGCTCCTGTGACATTTTTTCCACAGCTTTCCTGTCATATGTTTTTACTCACGTTCTGACTGCGACTGCTACCAATCGATGCATTTCTCTCAATATTAGTGAGGAAGTTTGATCTGAGGACAGATTCTGTTTGGCTTAAGCAAAGACTTGTATTATTTAATTACCATATATGCTCAGAAAATCAGCAAATGTCTTACCCAGAATGCATTTGACTCTCCAGCCACTCAAGCTTTGGGGACAGTGTCCCACCCTAAACCCTCTCCTCTAAGCTCCGCCCCCTCCTAATCCTTTATTCCTCTGTGTGCAGAAAGAGACGGGCTCCATGGACGACATCTACGTCAGCACGCGGAAAGTCAAGGAGCTGTCGGTCATCGACGGCAGACGTGCTCAGAACTGCGTCATCCTGCTCTCCAAGTAAGACGTCCGTCCGAACGGAGCTGGCGCACAGCTCCATGGCGGCACGTTATTATCCTGCCGTGTGGCCAGGGGTCAGAGGTCAGAGCTTTTACTCAGGGCAGGCGAGCGCCTCCGACGTCTCACACACCGCAGATGACTTCTTAATGGACACACGGCGACATCTGCCAGTGTAAAGGCCATCTGTGTTTCCACTGCAGTGAGGGACACAACATGTGTTTCTGTCTGGCTGACAAGCTTCAGTCGGCTGCGTTATAGATAATATTGGCTTTAAAAATGGTAGAATCATAAATGCAATTATTTTATTAATTTCTGAAATCGGCAAGATGCTTAAAGTGTTCAGTTTGATTCAGTTTTCAAAGAAAGTACGTCAATGTGTGGAACGTGTTTTGTTAGTTTTTGTTCCACTTCAAGTTTGTCATGTTTCGTTTCACTTCAGTTCATCTCATTCTTTCTGTTTCTCTTCATTGTGTTTCGTTGCACATCACTGCGGTTTGCGTTTTCTTTCACTACGTGCTTTTTGTTTATATTTCTTATTTTCACTTATGTTTTCATACTTTTGCATTTTTTTTTTGTCTATGTAACTTTATGTACTCCTAAAATAACCACAGAAATGTCTGGACAAATAGAATTTTTGCCCTTTGCTTGATAGGTTGGGGGGCCAAGTTGGAGCCTCTTGCGGGCTGGTTTTGGCCCAAGGGCCTTATGTTTGACACCGCTGCTTTACAGCGTTACAAGGTGGCTGTCAGGTCACATTACAAGGCCTTAAGAGTGAATAGATGACACGATATTCAAGACCCCCTGAAAATGACCCCCTTTCAGGCTTCGACCCACCAGTTGAGAACCGCAGACAATACTGCTAATGCTGGAAAAGATGCCAGAGTTCATCAGGAATTGTTCCTCTGCCTCCACTCTCACTGCATCCCCACCATAATGCTTCAAAGTGCGCTCAACAATGCGGCTTCCACTGGTGTGTGTCATGACAGCGGGGGTCTCGATTATGAATCTGAGCTGAACCCCCCCCCCCCCCCGATCACATCAATACTCCAGCTTCCTGAGTTCTTTGTGTGCCTGACAGAACGGCGGCGCGAGCCCCGAACCCGCTCGCACGTCAATAGCAACTGAGCCCGAGGGAAGACGCGACCCAAACGGGGTCAGCGGCTCGTCAATGAAAGCTTTCAATCACAGACGAACATCGCGTTATTGATCTTAACCACGGAGCGCTGATGGGGCGCAAACAGATGGCGGCGCTCCCGGGCCGTCCTCTCTCCTCCGCGCTGATCGCAATCCCGCCGCTCTCTTCCGTTCACAGGTTGAAAATGAGCAATGAAGAAATCAAGAGAGCCATCCTGGAGATGGATGAGAGAGAGGAGCTCGCCAAAGACATGCTGGAGCAGGTACGAACCGAGTGACGAAGCTACAGCTCATTTATTGAGACTGGCTGGGACGCAACAAGATGTGTGTGTATGTGTGTGTGTGTGTGAGTGTGGAATTGATCGATGAGGAAGGAGAACGTTTGTGTTCTGTTGGTCAAGACAAGCTTCAAGGAGGTCACATGTGCTAATAACCATTTGGCCTGAATATATTTTCCTGACAGAAAAAAATAAAATAAAATCAATATCAGATTAGAGAATAATAATAATAATATCAAGCAACGGTGCTAAATTTTTACACTTTTATGGTGTTGTCTTTGCAGATTTGATGGTATAAGACACTAGTTTGAAGCCTTAAATATAATGAGCTGTGATGCTTGTAGTTTTCAGTGCAATAGTTTTCATCAACTCAGCACCAAGAAGAAAGATGATGCTGGTGTCAAATCTCAAATGCAAAGTTATTATAATCATTCAAGACTGTTGAAACTGTTTTTGAACACAGCTGAAGTGTTAGAGGTGTAGGAAATGTTTTAAAAAGTCTGAAAAACAAGAAATCTCTTCTCCATGATGTCTGTCATCCTTTCCTGTGAAGACTTTTCTGAGAAAAACTCAGAAGATTGTGCAGTAACCACAAAGCTACTGAATCTGTCTGTTTCCCCTTAGATAGAACAATACACTGAGTATGTCCATGTGGAATATCAGCTCTTCTTTCACCTGAAACCTTTTAAATCCGGGTTGTCGGTTTCGTTGCAGCTGCTTAAGTTTGTGCCAGAGAAAAGTGACATCGACCTGCTGGAGGAGCACAAACACGAGCTGGAGAGGATGGCCCGCGCCGACCGCTTCCTCTTCGAAATGAGCAGGTGATGAATCCAGCAGAAAATATCATTATTTCTGTATCACACAGCAGTAAACCTGTATGATACACAAATATATCCCATAAAAAGAGGTGGCAGTCAGATTTTTTTTCAGCTCTTCCAGAAAAAACAGACACGTTTTGTTTAGAATTGGATGATCAGCCAGTCGACCAAAATAGGATGAGATGAGGAGGAAGGAGCTTTTGAAGCAGCGTGGAGGAGCCCACATCAAGAACCAGCCTCGCGCTCCAGAGCCATCCGTCACTTTGGAGGAGGGAGAAGTGGAGATTGCTCTTTTAGGACTGCAATCACATCAGCCAGTGGAGACATTTTCAAATCAGTGCCTCATTTTTTATTTATTTTTTTTTCCATCCTTTCTCAAATGGTGCACTGTTTGTATAAGATAATTAAGCCTTTTCATTTCCTCGGGTGAAATATTAGCCTGTCTGCTTTCTTTCCTTTTCACTGCTTCTCCTTCAGGCCACAGGGATACATCTGGGATTTAGTTAGTTGCCTCACTTTGATGATTTAATATTCCTTCTCTGGGCTAAATTTAACAAACCCATCTGTCATCAGTCCAGGTTAAGGAGAGCTCATTGGAAGATATAAAAACAGATCGAACTCATCTTGTCCAGTTGAGTGACTTCCCCTCTCCTTCCGGTTCCTCCTCAGAATTGACCACTACCAGCAGAGGCTGCAGGCGCTGTTCTTCAAGAAGAAGTTTGCAGAGCGACTAGCTGAAACCAAGCCGAAAGTTGAAGGTAAGGACAAACATGTGGGGGAAGAAGACACATCTGTGCTCATTTACAGAAAGGTTTATAATCAGATTTCGATCTACATACATTGTTTTCTCAGAGTTGACTGAGATCGAAGTGTTGTGTTTTCTGTGAGCTGTCATTAATCCCTTTCTGGAGCAAGTTTCCATATACGGTCACTTCTTGTGTTTCCTTGTTTCTTTCAGACTAATCATTCTAACTTAAAGGACACATCATTTTTCTGATAAAAACACATTTTTTGCAGAGCATTCATGCCATGTGATCAGTATGAGGCAACAGGAATTTAAAATCTTTTTTGAAGGCTTTCTGTCAACCCCATGGTGACAACAGGATGAGGCTGATGCCAAATTACAAGTGCTGAGAAAAATAAACTAAAAACAAGAAATAGTTCTGTAGTGTAAATGACTACATGGATGCTGTCTCACAGGCTCAGAGGCTAATTTGTTACCACTGAATACTTAAAAAAAAAAAAACAGTAAGTTTCTCATATAAGCTGATGCTGAAGCTTTTATTCCACGAGCATTGCTCCACAGTCAAACAGTCCCAGTTCCAGTAACTTTATGAAACCACAAAGAACAAGGAAGATTTGCCCATAACTTCAAAATATTTAACTCTTAGAACTATTTCTAGTTCCCAAACACCTCCCATGCTGCTCGTCTGCTGTTTTTTCTTTGCGCTATGTTTAATTCAGCAAAGAGATTTAAATGATTGGCATATCTTTCCACGCTGTATTTAGATTTCAGACCACACTCCTGTTTTTTTCCAGAACATGTCTACACACACAAAAAAAGGAAAAAAAAAAAAAGCAGGTTTGGTGCTTTTTAGGGGAATAAATGTCTTGGGGCTGCAGGCAGGGTGGAGAAAAGGAGGACTGGTTTTTGGTTTTTCATGGAATTTGTTGACAATAATAACAATTGCGCAACGACAGCGGCTCCTCCTTGAAAGCCACACTTATGAGTAGATATTATCTGAGCTTATGTGATCCGGCCTGTCCTAAAGCGGCGCGCTTTGGACTTGTTTTCACACACAAATGGAGCGGAAGATTAAATTTGGCCGACCATGTTTTTAGGTCATAACCGCTTTCATATTGCAGTTTCGCTCGCCTAACGACAGAAAAACCCGGCCGTTTCACGCCACACCTTCAGAATGTCATCGGCTTAATCACTCCGGCCGGCCGCGTGTTCACAGACGCAGCTTTGTTTAGCGCGATCGGCTGCCCCGCGGCGGCTTCTCCAGCTACCAGGTTGCCAGGGAGGCTGTTTTGGAAATCTGGCGCGTGTTGAGAGGGCAGAGCGTCAGCCTCGCTTCAAACACTTCGTGGCTGGGTGTGTCGCAGCTGAGCTGTCACAGCATCTGTCTGAGCCAGAACTGACTGAAAGATGTTTCTCTCCTGGCGCTGGATGCTTCTCTACGCTCTGATGAGCACACTGCGGTCGTTTTGAGTCCAAAACCGTCCACGAGGGTGAAATAAATGCATCTCCTGATATGTGATGTCGACGCGTAATCCTCTGAACCTTCACAATCTCTCTTGTCATACATTCCCGAAACCGCACTGCTCATCCGTGCCCGTAATAAAGTTCTCATCCCCCTTTTATTATTCGTGTTCCTTCGTCATATCCTGGGGATGATACTGTATTTCCCCCGGACCACCCGGCGCGTTCAATAGCGGCGCTTCTCGGAGACGGAGTGCAGCGAGCAGCCAGGCCTTCGGCAGGAGCCAGAAAAACGGCTCCCATCCCTGCATCGCCGCAGAAAAGCACCGTAACAATAACACCGTGGATTCACTTAATGATTTTCACATTCGCACTGAGGTTTTCCTCGGCGGAGGAGAGGAACCACCTGCACGCTGCCAGACGGGGCTGTTCTCAGGAGGAAAAGAGAAACACAGCGGCGTTTGGAATCTCGCCGCCCTCCCCCTGCTGGGTTATGGATGGATGGAAACACTTGATGGCTTTCCTCAAATAGCTGCCCGGTTGTTGTGGGGGAATATTGATTGCTCATCGTGAAGGATGTGAAAAATCGAAGGAAAGGATGAGATGCCTTTGGACGGCTGAGGTTTCATTTTATGCGCATCTACCAGGGTCTGCGTTCGGAAACAGGATGGAAGAGGGTAGCGGAAGGCCAGATCGTTGCATAATCCGAGAGGTGGAAAGTGCATGCACTCACACATCAGTCACCCACGATATGATCTCTCCAGCTGCATCCTCTTCTCCGTTCTCCGCTTTCAGCCATTCTGAACGCGTCCAAGGAGGTGGTGCGGAGCAAGCGGCTGACTCAGGTCCTGGAGGTGGTGCTGGCCTTCGGAAACTTCATGAACAAAGGCCAGAGAGGAAACGCCTACGGATTCAAGGTGTCCAGCCTCAACAAGATCGCCGACACCAAGTCCAGCATAGACAGGTGGGCCGCCGCTGACATATCAGAATGATGTGTTCTTTGTGGTTTTCAAGTAATATTTCAGTACTTTTTAAGGCTGAAACAATTGCTTTTGAATAAAATGTGTTTTTGTAGAATTCTGCATGGAAATGGTAGCTGCTGAGTTAATCAAATAATCTCACACAGCATCTGTTGTGTTGATCGCGTTGTTGAACCGACAGGAACATCACCATGTTGCACTACTTGATCATGATCTTCGAGAAGAACTATCCCGACACGCTGCACATCCAGCAGGACCTCGGCAGCGTGCCAGAGGCGGCCAAAGTCAAGTGAGTGCACGGCGGTCCCCCCCGGAGAGACATTTGGAGGGACACAGGTTTCCAGATCAGGCCCTGCAGCTGCGATTGGGTCAAAAACACTCCGCCAGTTACATAACTCAGTGGAAGATATTGAATTTAAAGACTAATTGGAAGCACACTGCAGTCAATATTTATACATTATGTATCATTCACACAGGAAATGGTCTCATCTGTGCTTTACAGAGCACTGGGAATATTGTTCACACAGTTTTAGATCGCAATGTATGATCAAAAAACAAAGAACACAGGAAAAAAATAAAAGAGCTGTGTGTATATTAATAATAATGATAATAATATGGACACTCAGACATCCTAAAGTAAAACAGAAAAACACTAAACTTGCAAAATAGTATAAAATCTCATGGGAGTATAATAATGGTAACATTAAAATAGCATATTAAAAAGTAGAAATGAACTAAAACTCCTAAAAATCCTAAAACTTGCAGGAACGTCCATCCTCATAAAATCCCTTTATTTCTGTTTCTCTCTCTTCCCTCAGTTTGTCCGAGCTGGAAAAAGAAGTGCACAATATCAAGAGTGGCCTGAAGGCTCTGGAGGCGGTGAGTTGTCACGCGCTGGCGTCGGTTCTTCTCCCGTCTGTAATTAGGTTTCCGAGCAGTGGCGGGCACGGAGAGTGTTTAAACGCTGGTAATGCTCCACGCTCTGTGACATGGAGCGCCGCCCGGTCACGTTTTTGCCGCCGCGCTCCAGAACAAGTGCTTAAAGTTGCAAATCCAAGTGCGACACGCGCTGACCACGCTGTGTTTTCACCCCCCACCCCCCCCCCCCTTCCTCCTCCAGGAGCTGCACTACCAGCAGAGCAGGACGAGGGAGCGCGGCGATAAGTTCGTAGCCGTGATCGGAGACTTCATCACCGTGGCGGGCTTCAGTTTCTCTGAGCTGGAGGACCAGCTGAGTGAAGCCAAGGACAAGGTACCCGAGAAAGAAAAGCTCTTTAGCTCGTCAGGAACGTTTCTGACTGCTCGCTCGCCCGTCTGCGTGTGTGGCTTCAACCAGTTCTTGACAAATCGTCCACACTGACAGCGAGAAGGAGGAGAATTAGAGAATGCTAAAGAGAGAAACCATAAAACATTTTCGCATCCCTCTCGGTCCAGAAGTGGGATGAATGAGGCAGAGCAGGGGAAGCCCAGCGCTGAAAGATCATCCTGAAATCTCCCTACAGTCCTCTCTTTGTGTTTCATTTCAACTTTTACCACCATGCTTCTTTTTCTTTTTCCCCCCCGACCTCTTGACCTCTCTGGCTCGTCTTCTTGATGTATGGCCAGAAGCATGTAAGCTGAAGATGTCTGTGGGACTGTGGGAATCCTGTAGTGAGGCGGCGTGGAAAAGATTTATTGGAGCAGGTTATTTCATTTGCAGGGCTCCAGGGTTCTGTTGCACATTTAGCATCCTGTTGCTAACGCATAGGAAGCTTTAAAGTCCTACATGCTGTAGCATTACTGCACATATTTACTTTGGAACACTGTCCTTGTTACATGTTGACAACGGATTTTCTGTTGAGATAGACATGCAGTTTTGCATTTCTGATCTGCCATTGAGTCTGTCAGTGAGCTTTCTCCGTTGCCCTGAAGAATGAAGACGGGTGCCACCAGCTGCCCGTTTGATTTCATAGGTCAGCAGATTAAAAAATGGAGTCAAAGGAATCGGGCAGCTGAGCCTCCTCCAGTCTAATTATTTGTTTAAGGGGGAGTTAATTTAAAAAAAAGAAAAAAAGGAGGGAAAGTTGGGATGTTGAAGGAAGAGGATGGGAGGAACAGGGCAGCAGTTTCTCATGTAAAACAAAAGAACCTGTGTTCACTGGCCCAGACTCATTACACACACACACACACACACACACACACACACACACACACACACACACACACAGAGCTGAGTGTGTGTGGAGCTGTTAAGCGCAGCGTCTGACACACTGACTCACTGCCTGTCAAGGCTCTCTGACGCTCCGGCTGGTTTCCAGACAATCTCAAATATGGAAGTACACGTTTCGCCTCTCAGAAGGCAGAGGATGATTGAACAGAGCAGGCAGACTGCTGGGGCTTCTATACATCCGTGGCGACAATATGTGTGTGCACGTGCCTACACACACACACGCACACACACCCAGATTGACGAGACTCTACCACATACATTACAAAGGATTAGCGCTGTCCCAAGGTCAGCGGGGTTATTGGGACAGAGGTTTTTCAGAGGAGGGAAGGGATTTTTTCCTTGATCCAGGGAGATTGGATGGGTTTATATTTAACAGCACACACCCTCACACCGACACAAGATTTACTTTTATATGAAAGAATAAAGCAGCTGCTTTTCACACAGGAAAAAAGACCAAGTAAGCCAGCGAGGTAACAAAAGCAGCACTGACTGCGTACATGCAGAATCAGACCCTGAGGCGTTAAACTGCCACTGCCATGTTCTCAAAGAGTCAACATTGAAATAAGAAAAAAACAAAAAAAATCAATAACCATGTATGTAAAAAGTGGCCACAGTCAACCCAGAAGGTGACAGACAACTTGTGAACAAGAAACTGTCTCTTCTGGCAGACTTTTTATACAGAGAAAACTCCAAAAGCACCCAGAAGACTTTTCCAGAAGGCCGTTAGAAATTAAAAATGGTGAATTGTGATTGCTTAACTTTGTTGATGTGTTGGTTGTTGAGACGATTACCTGCTGGATTGGTTGGTCTGTGGTGGGTTGGGTAGTTTTGCATATGTGGTTACCTGGGTGGTTTCATGTTGGTTGGTTGGTTGATTCCATGCATGGTTAACTGGCTGATTGGGTCGTTGGTTGGTTGGTTGGTTGGTTGGTTGGTTGGTTGGTTGGTGCATAATGTAACCCTAAATGATATGCATTATCAAGGGTCAAGAAAACCCACTATTATTTGTCCTAAAGTCACCACATAACATCATAACAATAGCATTTGAATAATATATTTCCATTTATTTCCTGTTGCTTAGTTTAAAGGTGCATTAAGGAGTGTGCATGTTTTATGCGAAACAACGGCCCCTGCAGGCCTTGGGCGTAACTGCAGCTTAGTGAAACACACGTGTCTGTGGCTTGCGTCCATGTACGTGCATGGAAGAGGGGAACTCCTTCCTCGCTCTTTAAGTAGCGCTTGAGTAAAATTTAAGTTTCTTTTGCCTGGTGGAGTCTGTGCTGGAGCTGTGGCAGTGCTAGAAGCCGGTCTTTTCTTACTTTCTGGAAGATCCATCCTCAATACTGCTCAGTTGTTGCTGCTTAGCATCTGGCGGAGTAATGGCGGACAAAACGAAACCTAAGGAAATCAGGCCAGCGGGAGCGCGCATTACGTCACATCATCTCAAATTCTCCCCCAAAAAATGCTGGTGCCGGACCGGCACTGCAACTTTCAAGTGACAATTGAGCGCTGTTAGAGGTACTTGCAATGAATATGTCAGGGCACACTGTACACGTCATTGAATATTTGTAACATATTTATGGTGGAAAATAAGTATTTTTCAAGTAGAAAAACTCCTTAATGCAGCTTTGAGTTGAGCGACTCTTTCCTGGAGTGAATCACTTGTAGTGTTTAATCAGACGTTACCAGCTTTTCTATTTACACATTTTAACAGGAAACAAACCCACTCTGCCACCTTTCTGGTTGCAGACTGAGAAACAGCCTGTCCAGGTTGAGCATCTTCTGTCAGCCCATTAGAGACAACAAGACAAGGAAAAAGAACAAGTCAATCACGCGCATTTGAAGTAGACTGTCATATTTGTCTGAGCAGGTCAGTCGTCTTTTCACCACCAACATTCAAACCTCACAATCTCATTTAGTTGGAAGTCTGTCAGAAGAATTGACAGTACATTAAATATTCTGTGAGTCGCCCAGGGAGGTAATCAGAGGTAACCAGGCACTGACAGAAAATGTGTGTGTGTGTGTGTGTTTGTGAGAGTCAAACTCAGTCAGCCTGCCCCTCCTTTTCAGTGTGTGTACGTTTGCTTGTGCACTTGTGTGTGTGTGTGTGTGTGTGTGTGCCTGTGTTTACTCATTTAGCACAGACCGGAGGGGATGAGCGGAAACAGATTTGAGCAGACACATAATTACAGGAGGGAGAGAGAAAAGAGAGAGCGAGGGATGATGGTGACCACTGCCACAATGACAGGCTGGTTTGAAGTCCTTAGAAAATAGAAAAGCACTGATCCTTTTTTTTTTTTTTTTATTACCACGTGAAATATCGTAGTTTCAGTGAAAAGGTTTGTTGAGAGACGCAGAAACTAAAGTACACTCCAGGCACCCACCGAGTCTCAAGGCTATTTATATTATTGATTGATTTTTTTTTTTAAAGTGTGAGCTTTATTCATGCTATTTTTATCTATTCAGGCTACATTTCTGATTCTAAATCTGCATTGAACTCATTGTCAGCAGATGGCACACAGCGAGTCATTATGTTGAAGTGATTAACGTTCTCACGCAGTGGGAGGATTTCAGTTTCAACTTTTATGCTCCGCCTTTGTGTTTTATGTTCCTTATATTCCAAAAACATGCTTGTTAGATTAATCGTTGAAACAAAAAAGTTCGTATGCTGGACCTGCGATGGATTGTGCACCTTTCCAGAAAATCTAGTTTAGCCTCAAGTAACACTAATTTAGATGAATCTAGCATAGAAAATGGATACGTGTGTGTGTGTTTTTAATAGAATACTGTTGCTAAGAAGTGGTATGATTTACAATGCGGGTATCAGTGTGCTTTCCAATCACATTATAAGCCGGACAGTTTGTGCCCTCTTGGTTTGTACACAGTGGAGTTCTGTCATGTCGAATTATCTTCAGGATTGAAAGTTATGTCAGAGAAAGACTTAATCCGAACAGGCGCTGCCATTTTCGCCGTATTCATCTAAAACCCGAATCTGCTCTGAGCATCCAGCTGATGTGTTTTAGTAAAACCCCTCAGGTCCCTCGGGATAACCGGCCCTGAATAATCTCTGAAATATAACGTGTAATATCGGGTCTGAGGACGCTGGCAGGGCCGGTGTGTGTGCCGGCGCTCTGCTCCACACTGCAGCACGAAGCCGAGTGTGTAGGAATGTCAAGTGGGTTTGGCCGCAGGCACCGAGCTGGCACGGCGCTCTGAACAGCTTGAACAGAGCCGGGTGGACATACGGTGTCCAAGTCGTGCAGTCACTCTGCTACCTCGTTGGTGTGTGTGTGTGTGTGTGTGTGTGTGTGTGTGTGCGCGGGTGTGTTCTCCTGCAGTTCTCTTGAACATTAATCATGCATAGCGGTGGATGGATTTGAGAAAACATGCATATGCAGGCTCACGTGTTCCTCATCCTAGGTGAACGCACAACGAGAATTCCAGGCCAAAGAACACACCATCATAATAATAACACCACTGTATCATCACACGTGTACAGTCGGGATGAAACAGGCTCACACACAGTGTGCACATATACATAATAACACAAGAAATCCATAGTAAAGACTCAATTTATACAGTTTCCACAAAGTCTTGCTTCAGACGCTCCACAGATTTGACCCATTTAGCTCAGCTGCCAAAAATAACATTTTTCTTGAATATGAAGTTAGAAGGTGATTCTTTCCACATTGCAGACCTCATTTACTATATCCAATCTTCAGCTGCTTGAGGAACATGGCTGTTCATTTTCTATAAGCTGATGGAGCGAATGGAAGAGGTAAATTACTGTCATTTTTTAGTGTTTAATGAATCACTAAAGAAAGCAAAATATTACAGAGAAACCAGGGAAATGTGCTTGGTGTGGGCTTCCACACAAGCTCCAGCATTTAGTGTAACACGAGCCGTGGAGAATATTAGGGAGAGTTATGATTAACATTTGGTGACACGACTATCATAATAAATGTGTTTCGGTTCTCAGACATTGCTGTCGGTTTGACTTAGGACTCAAAACTTCTCAGGTTAAAGGTCAGATATGTATGATTTTTGCTGGAAGCATGAAAAAACATCAGTGTTGCCTAACATCTAATCTGTGAACCTGAACAGCAGCGTTCTGGATAAAATGTCTCATGTATGATCCATCCAGCTCGTCTTCCTCCACATATCCAACATACCACGTTACACCGCAGATTGTTTTTTTCCAAATATAATTATTACAGTCCCCAGGGGTCCGGATAAACATGGAGGGGTTGTGTAATCAATCTCTGTGGTTGTTTTTCCACATGAGGGGGTTGAGTTGTTTTTGTTTGTGCGATTGTCATGCAGCCAATAATGCGTCCATCAGTAAAGTGATACCACAAAGTGTTTATGCGTCCTTGAATTTGGAAGTTTTTCCTTTGCGCTGTGAAGGTGTCTGATGCAGGAATGCAGCTCGGTTCCTTTTCTTATACCTCGATTGTGTTTTGTTTTGTGCTTCACTGGCTTTTTAAACCTTATTTTCATTGGAGATCATGTAGTGATGAAACAAAGAACGGGCAGATTTAGCGATGTTAAACTTTTCTGTTTTTCTATTCACAGTTTACCAAATCTCTGAAGCACTTTGGGGAAGACGAAGGCAGGATGCAGCCCGATGAGTTCTTCGGGATCTTCGACACCTTCCTGCAGTCGTTCAGCGAGGCGCGGCAAGACCTGGAGAACATGCAGCGGCGCAAAGACGAGGAGGAGCGGCGGGCGCGGATGGAGGCGATGGTGAGGCGCGCAGTCGGGCAGCAACCGTGAGAACACGAGGAAGCGGTCCTCTCTCTGTGATAACCCGTTTCCTCTCCCCCTCCCCCTCCCCAGCTGAAGGAGCAGAGGGAGCGGGAACGGCGGGCCAAGAAGAGCGGCGCCTCGGACGAGGTCAGCGGGGAGTTCGACGACCTGGTCTCGGCGCTGCGCTCCGGGGAGGTCTTCGACAAGGACCTCAACAAGTTCAAGCGGGGCCGCAAGCGCTCCGTCAACCAGCTGGTGGAGGGCGGCGGGCGGGAACGGGCCGTCACCAAGGTCAATTACTAAGTCGGGGAGAGAACACAAGGAGGGAAAAAACAGGACGGCGTAAAAACAGACACACCTGAATTCCGCCGCGGCGCGGATCTCTCGGCTAACATCGGAAAGTATGTAAATAATGACTGGACTGGACTCGAAGTGTTGGAGGATGCAGCACTCTCCTCTGAATGGTCTCGTAAAGCTATTTCCAACTCGTTCATTCTGGACTTTGCACAAGGCGAAGGGTGGACGGACGGACGGACGGACCACTGTGACACATTATCCAACGTTAATCGACCACATCCTTCCCAACACTGTGCTCGAGGTTCTCACTGTCCATCACCCCACTGTTCTCCACTCGTGCTCTTTCTCGTTTTCCCCTCGGTGCTCCTCTGTCAGCCCCTCATCGCAGGGGAAAAAAACCCAGGTAATTTGCCATCTGGCTCTTAAATGCGAAGGACGTGGAGATTGCACGGTCACATTGTACATAGACATGAGGCCACGAGATCGGATTGGAGGGATCGTTTGTCAGACTTCAGCAAAAGAACCTCTCCGGTCCAAAAAAAGAAGAGGTTTCCCTGCCTCAGAATGGATGGATGTTGAAGAACTTCATTCACTGCCAAGTCAGTAAATACTAGAATGATTCGTAGCTTTTGAAAGAGCGAGGGTGGATTCACAGCGCGTGGTTTTAGCTTCAGAAGAGGACATTCATCCCGACGGCCTCCTGTTCCCGTCTCACAGCATTCCCGGGGGAAGTAGCACATCCCAACCTGCAGGAAATCACGACTCCTCAGCTTGATCCACCCCGACGATAAAGCGGTGACTGTGCCACATGGGTCGAGCCTCGCCTGCGCTCTGAAGTGGGTTTCAGCATCGTTCTGGCATCAACCAGTGCCAAAGCAAAGAGAAAACACATGTAAATGTATTAATACAAAAGAAAAAAAAACATACTGCAATTAGGCATTGATATATATTTATATTTAGATGCAGACAAGCTAATTGCAAAGATGTAGAGGTTTTTTTATGTTTTGGCATTTTGGGATTTTGTACACGCAATGCATCCTTTGTTGGTGTTGCAAGTTCACGTTGCTGTTGAAGTGAATTTCTATACATTTTGCGCTTTATGTAAAAAAAAAAACAACAAAAAAGATACTTGCTCGCCCTTTTCACACCTGTATGTCTCGTTTGCACTGTAGCTTTTCTAAAAAGAAGAAAAAACAAACACTTAAAAGTCAACAAGCCAACTCCAGAGTCCTCTCTGTTTTCAAAATGACCTTTTTTTAAATAATGAAGAGAAAAAAAGAGAAAACGCCATAAATAAAAGTGAAAGGCACAATCTGCGGTCAGTTTACAATGCCCTCCCTGCTCTCTGCCACTCTATAAGAGCCATATCTGACTCTATCAGCAGCAACTAGTCAGCCATATGATCTGCGAACCATTCCTCGATTACTAACTCGGATTCGGGCTCGTCATGTAGCATAGGTGATATATCACTTGGAAAGCATGGAAAAGGCTGCGATCAGGTTTTGATGGTTTTTTTTAAACGATGCTTAGGAACAAGACTCACTTCATTTTGCAGCTTTTGTCAGGAAACGCCAGAGGCTGTATATGAATGCAGACGACACATCTCTCTTTTCCAATGGAGGCTGCCACAACAACAGCATAATCAAAAGTTATCCCTAAAAGATCATCTTCGAAGACGTTTACATTTTCACATTATTAGGTATACTGACAAACATGGTGATTTTTTTAAATTATAGTGTGAGAAGTTTAACTGTAAAATCATGACATTAAGTTATGCTATATTGCTATATATAATGTAGTAATATTTTCATGTTAATTTGAGATTCCCGGTACAATGTTCAAGACACTGACTCCGATTCACTCTGTTTTAGATTTTGTGGCATCAACATACTTCAGTAACTCCACATTTCTGTATTCGAGTGGAGCTAGAAGACATTGAATCTGAAGTTATGGATTCCCTCTGGCTCACTCAAGTGTGCAGCTGATTGACTGGCCCTGCTTGGCTTTTACCTCAGTCTATCCATTACACACCAGACCTAAACTTCACTAGTGTAAGCGAGGAGTAAACCTGGCAGGTCAAGGCACTGCCGTAGTAGGATTCATAAATGACGCAACCAGGATCAGCACAGTGCCGACCGGTGTGAAGGTGTCACCCATACACTCACAGACTTCACTGGAATAACCATCCACTTCTCAGGAAGCTTGTGATTTATCACTAAACTGCAACCAGCCACCAGAGGGAGCTTCAGATATATTTTTAAATTCAGTCTACATTTCTGTACAGTCTCTGAGAAAAGCCTGTATTTCTCAAAATGTTTCTGAAATTTTCAATGTATTTACATAAGCTGAGTCATTGGCTGCATCATGAATTTGCCAGTACTGTTGTTAAGAGTGAATGTCATCGTTATTCACAACAATAAATGAGCCCACAGAGAATGATCTAATAATGAGAGGAAATCTTTCTAGTGTGGTCAGATCAAGTTGAAATAGAACGTAAACATAGAAATACTGTGGTAAATACTGTACTTCACTCATTTCAGTCATTCCATCCACGTATGTGGGTACTACAGCACAGTGCAGTGTGGGTGTGGTGTGGTGTGTGCAGGATCGTAGCAGGAGGATTGGTCGCTTTCGGGACCGTAATCTCTTGCGTAAGCCCATTCTTTGAGGGTCAAACAAGGGTTTGGTAACAAGATTTACTCAAAAAGCCATTGGTTCTCTCAAATGGAGCTTTTATTTTCCAAGTAATTCCACTCTCCATGGCTCAGTCATTGACTAGCATCAAGTTTCTACTGCAGTTCACCAACTGATGCCACTGTTTGAACTGATGTATAAGCAAGTTGAGTGTTTTTATGTGGAATTAAGACGTTACCAGGCCTCTCTCATGGTGATCGACCATGAGGGGATTCAAACATTATTTAAAAAAAAAAAAAAATCAATGCTGAAATTTCCAATTTTGGCCCTACAATACAAAGGCGATCCCAGTTTGTCCCTCGTTCTGCCAGTTTCTCAGTCCTTAAACATTTGCAAATGTTCACCTTTAAGTGCCTCAGATCCTGCTTCCACACGTGCACCATGCCTGCTGCTGTGCTGCAGTGCATGGAGCTTTCCAAAACCAGAAAAAGGTTCAGGGGTTGCTGTTGAAATGGGCAGTTTTCGTAGACTGATGGCGCCATCTTGTGGCTCCAGAGCGCGTACTGCACTTTGAATCCATTCTAACAACACAACCGGTTCCTCGCCAGGACTCCATCACAGAGATTTGTTCTCCTCTTTCCCCTGCAACTTGAATTTATGATGATGTTTTTACACCTGATGCTGAAAACACACCCTGAAGCAGTGCAGAGAGGATGTTCCCACACTTCATTTGTAAACACAGGAGACAAAATGACACCCGATTGCTTATTCTTAAACCAGCGTCTCATGTATATTCAAGCTACTCTTCTTTCTAACCTCTGCTCAGACTTGAGCAGATCCTTTGTATGGCACTTCTGCAGAGATTCCTAACTGTACGCCTGCATTGTAGTGCGGACGATTTACCGAGAGGGCGGGGAAGAAGCGTTGCGACATTGTCAGTATTAACATGTGTTTGTCTCGTTCCATGTTTGGTTGTGTTATTTTGGCCATTGACTGGCTAATTTTGGAGTGTAAAGGTGGAAATCAGAGGAAAAAAGGACATTAGTAGCTTGTTCAATGCACTTTTTTTTTTTATATATATACGATGGGACATTTCCATTTGCGGCGCCATTTTCGAGGGCTCGGGTCCCTCCAGCAATGACAGGGGTGCAACAAGAGTGTGGTGCTACAAAATATAAATATATAAATATACAGACACACATACACACACAAATATATATATATATATGAATAGATAAATAAAGTGAACATGGTTTGTAAAGAGAGTGGAGGGTAAGTGAGGTTTGGGACTCCGGCTGGGCCGCTGGAAACGCATTAACCGTCAGACTTTTTGAATGGCAGAAGTGGGAATTGAAGAGGTGACACTCCGAGCTGCGTTTAAATGAAAGAAAGGAAGAAAAAAAAAAATCTGGGTTCTTTTTTTTAATTTCATGTCACCACCATGTTTTTGTCGTTTCATGCACTTGGCGTCGACCTGCATGCCAGAACATGGGTGCACACAGTGTGACGTGGTTCTTTCTTTTTTTTTTTTCTTCAACCTCCTTTAACAGAAAATTGCTTGTGGAATGGAACACGTCTGTTGTGCCGCAAATCGTAGCGCCTGAGTAAAGTCGCATCAGAGGTTGTGTAATTGTAAGGACGTCAGTATTACTATGGTTGGAAAAAACAAAAAAAAAAGATAAATATCCTCCACCGAATGATGTACAGTTGAAAAAAAAAAAAAAGCATTTTGTACACCATTCTTGATGTTTGAGACAAAAAAAAGATGAAACCAGTGAGGAATGTTCCATTTTCCTGTAAATTGTACCTCTATTTATTTTGCCTTATTTAGTTTGCTATATTTTGTATGTACACACAGCATTATGACAAAATGTTATATTAAAAATATGAATAATTAAACTGTGGTCCGTGTATGATGGATAGTCCTGAGACTTGTACAAGAATGAGATTTTTTTTTCTTTTCATTTCTATAATTTTATTTTGTTTTGTATTTTTCTTTCTCACCCTGTGTCTTTTGTAGGGTTACAATAAACTTTTGTCCCTTACGGCTGGTTGCTCCCTCTTTTGTTCACTCTCATCAGTCATTCATTCATTCATCTTACTGGATCTGGTCCCAGCTGACGATGGGTGAAAGCCGGTTAGAAAAGATGGCCTCCTGTCAGGTCCAACAGCCAGACCTCCATTCTGTTGCTTCCATGCTGGACAGGTTATAAAAAAACAAAGAGAGAGAAGATAGAATCCATCACATGGTTGCACTGACAAGCAGTTTTTAAATAAGCTCAATGGCAAATTTTTGGACTTTGGGAGAAAATTTTAAAAACCTGAAGCAAACCCACACTTGCACTAGTTAGTAGAACATCGAAACTCCTCAAAAAAGAGACTCCCAAGTCTGGATTTGAGTGTGAGACATTTTCACAGTGGGGAAATGCCGCTAATCACACCAAAATAAAACATTTCTATGAATAGTTTCATTTTGCCCATATACAGACAATATTTATTATCAATAATGAATGAAAGCAGTAAAATTTACATTTCCATAAACTCATGAATACAACAGAGTCTATTCGACTGCTCCTGTCTTACATTAGTCCACAGAGAAAAGACTTGAATAGACTTAACACTATATGTCATTATGCCATATTCAAAGCTCTGACTTCATATTTGGCACATCCCCAGGTCGAAACAAAACAGGGATATCTTAAAACAATGTCTTTCTATGTCCAAGATGCCATTTTTAGAGCAAATACTAGAAGTTTTATTGCTTCTGCCAAGCACATGGTTATTTGACGATGTAGAGAAGCATCTCTACAATTTACATTTCAATTTTAAGAATGTTTTGAGGTCAATGACTTCCACAATAATGAACTAGTAACAACTGATATTATTTTAGTTAATTCCACAGGTCAACTTGTCAGTGATTCTTGCAATAAACGTCAATGCTTGAGCATCATGCCACTCAAAGCCAAATCTGCTCCAGAACTAATTCATGCGTCCACCAAATGAAATATCATGTGGCAGGAGTTCTCCAGAACTAAAACTTTACTTTCCTCCCTCAATGTGTGTGTTATGTTAAATGAGTGATTCAGAAACAAACAGACTGAACATGACAAAAATGTTCGACAAAATTAGATTTAGAATTCCACGATTTGGTATACTCTTTCAAAAAGTAGATGCAACACTCTGCTCACTGAAGTTACAAAGGGTATTTTGTTTTTCTGCTGCAGTCGCCAGTATTTTCACTGAAAACATGTTAAGGTATCTAACACACATCAACTCTGCCGTGCTTTGTCAAGGCAAGTTTGAAATTATTATTTTTCAGATGTTATTTTATTATAATTTCACTGAGCATTAAAGTCATTTAATTTAAAATCAGGACTTCATGTTGTTCCTGAACTGAAATGACCTTGAGACCTCTGATGTCGACTGTAACGTCTGCTTTTCTCACTTAAGCTCATTAGTTTATTTTTCAACACAAAACTATAAAATATCTAAGTCCCACACTGTAATTTCCCTGAGAAATAATTGTTTCTTTCGTGATAGTTTCACATCTTTTTCCTCTTCTTTTAAAACATGACGTGCTTTTGACGTAAAGCGCTGACGTTCGTGCCAAACGTCACAACCCCAACCCGGAAGTGTAGTTTGCATATACACTTTAACGGGTGATATTTTATTCATGGTCTGTGTTTCCTGACATATAACAAACAACACAAGATGCATTCGAGGAAAACTTATAAGCGGTATCTTTTGACGCGACGTTTTTATCTCTACATCATCGCCTCGCTTTCAGGCGCTTCCCGCAGAGAACTACAATACCCAGAATGCCTTGCTCGCACGGTGGGGCTTCTTGAAGAGGTCAAAACCAAAACACAACCGGTGAGTGGAAGACAAGACAGCTGAGGTGTGTGCGCCGGTGCAGAGCCTGGTAAGGATACCGGCGCTTTAAACTTCTCTTCTGAACTTTCTTGTTGTGTGTGTGAATTTCGACGCGTGTCTTCCTGTTAAAACACGCGGGTTACAAAAGGCTGCCGGCCATTGCGTAACACAGGTACATGTGGTGTTCAGGTCAGAGACGTCTCACATTCTAACTTAGTGTCCTCCTCTACAAATCAGATTTAATGTGAGACAGCCTGACCCCAAACGTGCTTCAAACACCGACCGCCGTTCCCCTTCCCCGCTCCTTGGTTATGAAAGCCTGTTTCTGGAGCCTTGTGAATCTGTTGCTCTCTGCAATGCAGTGCACTTATTGAAAGGAATCATCTTCTCAGCCAATCAGAACCAAGTATTTTAGCTCGTTCAAATAGTGCGGGTTTCAATCTCAGCATTAAAGTAAGGATGAGTCAAATACATTTTAAATGGAGGGTCATATTTGGACTGAGTGCTTCCTGACCTACACGTGTGTAGTGTTTATAATGACTGAATGGAGACAGAGAAAACGGCCAGTCATCAACAGATCATTGGATGAAGAAGCTTTGATGATGCCAGAAATGAAAACAGAGTAGCCTGACTTTTATACCTGAAGTTTATTTGAATAGTTCCTTGTTGCTTCTTCAAAACTAGAGCTTGAAACAAACGTCCAGGCTTGATCACCCAGTATCTGGCCAATTTGATGAGGGTGTCTAGTATTGAAAGGCTGAAAAACCCTGATTGAAAGGTAAACTACTGATGATGTGTCCCAGGATTTATATCCATAACTGAGACAAAGCTCCCATGCCACTCTCAATATCAAGGCAAACCTTGTGTGAATATACCATATGATATTTGTGAATATTGGCACAAAGAAGAGTTTTCCATCAACGTCCCATGTTTATTGATTCTTTGTTCTGACCAATTCATACAGTAGATCATCTGTAAATGTAGAACAAGGTGGACTAGATGGAAAACCTTGTGTTTCTCTCCTGAAAACAAGGAACAGTATGCTGAGGCTACAATTCACATGGACAACAGAAGGTTGGAAATAAAACATCACCCGAGTGAAATCTTGGGTTCTACAGCCACATTCAGATTGTCAGGTTTGAGTTATATTCAAAGAACATGATTACATGGATCCATACCTTCCTTGTGTTGATAGTGTTGCATAATTTATGGAGTGTGCGGGCGATCTTTATGGAATACTTTTTGCTCCTTAGTGCCAATTGTGTCTCCTATCTCTTTATGGATACAGTCTACCGTCCTCTGATGACTACTTCCAGTAGGATTAGCCAATATGAAACTGCCTTCTTCATCAAACCGGACTCAAAGTATAAGCACTTTGCGTTGCATCATGTGTGAATAGTGCAATAAACTGTACATTCATGTTCTGAATGTCGTCATATTTGGCGAGTGAGATCATGTTGGCAAAGGATGACGCTTGAACAGCTGCTCTGTTTCTGAATCGCAGATGTGCAGGTGATCCAAAAAATATAAGCAAATCCTGTTGTATGTTCAAGGAAAGAAACAACACTGCTCGAAAATACAAATCGCGCCACACTGAAACATCAACATCTTATTTTAAGTGTTCTTAAGTCATCCTGTGATCACAGTACTTGACAACATTACTGCATTATTACCTGAGGTCTGACCTAGTTTTGACAAATTGTAACTAATGTCCTACCTGCAGTGAGCATGTCATTTAACTACATTCAAGGAAAAGTCAAATTTACAAGTAACACTGAGGAGGTTAAGGTCATTCTAATGGCAGTTACTTGGATATCTGTGCTTGTACTTGTGATTTATTAAGTACACAATTTTTAAAGACTGGCATCTAACATAAGGTATTTGGAGGAGATAAGAGTCATCTGCAGGAAAAGAAGCTGCTAATTGTTTGAATGTGAATTCAGCATTTTTAAGGTCAGTGTCCTCCAGTCCACATCCAGGGCATACACTTGCCTTCATGTCTTCAAATGTCTCGTCTAATTCAAACGAATGAATTGTTTCTGCAGAGCTCGCGCTTTCCTCGGCTCTGATGTCTGCTTATCACAGTGCTATTCAGCAAGCAATGCCCTTTTGGAAACCTCGGGTCTGAAAGAGTGACGTGAGGTCGAGGAGTCTTCTGGGCTAACTTTTATCGAGTTTCAAAAAGTCTACTGAATCAAATTCTTTTAGTTTGATTAAAACATCATGACATGAGTGGAAAAAAAGCTGTGTCACTGTACAGGGGTAATGATGGGCAATTCTGATGTTTTCTCCAGCAATCTAAAGACATGCATGTTCGGTTTTTAGTGTGTCTCATTGATGGACTGGTGACCTGTGCTGGGTGTCACCTCCACCTTGTCTTCTTCCAGCAGTGCCCTCATGGCTGGTCGGCTCCTTAAAGTCTCCACGGTGGCCACAGCGGTGTTCGCCTCCTCTGGGTTCTACCTCCACAACCGACAGCTGGACATCAATGACCTGAGCGTCATTCGCTTCGGCCGAGCCGCCGCCACAGTGAGTTTAAACTTTTTCGATATTGAAGTGTGAGGTAACAGTTGTTTGAAACTATCTTGGATGACACAGTTCTGAAGGAATAAGAGGAAAACTGTGTCAAGTCATTACAATGTGCAACTAAAGACCATGAGACATTTTGAATCACGTTGAACGATGTAGAAAAGGAAAATTTAAAGAGCACCAAAGCACCTTCAGGCAGACTCATCAAGTCATTAGTGCCTCATTTTATTTACTCGACAGTGTTTTCAAGTGAAAACAGTAAACTTTGGTTGTATTTAGCTGCGTTAACTACCACATTGCATCCTGTCATCAGTGCATGTGGTTACATTCCTAAAATATAACACCAACTATTGGCTTGACAAGCTCACTAGTTATCAGTAGATCTCAAAATGCTGCCGTTTGCCTGTATTTCTGATCGGGTTTTCAACACGTCGTTTAACCAGGACCTGATTTGCTGAAACACATTTTAAGCTGTTCATTTTATATAGAAAAGAAATCTTTTTTTTTTTTATAAATATTAATGACTTCTCTTTTACCTGCATTATCTGCATTTCAGATAATTTTTCCTCTTGCACCATTCAAATAATTCCATTCTTAAACTGTACTGACTCAATTCCCATGTTTCGACATAAAAAACATGAGTTAAATGAAAGCGTTGAGGGAAAGCTCTGTCAGCAGATCAAATCATATATTGACGCCAAGCGTGTTGGAGTACTCAAAACAAAATTGTTTTTGCCCAAAGTGGCCAAAGTTTCCTTTTTGGTTCTGATGACTTGTCCCTGTTATTTTTCTGCAGACGGCGGTCATCAGCTACGACTACCTGACGGCTTTAAAAAACATGGAGTATGGCACCGAGGAGTACATGGCCACCAAATCCAAGGTAGATTACCACTGGGATTGCTATATCTGTACGGAGTGACATGAGGCTGGGTGAGTTAATGATGAGCTGGAGCTGCTCATAGGTCAGTTTAAGGTCAGTTTAAGATTCCCACAGTTGTAGTCAGTTGGATCACTGCAACTAAATTTTAATATTTGTCATAATGTGAAATCATGTTCGCAATTTAACCGAAATTGTGAATTTCATTTTTGTTTGTCAGAAGTTGGAATCGGGGAACACTAAAGCAAGACCGCTGTCTGAAAACATGGGATTAAACACAGAATTACTTTTCCGTCGGATTTATTATTGCTGCCACAGTGATAGGTTTTCTGGAAACAATTTACATTTAGACAAGACTAATTTGAGCTATCTTTTGTGCGTACACTCATTTTCCTGTTCGTGAATTTAGTCTTGTTTGTTTTTGGTGTGTTGTGGAGAAAAACTCTGCTGCTGGAGCAAACGTTTGTTTTTAATGAAAGCTTAGTTAGAGAGAGGTAGATTTCTTTAGGCTTGAGCATTATTGAACATTTTCATCTTTGAAGTCTTTAAGTGCCACATTGTTTGGAGGGAGGAACTAGAACTGTAAGTCAATTAAAATGTTTAATCACAATTATTAACGTGATTATCCATAGTTAACTTTGCAAATTGATCGCACACTTTTTTAATCTACTGTAAATATACATTAAAGGGAAAATATTCAAGTTCTTAATACTCTCATCAACACGGGAGTGGACAAATAGGCTTGCTTTATGTAAATGCATGTTTATTGTTGTTACCACAAACCAGAACAATATCAAATGCTGTCCAGAATAATCTCCACATAACCATAAAATATTCTGCAGGCTCAGAAAATAGACTGGAAGGGCATTTTGCCCTGAGTGGAGCATCGTTTATCAATAATCTGACCATGTCGTCCATCCAACTACATTTCCAGGTTTCCGAACATTTTTCAACACAAACTATGTGAACTCATGCATCACAATAACAGACTGCTGAACCACCAAGTCCTTTTGGTCAGTAATAGAAGAGAAATACCTGGAGCCTTCATAAAAGAAAAGAATGGCACAGCCTCCTCATCCAACTTGTGGTCACCACAGACATCAAACTGTATTCACGCTGCTGTGGATCAGAGCTGACGTAGCAATGCGGCGGCCATCTTGTGGAGGTCCCACTTGTGACCAGGCAGGACATATTTGGCCTGATTTCTCAAAACTGCTGCTTCTTCTTTGGTTTTGGCGGATCACAAACAGCTTTAAGGTGCATCCCGCCACCTACTGTACAAGAGTGTGTAGTATCACATCACATACCTCTGTTTCCCAAACTACGATGTGAGACGAGGGTCACAAAACGTGCATGAGTTAATCACGCATCAGATAAATGAGTGGCATCATTAGGAATTTGAATTAATTATTATTGTGATAATTTTGACAACCTGAGGCATAACATTTAATTACGGAATGAAAATTCCACAAAAATTTAACAAAATGTGTCGTCACAAAATTTGGGTCAGACCTCGTCAATACGGCCATCCCCTTGGCCTGACTGTGGGAGGCATTTTTAAGATAAACAAACAGGAAGGTCTATCTATAAACTGGCGAGTATATCTCTTGGTTTGATCTGTGTAAGGTCTCATAAATCATCATCCACAAAAAAAAAACAACAGGTGGAAAATCGCACTTTTTTGAGGTTTTTGAGGGTTTTTTTCTCTAGTATACTAAACATGCTCATCAAAGTGTCTGATCCACTAGTGGTGCACTTCCTCTGGCCACGCCGCAGCCTCTTGCTACTCTTTTCTTTCCTCTTTCTGAAGCTTTGAGATTATCGACGTGCGGCGTTATGTATACTTACACACAGATGCGCCGCCACTGTTTCACTCATCACCATTCAAAGGAAAATTATTCCCCCTCAAAGTCACAATTCCGAAGTACCTGACAAAGTACATCATTTTCTAAGTTGCTGTCTCTCTCCACTCTCGCTTGCCCTGCTCCAGCTAATTATACCATCACTCTGTCTGCTGATACACTCACACTGAAGGCAGTATTCAGTTTTTTTTTTCCTCCAAAAACTTGAGTCTAAGCACACTCTCAAATGGTTTTCTCTGTGCTTGTCTATGACTATCAAGTAGGAATAAGATTAGGCAATAAATTTGGATCTGTTGAGATGTTTTGGAGATCTGCTGCAGGTGTATTTATCAAAATCGACCTCTTTTTACGCTCGCAGTATAAGTTTACCCCACAAGATGGTGTAGGGTGTCACTCAAAGAAGCCACAGGAGGAACATTAAACAGTGATGGCTCGAAGACTCGAGCAGAGCTGCTCAACCCTGGTCCTAGCGGGCCGTACTCCTGCATGTTTTAGATCTCTCCCAGTTGCTGCACACCTGAATGCAACGAGAGCTCATGACTGGGCTTTTTCACAAGCATGATGAAGACATCAGTATCAGATTGAGGTGTGCTGAAGCAGGGAGAGACCTACAACATGCAGGACTGCAACCCACGAGGACCATCTGGTCTTGAGTAGCCCCGGTCTAGAGCGACACATTGGTGTAGTCTTCTTGATACACAGGTAACGGCCAACTTGCTGCTGCACCCAGTGTAGAACAGTGAAGCTACCGGCCAAGAAGAAGAGCAAAAACCATAAAGGCCAGGCCAAGGTTTGATTGAAGCAGCTCAACACTGCCATGACTCAAATTCTGTATGGTGCCACTTTAAATGTAGTTGAACGAAAACAAAGAAAAAAACAGTCATTAATAGATAAAAGAACTTTTCATATCAGTGAAAAGTCATGACGTAACGTGAAGGTTGTTAAACCTCGGAAAGACAGTACAGTGAAATTACAGTCCTTTAGGAAAGTTGCTTTGTTCTAAAACTGCACTGAAGAGCGGAAGAGAAATCGGTGATGTATCCATATTAGAACAGTCTACAGGAAATTGTGAAGGTTGAGTTAAAGCCAGTAATTTTTTGTTGTTGTTGAGGAAACTAGTTGTATTCCTAAATTGAGCATTTCCAAATACAAGAACCCTTTGAAAGATCGCACGTATCTCTCTCGGCTCTGCGATTCTTGGTGTATATACTGAGCTGTTGAGCCGTTTTTCAAACCAACTCTGAAAGTGTGTTGTTCATGTACCCAGAGAGAGAAAATGAAAATGATCTTGGGAACAGACTTGCTTTGATAAGATCGAGCCAGCCTGCATTGCCTGTCCAATAGAATTGAAATAGCGAGCACAGTGTTCACTTGTACAAAGTCTTCCACTTCCACTTGGTTATCAAGTGTGGCAATTAGATTTTTTTCTGTGCACGACCCTGAAAGACCCCTTGAGGGTTTTTTCCTGGATTTCCGTCATGTGTTTTGTAATGACTTAAAAGTAATACTCTTTGTACTTAATGGTTAGTTTTCATGTCATCAGATAAAGGCCTGTCATCCTCATTTGCTGGTTCCAAATTTGCGAAATGAGACCATGAGGCCTGTGTACAGCATTTTCCATCAGATTACATTTTCATTCATAGTCAAATCTACCTCACTGGATTGTATTTGTTGGGGAAATCCCGCCGTCGGGAGGCAAGAACAGTAAATGCCAGCTGATACGCACCGAGTGATTTGTGAAGGTGTGCGATAAAAGGCCACAGCTCAGTCAGGTTCACTCAGGAGGCTGCTGCAGGAAAGGTCAGAGACCACCTGCTCCAACAAAAAGTGCGCCGGGAGCCACGCCGCAGCTAGAGACCCGCAGTGAACCTTGAAGAGCATGGTTCAGCATGGCTGGACTTGCGTGTGCCCACCACGCACACGCACACACACCCCCACGTACACACACAGGCCCAGAGTTTGTACAGCCCCTCGGGCCCTCCTGGTCAAGCCTGGCTACACATGCTGATTAGAATTAATGCATGGTGCTGATTTAATACAGAGTGGAGGCTTGCCTCCTAATTATTATGAAGTCATAGAAGTGCAGCGACAGAACTGTGGCTTCACGCTGCTTTTAGTGTCTCCATGCCACCTAGTTTTTTTTTCCTGCATTTGTGTTTTTTCATCCACAGAAGAGGGAAGTTCATCAGTGTGAACCACGAAGCATCATAGCTTCAGAAAACATTCACACTCTGAACATAACTCTGCATAGATATATTCGTGTCATTTGCTTATTTGAGCTACTACTGACAGTTATATCCAAACATTGAGTACTCTATCGATTGTTTTCTTGAGTCGTTCTTTTTTTTTTAGTCTTTCAAATGTTGAAAGAAGGTGATTCATGTGTTTTTCTTAAGCTTCAGACACTTCACTCGCAAAAGAAACTTAGACATCAACATCATTGCTGACCTCAGAATTACTTTAAATGTCTTTGTTGCCTACAGATGATTCAGAACTCTGCTTTGTGATCAGTCATATTGGATGTTGTGTTCACTCCTTGTATCTTGAATTCAGCAATGATTTATTTCGAACTGCAGCCTCACTTTGCAAAGCAGCAGCATTATGGCACCTCTTTATCGGTCATTAATACAAAACATAAAAAATAACAGCAGTTTTTAATCCGTGTATCATTCGTTCAATTGATATTCAATTAAGAATCAAAAAACAAAATATTGAAAAATGAGTCGTTTTTCCTTTTTTCGTTTTTAAAATGAAAACAAATAAATGAAAATTGGTTTGTTTTTCAATATCCCGTTTGTTAAGACAGATCAAATAAAGGAAAGTTGAAATGCGGCCACAGAGCAGACTTTAATGTGATTTTTCAATTTCTTCGATCTCCGTGACCCGGAAGTTCTATCGTCTGTTTTGGTTTTTGTCGGCGGGAAGGTGGGCGGGTCACGGGACCCTGTGGGTCAGTTTAAGGCCAGCACACACTACTATACACTACTACAGAAGGATCAGGCCGAATTTTGCCCCGATCTTCTCCTCCCGACCGAAGCCGACAAGGTCCGACTGTCGGGAGTATGATAATGATCTCGGGTCTGATCTTCGTGTAGTGTTCCGGGGGTTCAGAGAGATGTTTTCCAGTCGGAGCCTCTCGGGAGGCGTCGGAAGGGGAGATCGTAAATAATGAACATGTTTAATATTTCTGATGCAAATCCTGTGGTGCGTGGAGCTCTGAGAGGCGCTGATCAGCTCCGAGTAGAGCTGTCCACTCCCTCGAAATAAAGCTTCCTGATTGGCTGGTGCTGCTGCTTAAAAAAAGTCCCCTCTCAGCTGTCAGAGATGGAGACATATGTGAAATATATTCACTATATGACAGTGAAAGAGAAAAGTCAGAACTCCTAAACTCAGCAGTGAAGAAAGTGATGGTTAATCCTCAATAACTGGATCGCTCCTGGATTAACTGGATTTCCTCCATTCAGACCCAAACTCTGATCTGCTCATTCATCTGCATCGCCAGTCCTGCAATAATCCCGATGTTTGAATTCATCTCCACTATTAACCATCATGGAAAAAAAAAAAAAAACAACAACTTTCCCTGCCTTCAGAGAGACGAGCGACGCATAATGAAATTTACCTAATCGCTTAAGAGCAGTAGCAGACTCTGACAAAGCTACTTTTTTAGATCACCAAATATCTTAAATCATTCTTTTTGTCCCCAGATTGGATAGTTTACACCAGAATAAAACCTCGTTGAGCTTTGATTAGGTAAATTTCATCATGCGTCGCTCTTCTCTCTGAAGGCACGGAGTCAGGATATTAAAGTTGTTTTTTTTTTTTTTTTTTCATTTATTTTTTTCCTCATTCTTCCGTGATGGTTAATGTAGGACTTGCGATGCAGATCAGAGTTTGGGTCTGAATGGAGGAAATCCAGTTTATCCTGGAGCGATCCAGTTATTGAGGATTAACCATCACTTTCTTCACTGCTGAGTTTAGGAGTTCTGACTTTTCTCTTTCACTGTCATATAGTGAATATATTTCACATATGTCTCCATCTCTGACAGCTGAGAGGGGATTTTTTTAAGCAGCAGCACCAGCCAATCAGGAAGCTTTATTTCGAGGGTGTGGACAGCTCTACTCGGAGCTGATCAGCGCCTCTCAGAGCTCCACGCACCACAGGATTTGCGATCAGAAATATTAAACATGTTCATTATCTACGATCTCCCCTTCCGACGCCTCCCGAGAGGCTCCGACTGGAAAACATCTCTCTGAACCCCCGGAACACTACACGAAGATCGGACCCGAACTCATTAGCATACTCCCGGATCTTGTCTTCGGTAGGGAGGAGAAAATCGGGGCAAAATTCGGCCTGATCCTTCTGTAGTGTGTGCTGGACTACAGGTTGACGTGACCCGCCCACGTTTCCCGCCGGCAAAAACCAAAACACAGACGATAGAACTTCCGGGTCACGGAGATCGAAGAAATTGAAAAATCACATTAAAGTCTGCTCTGTGGCCGCATTTCAACTTTCCTTTATTTGATCTGTCTTAACAAACGGGATATTGAAAAACAAACCAATTTTCATTTATTTGTTTTCATTTTAAAAACGAAAAAAGGAAAAACGACTCATTTTTCAATATTTTGTTTTTTGATTCTTAATTGAATATCAAATGAACGAATGATACACGGATTGTTTTTGTTCAAATAAAAGCAATGCATATTTTGAATATGAATGTCATGTTTTATATATTATTTTGTGTTTTGTACTTGCCAGTCTAAATGTTGTTGCAAATTATAGTTTGTATCATACAAGCATGCTGATTAAAGTACAAAAACACAACGTACAGCTACCCCAAACCGTGTTGTTTGTCGTCTGAAATATGTTTTTCACAAGACTATTTCATTACACCGGAGCTAAATCCATGGCTCAACTGACCGCGTCCTCAGCTAGACTCTATCCAGTCGCCTTTGGTGTTGCTACAGTCACATTTGACCCCTTTAAGTTGTCAACATAGGCAGTGTTGGGAGATTTATGTTAATTATTGGGCATTTTATTCCTGCAATCAGCCTGACGGACAGGTTTTATGTGAACCCTTAAGTTATCTGTTCCCATGTGGCATACTTCCAGCCGAATGTGGCCACATGATTGGCTGAATGGTTTGAAGCTTGTTTGGCCGGGATAGACGGGGGGGAATACTGGGCTACTGGGCATCCGCACCACGAATAGACAAAAGTTTCCGTCCAGTGTGACGTGACTTCCACTTCGTAGTCTCCTGGGACTTTGCAGTGTTGAGAATTTCAAGAAATTATGTCGTCAAGTCTTAGGCTGACAGTAATGAATGGTATTTCCTGAACTCACACCATTTTTACTTTTGGCATCGTGGGTCATCAGTGGCAGTGAGGCACCTTTCACAACCAGTTGCAATACTTTCAGTCGAACCCTTTTTGTCATTTCTCAACACCTTAGTTGTTGTCGTCATTGATCTCGTTCAACTCATCCTCATATTTTCCAGAATTCGCCCCAACACCTAATTCTGTGGCTTCCTTTTGGTTGGACCTGCCTTTCTGTACACAAAGTCAACTGTGAACAGCTTCTGCTGAAGAGTCTTTCTGAACTGTCAGACAGGCGTTTCGGGATTTTCTTCATTACAGTGAGAATTTTTCTGTCATCAGCAGTGAAGGACGTCCTTGGCGTAGCAGTCCCCTCAGCCCCTTCATGATTATGAAACTCATTAGTACTTTCCTTTTATGACATGGCCATCATCTCTTGTTTTATTCTTCTCGTCAGATTTGATTAAGTTCGGTTTAGTGTTTCTTCTGTTTGATTCACGTGGCATGTTAACCTTTAGACAAAAATATGCCTATTGTAACTGCAAGCAAATTACCAAGATAGCGTAGCCCATAACAAATTGACCTTGTATGTGTGTACAAAGCGTAAGCATCTTAACATACCTCTTTGATCTCACCAGTAATGCAGAGCACACAGGGAACACTAATTTTGATGGGACAAGAAAAGGTGATAAAGTTAACCGTTTCCGCTGTTCAGCCATCTATCTGGTTGGTTTGGTTTGGTTTGTTCAAACTAATGTTGTGGGAAGCTGGATGAAGACTTTTGTTTTTTTTCAGTAAAATATTTATATGCCAGCTGCTCTTATGTTGTTTTTAATTGCTATTAATAGGATTATAGGCATTCAGAGGGAATACAGAAAATCATTAGTTTCTCCTGAACATGAAGGAGGAAGATTTTATAGAATGCTTCAAATTCATTGTGTTGAATGAAATCATTATGACCTCCAACTCTGTGTTGGTTTCTTGTTATGAAGGACACGTTTGACTGCACAGTTAATGAGCCCTTGTTTCTGCATCTCGTCGTCCTCGTCCTCCTCCTCCTGTCAGCGCAACGCTCTGTGTTCAGCGCTCAGCAGAGCAACGGGAGCTGCTTTCAGCCCCCTCGTGAAGAGCTTCACTCAAAAGCCACTTAAGCAGCCAGTCTTCCAGGCTCATCAAAGGCTTCCCTGAGCGAACCGAGGGGCCATTCACAGCCAATTAGAGTGTATCACAGAACAAGCATGGGAGCACTCTCCAAGTCTGCCAAATGAGAGGTGGAACATGCGCTGCAGTGAGAGAGAGCAGATGGACTGCTTTTTGTACCCCGCAGTTGGTAGAGTTCCACTGTGAGTCCTCTCAAGCCGGGGAAACGGCTCCTCACCACGTCAAACATCAACACGAGAGCTCTGCTTGGCACAGTGAAGAGTTTTCATAGCGTGGAGGAGGATGAAGCCACCTTCACAGAGCTTCACTTCTTGTGTCGTGAATTCCAATGCTTTCCACTTTATCATATATGAATGTTAACAGCTGTTGGACTCCATTGGCAATAAAGCTCTACAGTAACTCTTCTGCTAGCGACATGCTTTTAAGTTTAAAAAATCTCATCGGCCTCTATATTCAGGATGCAACTGCTGTAGCTGTTGCAGTGTTGGTTTTACACTAAATTTTATCAAAGAGAAAAAAACTTGTATTTATATCAGCCCAGTTTCATCTTGAGTGGTCCGGCTTGGTAAAATATTGCCATAATACGGTAAGCTTTAAATATAAACTTTCACATTTTTATCTATTGTAATGAAGAGCATGCATGATGAAAATACCTATATTTTCATAAAACCTAAGAGTTCTACAATTCTACAATTCTACAATTTCACTTTTGTCCAAAGCGACGTACAACACAAGCAAGAATACAGACATAAGAAAGAAAGAAACCATTAGTAAATGCTTCAATTGCTTCAAGTGCAATTGGTCAAGGGAGTTGCCATCAAGTTGCAGAAGAGGCGCCACTACCCCCCCCCCCCTTTTTTTTTGTGTGTGTGTGTGTGTCAACTTAGTCAGTGGTACATAAGTGCTGGGTTTTAGAACACCTGACCTATTCTTTCCCAAAGATGGGGTTGGATTAAGTCCCTAGGTGTTCTCTGAACAATTGAGTCTTCAATTGTCTCTTGAAAGTAGAACGCGACTCGGCAGAACGCACAGAGTCAGGTAGTTCGTTCCACCATTTGTGAACAACAGAGGAGAAGAGTCTGGCAAGAGATTTAGAGCCGTGCTGGGCTGGAAGCACCAGACGTCTCTCACATGCAGAGCGAAGAGGGCGTGAAGGAGAGTAGACCTGGATCAGGGAATCCAGGTTGACCGGAGCCGTTCTTGTAAGCATTTTGTAAGCCAGGAGGAGAGTTTTGAATTTGATCCTGGCTGCAACTGGAAGCCAATGAAGGGAGATGACCAGGGGAGTGACGTGAGCTCTTTTGGGCTGGTTGAAGACCAGACGTGCTGCTGCATTCTGGATCATCTGTAGAGGTTTGACTGTACATGCAGGGAGACCCACCAGAAGAGAGTTGCAGTAGTCAATGCGTGATATCACGAGAGCCTGAACCAGAAGCTGTGTGGCCTGTTGGGTCAGGAAGGGTCTGATCTTCCTGATGTTGTAGAGGGTTGTAGAGGGCATAACGACAAGACCGAGAAACTGAGGACACATGAACCCAACTCTTGTTGGGAACAAGAGTTGTTCCCAACAATTACTACAATCTTAATATCAAGCCAGGTTTGATGACTCTCTCTGGTGTAAAATACAGAGAAATGTCCAAACATCTTCTCCTGTTGCTGTTGCTGTGTATTTTTGCAAATTCACCCCGACAGCATGGCTTTGAGGCTAGTTTGACAGCCTGGTTTCATGGCAGCATCACTCATATATCAGCTCATGTCTCTGTGTTGAGTTGTGTTGTGTTGGGCGACTCTTAAGAATTTCGTTGGGGGGGGAAAAAGTTAAAATTAGCTTGGTGGTGTGTGTGGCGGGCTAAATGGGAGCCTCTAGCAGGCCAGTTTTGGCCTGCAAGCCTGATGTTTGACACCCCTGGTCTTTATTATACTTACAAGGAATTCAGTTTAAAAAAATGTTTGCGTGAAACAATCCATTTACCCTCCACTTGCTTGTTTTCATCAAAGTTTAAAAGGAAAAGAAGTCATGGTGGTGAAAGGCATTCTCCTGATTCTTTTTTGGCTGATTCGTTTTCCCACCTTTTTATGAACACTACGATGGAATACAAGACATCAGTTGTTTCTTAACATTAAGTTTCAGAAAAAAACTGTTGTCTACACATGACAGAAATAAACGAGACTCCATCAGCAGTAGAAAGTTCTTTCTTTTTTATCTTGTCTGCCTGTAACGGTTCACTATAAACCATGCAGGTTCGGTGCCTTGGTGGGTGTTCAGCTGTGAAAAGTACACGGCTGCTTCAAACTCTAAACAGAGGTCAGCGTGCATTTTATTGATGTTTGCTCACCCCTGCAGTCATAATTGGGATGCACAGTGGCCCCGAAACATTTGGACGCTTGCAATTAAATGTGTAAATGGCAGTTATTGCATGACAAATTGTCACTCCAAATGGCATTCACTTTCACCTCCACAACGGTTTGTTTGCAATTGTCTTTCAGTAGCTTAATGCAGCATGAACTCGATAAACTAGGTGTATGTGCAGTACATGATCAGAGTTTAAAGTTGTAGCACATTCAGTGACAAAAGTGAAGATAAGGACAGCCAATACTTTCTTCTTTTATGCGGTTTTTCATGTGCTTCCAGAACTGCTCACTGTCAGTGTTTTATCATTGTGGTAAGAATTTCCTTCATGTTTCAGCCCTCAACCCTTTGGAAACTCTCTGGAGTATCGACGTGCTGACATTTCCTCCACCGTTGCATCACATGAGTTACGTTCTGGCTTTAGGTTAGGAAAAATAATTGTTTGAACAGTAGCTGAGCCTCAAACTCCAAGAGGAAGATCAGCAGTCCAACATATGCAGGCCAGTCGCGTCAAAATGTTTTTTTTTTCCTGATGAATTTGTCCAAATATACTTTCTTCCATCTGATCTGAAAATATCAAAAAGTTGAATTGTTTGCATGAGTGTTTTTTGCAAATTCATTCCCAGCTGCGTCATTATTTTAACCGATAAAAGTTTAAAGCCGTAGCTTGTTTGGCCTTTGACATCTTAATCAGCCTGTGTTTCTCCAAAATTTTGTTGCCTAATTTTGAAGAGTTTGCTGCTGTAGACTCTCATCTTGAAGGTTTGTTGTGCAGCCAGAGACGATCTTCTGAAGAGTGATTCTTTGAGTTACTGTTGCCTTTCTATCATCCTGAACCAGACTGCTCGTTCTCGTCTGACCTCTGGCATCAACAAGGCTTTTTTGCCCGAAGAACTGCTGCTCAGTGGACATTTTCCCTTTTTCGAATATTCTCTGTAAATCCTCAAGATGGCTGTGAACGTAAATCTCAGGATTACTCAGACCAGCACATCTGGCACCAAAAACTATGCTACATTCAAAACCACTAAAATTCCCTTTCTCCTCCATTTTCATGCTTGGTTTGAACTTCGGTTTTGAGCATGTCTACTTTATGTTGCTGCCACGTGATTGGCCAGCGTGTTGTTAAATAGGTGTACCTAATAAAGTATTTGGAGAGATTATATTACATGGCAACTGCAGAAACACAGAAAACAATGTAGTTAGTATGCCAGGCCATGAGTTGGCGCTGTTGATTGTTTTTGTAATTAAATCATACACACATGGTTCAGGAGAAGGATTTAATCCTCTAAATGAACCTGAAGAAATTCCACTTCCATTGTGGAGACTTCTTGACAGACTTAGTAGTCAGAACTTGCCGTCGGTAAGTCGACAAACAATTTCTCCCCGGTGCCATCCTGGATTCTCACTCCCACTGAGACGTTTGTATTTGTACTGTGGAGTCTGACTTTCCTATTGTAGCTTTTTCATTGTGGTTGCCTCTTTCAGCCAATGCAAAAAGGTCTTTAAATGTCACAGTATGAGTGGAATTCTTCGTGATTAGGATATTTTGACTGAGATGAGTGTTAATTTCTTGGTAACAGTTATCTGTTTTCGACAGTTAAGTTATATGATCGCCTTCAGACTATGAAGCTGTTTTTATATATATATATATATATATATATATATATATCTGTGGTCTTCATTTGTTAAACTAATGGAAAAATCTACATTTCAGGTCTTGTCTCGCAGTCAGGCTCCTCTACATTATTCTGAATTTTTTTTTTTCCCCCCAGTCTGGAGAATGATAAACGTCAGCCCAACTTCAGTATTGTGAGAAAAAGGCTTTGATGGCATACAAGGAGACAGAGAATTAGGTTGCGAGACAAAGTGGAAGCAGCATCATGGGGAGATGAGAGTGCACAACAAGAAACGGGGCTATTTTAGGGCAGAGAGTGAAAAGAGGAGGAGGCAGCGGCAGAGAAAGGGGGGGTGGTGATGAACCGGTGACAGCGAGGACAAACAGATACTGATGTCTAATGATCCCCTTGCTTCCTCAGCTGCATGAGAAAAAGGCGGGAGCTCGGCGCTGATTTGGGGAAGCAGCCATTTTGAAGGTGGCTTTTCACGGCCGAGATGAAAGGGAGAACAAAACGCTGATTCACTCGGCACATCTGCATAGTATCATGCAAATTCTCTTTCAACACCGCCCCAAGGTTAAAGATAAAGACTTGTCTTTTACCCCTTGTTACAGGGGATGCATCGGAGCTTGTATATGAATAATATGAAGCTACAGTGGGGAAGGGAATCAAAGGCTCTGCTGCTGGTGATTAGTGACTTCTCACCAGAGGAGGAAAAAAAAATTCCCGCTTATCAGCAACTGTGGCAATGAGGTCTTCTGTATTCCCATTTTGGACTGCCATCACTTAGCTGACGCTCTTACTGAGAGTGTACGAGCAGCAGTAGGGTTTGAGAGGTCACAGCTACACATGTTACAAGGTCTTAAAACTGTTGAAGTATGATTAATTTACAAGACCGCTTGGACCCAGCAGTTCCACTTTTTTTTTTTTTTGCTGTAAGTGATCTGTGTTTTAGGGCCGTGGTCTTCAATCTGGGCTCAAACAAAATCAGAAATAAGACACTTTATAGAACCTGGAACTGGAAACATTGCATTTATCCTCAATGTCCACAGATGGGATTGTAGAAGCATGTTGTAGAGTAGGTTTGTCCATCAATGTTTGGCCTTGCTGTCATGATTTCAAGGTTTGAAACCAAAGTTTTGGGGTTAAACGGTTAATAGTCCGGGGTGTTGTGGAGGAGAGGTGTGAACGGACCATGATGAAATATTGGTGAAACTAATGAGTTTTTGGACGATTAAAGCCGTTTTAGGAGCAGCTATACACATGGCCCGTCTGCTAACAGTATATGTGGCATGTGCACCCCTCGATTTGGGGTCTAAATTTCTCCCGAAGCACTGTTTGGATCAGAAAATAATGAATTTTATTTATCATGCACTTTACATTTGTAAAACAAATCTCAAAGTGCTAAAAGAAAAGCCTTCTAGGTGAGTATATTGTTGTACTTCATTCTATAAACAACGTGAAAACTGTTTAAACCGAACTCATCCTTTAAAGGAACTTTGCTGTATTATTTAAAGGTGCATTAAGGAGTTTTACAACCTTAAAAATACTTATTATCCACCTTAAATATGTTACACATTTTTAATGATGTGTGCAATGTGCCCTGACATACTCATTACAAGTACCTCTAACAGCGCTAAATTGTCACTTGAAAGTTGCAGTGCCGGTCCGGCACCAGCATTTTTTTGGGGAGAATTGGAAAGGAATGACGTAATGCGCGCTCCGGCTGGTTAGGTTTCATTTTGTCCGCCATTCCTCCGCCAGATGCTTAGTGAGCAACAACTGAGCAGGATCTTCCAGAAAGTAAGAAAAGACTGGCTTCTAGCACTGCCACAGCTCCAGCACAGACTCCACCAGGTAAAAGAAACTTAAATCTTACTTGAGCGCTACTAAACGAACGAGGAAGGAGTCCCCCTCTTCTGTGCACACGAGCCACAGGGACGAGTTTTTCACTAAGCTGCATTATGCCCAAGGCCTGCAGGGGGCGCTGTTTCGCATAAAACGTGCAAACTCCTTAATGCACCTTTAATGATAAGTTCCTTTTCTCTGGATAAAGCTCTTTGGTTTCACACCATCTCGAGGTGACTTAAGCTCGTCGTTTCAAACTTTCATTCCATCGTTTTTCACAGAAATAGATGAAATCAGCTCTAGTTTTATCCATTGTTTTAATGAAGCCCTATACTTTGGTTTTTTGATTCTGCTGGTGCTTTTTTGTTTTGACGGATTCATCTTTCTTCTTTAACCTGACGCTCTGCCTTTTGTTTCTCCCACTGTTGACTTTGCAAGCTTACCTTTGTGTATTTTGCAGACAGGGTGTTCATTGTTGACAATACTGTAACCAATATCTTCAAAATACTGTAAACTTTTATTATTATTGAGATATATATATATATATATATATATATATATATATATATATATATATATATATATATATATATATATATATATATATATATAAATTAATATTTTGGAATAAATGATATGCTTGACACTAATGCACAATTCATCGTAGTGGTCTTGTGACATGAATTCACCTATTTTTAAGACCAAAAAAAGTTGTACCTCCCTGGTTGGCAGTCACTGTTCTGAAAGTTGCAGAAAATGTCATTAATATTTGATGCTGGATGTATGCAGGAGTACAACATTTTTGTTGGATGAGTGAAGGGGCAGCTATTAAATTTCAATTTACCAAAGCTGTATATGAAAAATACATCAACTCTTTGCAAATGTGGCTCCTCTTAATCTGTACTAACATATAACTGGTTGTAATCTGTTCACTTTCTCCTGCAGCCAGCAGATGGCATCACAGACTGCATCCTTCAGAAGATCAGCCTTGCTCTTGTCTCACAGGGTAAAAGAGAGGGTGCTCAGCTTAGATAAGTGCCCACCGCCACTCCTCCAGCTCTGGCTCTGGTGAGGGACATGCTATGTAAATACCGGGGTGGGGCTAGATAACTGCTGACCTTGACGAGCTCATGGCAGCGGCTTATCGGCCAAACAAGTCTGAGGCGGGAAAATCCTTGAGGGATATGGAGAAGAGGGAGCGTTTAACATTTGCTTCCCAGCTGCCTGCTGTAGTTAGATCATCGCTGACAAGCTGATCTCCAGCAGCAGCAGCAGCGACATAAATACTCTATTTTACTGTCACTGCTGTTTGCGACGTGCCACCCAGGGCAAAGGAGTCAAAGCAGCAGCTGGCACGCAGCCTCCGAGCACAAGATTTTAGCATAGTATGTGTTTCAAGGAGTGGCCACTTTCAGTGTGATGTGCAGCAGAGGGCAGCTTTTATTCTCAGCCCACATGATTAGCATCCTTCAGGAGGATTTGCACAGCCTTCCAGGAAATGTAGAAAGATGGCAGTGGCATCTTTAAACAAACAAAAAGTGTTGAACAAACTGATAAAAGATGGGAAACAAGTGAAGAAGAGTCAGATCAAAATCAGTCTTATACTGATCTGACCTTTCTTTTTTTCCAAATTCTTGTCCAATTTTTAGCAAAGAGATGAAAAAAATAATAAAAACTTTTATAAAAACGTCCATAGGTGGTTAATTGCATTGGTGGTACGGTGCATTACAATGTTTGTGTTACTAACCAACTCAATTGGAACAACCAATAATGTCATAATCAGCCTTATAACCTGCCAGCGATATAATTTTGGTCTTTTTCAATGTAATGAAGTCCCTATTGTGTTGCATAAATCAGGTAACACGAAAAACTCCTCAAAAATCTTATAACTGCAGCTACTAATGTAATAATGCATAAATAGGACTGCCTTTCCAGAATATAAAATCTAGCATGTTATGTGCAGTTTGATAGTCACAAATAGCTATCTTGGATGTTTAGTTGACATATTTATTCATTAATGATAAATGGTTCGCAGTGCTCTCTCCCCCATTATGGTTAACTATTTTATTAGATTATTGAATTTGTTTTTTAGTCCGAATGTCCTGAACAAGTGTGTTATTGGCAGTTATTTCATTATTTATCATTATTGATGTTATTGGCTCACCGATTAAAGCTAATTTGACCGGAATTGGTGTTAATATTGATTTGATGCCTTCTTATTGAAATACCACTGCTTTTGGCGGTAACTGTGATGTAGTTACTGTGTAATCAGCTCTTTTCCCCCTTACTTTTTATTGTATGATTGAGAGCTGGAGGTTTGATAACCCATCTGTCCACATGTGGAAGTGTCCTCGAACAGCACGCTGAACCCCAAACTGCTCCCATCGATGGACTGAGTAGTCGCTAACATGGGTGAATGTCGCTAACGTAGCAAAGTCCTTTGGGACTTTTAAATCAGTGGAAAAGTGCGATATACGTTTCTGAGAACTTTAGGTGAATGTACTCACACTTACCGTTACGGTATCACCCAACAGATCGTCACGTTTAATGTTGTCTGCATAATGGTAGTTTATCTTGGCTTATTGGTTACATCCAGATCATAGAGTATCTTCCTTCACCCAATAATGTAACTGCAGCCGTGCTCAACAAGTGAATCCATAAAGTGACCCTCAATCAGTCCTTACTAAAATGTTTAGCATCCTGAAGACTGTAACTACTGACTAATACCCATTTTTTCGTCTACCAGCTCAAAAGAAATTATAATATCTGAAATTAGCAAATGAGCCTGGAAGATGACTTTAAATCATCATTACATTGAATGCACTTGTATGTGCGAATATCTCACAAAAGAAAAATGTTTTCAGGGGACCTTTAAAGGTAAAGGGACATACCTTACAGTTGCCATGACGACTCCTGAAGCCAATGAAACCCGCCGTCCGTCACATCGCATTTGGCTACGTCTATCTTTTTGTGGGAGGGTGGATCTGGTTGTGTTTTCTGTATTTGGAGTTCATTTCTCTCCCAGACGTTTTCTTTTTGAATCCATCACCCAGGTCCTGGAGGAGTAGCCCCTCTGCCCATCAGCTTTACCATTATAGAACAAAAAAAAAAACAAAAACAACAACAACTGATTGATGGAGTCCAGCGGTGCATTTTTCACAAACACACCCAAACAAATCATTCTGAAATGAATTTGTCATGGAGTCATCCGATCTCATCAACTGTGTCATCTTTGCAGCTGCGTCATCAACAAGTCATGTATGATCGGGATGTGGTCGGCATTGACACACACTGGCGTGCTCATTGGAGTCCTGACACCAGTATGCAGACTTTATCCTGCTCACAAACAACTAAATCCGATATAGAATTTGACACATAGCGTCTTGAACACCCCAGACTGGTGGCTCAGTCGTGACATTTCTGTTTTTACTCATGCGTTACTTCAGAAGTCGTCTGCTTTTCTGAAATGAAAAGTCCTCATAATAGTTTGCAGTTTTTTTTTTACAAAGACAACACAGCTAATCTTTGTGCAGAGAAAGTGTAGGTGGTGTAGGAGTGAAGTCAGAACCAGTTTGTATTTGGACAGAAAATAAGCTGGTGTAACGATAATTACTCTAATTTTGAGACAAAACAAGCCTCCGGGAAGCTTTTTCCAATTTGAAAGGTGAGCAGAATCAACATGTTCACATTGCCTGTGAGTTTTTTTTTTTTTTTTATGCAAATGAAAACTAGGCCAACTTATATTTTGTAGTAGCAGCAAATGAATAGCAATGGGATCCTGATAGTGTGTATTGATAATTTCAAGAAGCTGAGCTTCAACATCGCTGCACAAGTTTAACAGGACTAAACTACAGACTGTAAAAGGTGCTTTTTGTTGCTCCTGCATAAATTTCAAAAGATGGTAAAATGGGATGCATTTTCTCTGCTTTAATATGTCTTTCTTATTGTATTAATCTGCGTGCATTTGCAAAAAGTATTCCAAAAAAACACAAGTATTCCAAAAAACACACCACCAACTAGTGGTCAGGCCTATAAACAGCACTGTTTTCAGCAACTCTGATATTTCCATGCATCCAGAGATCACTGACTGCACCGCCACATGTCGTAAACAGGACCTGAGATATTATTTATCGCACTCTGGTGAATGTTTGTTTTCTGATTGGATGGTTGTATTGCTGAAGTGCTGAATCCCAATGCAGTGAGTAGTAACAGAGCACAAAGCTCGATTTGACTGCTGTGTGATCATTTTCAATTTTTGAGAATTCTGATTATGAAAAGTACACATGGGATCAGGATAGTGATGAAAGGGTTAAAACACTATCAAGCTGTTGTCCTTGAAAACACTTTTGACTAGTTCTCCTTTGGAAGGTTTGGCTTCTGGCCAAAACTCTGAAACTTCATAATCTCACCTACTAGTTTTCCCATAATTCCTCTATCATATTTTAGAGGCTTGCACAAAATATGCCAGTATTAAAATCACTGTTGCCTTCAGTTACCATTGTATTTGTCTTGTTCTTCTGTGCATGTCTGGATTTATTTTGGTTGTGAAAAATCAAACAGGATGTCCATGTAAAATTTCAAATACCAAAAGAAGATAAAAATATGCCAAGCCATACTACTGAGAAAAAAAATACTTTGTACAGATTTGAGATTCCTCTCATTGAGTGAAAAATGCAAATTCTGGGCATAACTATCAGCCAATGAGTCAAGAAAATTAAGCGGCGTGAGTTACTACCAGCCAGTGTTTTAAATGAGACCCCAAATCCAACAATTATTTCAAGAAATACACAAAGACTACCGCTTTAGTATCTATAAAATAGCCAACTGTGTCACAGAAGCTGATATTATTTGGCAAATGTAAAAGTTGTGAAGCTCTAAATCATCGTCATCTATGAATATAGTGAGCAGCTACTCTAGCCTTTCTGCCCTGTCTTATCCAAGTCAAACAGTAATATCTGAGTTGTGTGCTGTAACTATACTCGTTTTAAGTTTTTTTTCCTACAATGTCTGTGTACATCAAAGGAAGTCCTTGTTCTACATCAGTCAGCATTTATAAAACCAGACACAATTAAAAAAAGTCTATAAAACCACTCAAAAAGGAAAAAAATATAGTAAGCAATAAAAAGCACATCATAAAATAGCAGCACAGTCATCAGTCCCCGAAGAGAAGAAAAGTGGCAGGTGCAGCAGTTTCGCAGGATGACATTGCCTTGAAATAAAGTCTTTACAAACTGCTCGTGCTTTGTGTGCGCCGATTAGTTTGTTACCCTGTAGTAAGAGAGTAAGATCCCACAGGGAGTGTGGTATTGAAATTACACTGAATAGAACTCTATTTAGTTTGCAGCTAGTATTTTGAGACGCCTCGGAGATTTTAATCACGCATACGCATTTAAGAACAAGGACGAGACAGGACATGACTGAAAAGATTTGACGTAAATGTGGGGACCGCCACCAACAGAAAATGGTCCAACAAGGGAGCGGAGATGAACTGGTGGACAAGACGTGCACATCCCCGCTGAATCCCATCAGTTCCTGTTCGGTGTGTCAGTAGAAGCCAGGTGAAGCGTGTTAGCGAGCAGCCGCCACGTGTGTGTGTGGATAACGTAGTCAGGTGGTCCAATCCAGTCCAGCAACTGTATGCCAATGAAGAATAGAATTTCATATTCTCTTGACTCGTGCTGGCTAAATTAGGTACACAAACGTGCAGCGCAGCACATCGCTACAATATCTGGCAGCTGTAAACACAAAGATCCTCTTCTTGGTCTTGGGAAGAACTCGAACTGCTCAGTCTTTGGAAGACGGGTCCGGTGAAGGGATACGCAGGCTAAAGCTAATGAAATGTAACCGTCTGCTGGGCATTTCCGGTCTCACAGTTGGGTTGTGAAGTGGTACACCGGTCGCCTGGCAACCATTACCTTACTATTACCATCGTATTATGGTGAAGAACTGAGGCCTGCAGCCAGTAGAGGTTTCCTCTCTGGTGTAGCATGAGGAGCTCAAGAAACTGAGGTCCACTTGATATTTGAAATCTGAAGCCGCCATTTAAAAGTGTTATTTTCTCCACTGAATGGTGCTTATTCATGACTAAATGTTGGGTTGGGTTGAGGACAGAAGCCAGTTGCATTGGTCAGTCAGGTCTTTACTTGGAATCTTTACTTGGAATTTTGGGGTGTGTGAAGGTGCCGCTGTATATGCACATGTTGTATTTTCTATTGCTCAATAATTCAGTCATCTAGTTTCATCAGCTGTTTGATACAGTTTGAAAAGAATCTGTTTTTCCAGAAGCTGTGTAAGCACATGTTACGTCATTCCTTTTTATGTTTTGTGAATATGAACTTCAAGATGCACTACTATCTGAAGCCAGCAAAGACACTTAAACTTGGCGCCCTCTATGTTGAATGAAGCTTGAAATGTTACAAATCAAGAAAAATGTTGGGAATAATGTTTACCAGTTGGAAAGTGGCGATTTCACTGTGGTGTGAAGTGTGTGTGTGTGTATACCATGTACTTACAGAGAGCTCTGCCGATCCCTTCTGATGCCGAGCAGCCACTGGCTCGTGGCAGAGTCTTTTCGCCGTTCATGTGGCGCCGAGGTACAATTACTGAAGCATGACAATAAAATGCGGAGCATGAAATTAACTGTGGCTTCTACTGAAAAATCACCCCCTCTCACCGTCTCCCTTTCTTTTACCTCTTCTTTTTTCGACCCCCCTCCCTCTTCCGTTTGCCATGGAGCTCGTGGTTTTTGCTGCTCGTCTCATATCGGGAGTGAAAGCGGCCCCATCGCAGAGGCACAGCGAGGGTTTTGCGTCTACCCTTGTCTCTAAGAGATAACAAACGGTGCCTGTTTTTCCCCACCTCGTCGTACTGCTGTTGAGCTGTGGTAAAATAAATGACATTTTTAATACACGGAGCAGCAGAAGGACCCCCGAACCGAGCCTCGGTGTATTTAGATACCATACATTCTGGATCACTGTGCTAAGTACTGGGGGGATTTTGCGTGAAAGGCTTCGCTAACTCCTCAGGCTTTGCTCCCATAATACTTGTACACAAGGCCTATTGACTACACAGGCTTAAATGTAACCACAAACACACACATCCACGCACAGCCCCCCCCTTCTCCCCCCCCACTCCCTCCGTCCCTCCCCGGTGACAGGCAGCTTGATGAGCCTCAGTGAACTGAGTAACGAGCTAATCATGAGCATCCCAGTAATAAATAGGCCTTGTTCATAGTCCGCTAATCCCAGTCATTTAGCCCTGGTGTGGCAGCAGAAATCAATTACAGCAGCTGGGCTCCCAGTATAGGACGCAGCGCCGTGGCGTCCAGCTGCACGGCACAGCCACACCTTTGACTCTTGCCCCGCGATAATGCATCATTAATTGCATTCTCGGCAATCCGCACACAATTTCAATTATGTAAATTATTGTGCATAAATCATCTGTGACTTAAAATTTTTTATTTATTTATTGCAAATAATTTTCTGCCAGCCCAGTACTGCAGTGGGCAACTTGCTTGCCCTGCATATGGAGTGCTTAGTGTGCAGAAACGGTTGTGTAAAGTCTTGATGTCACCGTGTCGTCATGAGGCCTTTGAAATGCATTGAAGTCAAACCAGGAAGAGAGGGTGTAATTACACTCTAAAGCCATCACAGAGTCACTGCAATTATCTGTTTCCGACTTGTAAATAGTCTTCACATCCAACATCCAAGATGGAATTATGACTCAGAAATATGCGGGGGGCGTTTATTCCCCCCAAATCTTTTGCATTCCCAAAATACAGGGATTGTTGTGTGGAAAAGATGCATATTTATTTTTTAGACAGGTATATTCAGATAAATATCAGGTGTGTGTGTCAAATGTTTTGTGTTGCTAGTTCCACTTAAGCTACCGAGCTGCATTGATACTAAAGAAAAGTGCTTTTGCTGTCCTCGTATTAAAAAAAATCCGCTCAAGATGGAACGTGAGGAATTTTAAACAACATAATGTGAATTGATTATACATTTATTTTACAATTTAAAAGGTGAAATCCCAACACAAAAGAGAAACACATTCAAATGTATGTAAGAATATGGCGATTGGTGTTTTTTTTTTTTTTTTTTTTAGTTCCCTGGGACTACAGAAAAGCCGTGATCATCAGCTTGGTTGGGGTCAGTCGACAATGTGTGTCTTTGCAGAATCCATTTAACCATTGTGTGAAATCTTCCTGCTTCATCCTGCAACACTTGCACTCGACTACAGAACACAAAGGGAGGGGAGGAGTTATTCCTCGAAAACAATTTGCCATCTGTGGTTGCTGGCATCTAAAGGCTGTCCACCGACCTGCACGGCGGGGAGCTGGCCCCGGGGCCAGTGCTTTAATTACAAACATAAAGACAGTCGGAGCTGAAGAGAGAGGAAAATTTTAAGAGTGAGATTCTCTCCCGATGGAACCATTTTTTTTCCGACTGAAACACTGATACCATACCACATTGTAATATTTAGCCTGTCAAGGCTATAAAGAGTTCTACTAGATCCCTTACAACTGTGGTGTTCTGCTTGCTTTTGAAATAATGTGTTCATCCCTCGAATTTAAGCCGTTTCTACTGTAGAATAAAATTGCCAGCTTGAACTCTGCCATGTGTTCACTTATTCGTATTAAAGTATCTAATGAAGGCGCTGCAAGGCCACTACTTGATTAAATAAAGAAATGGTTCAAGATGACCTGAAGAGAACAGTTTCTACCGTGATCCCGAGGGATTCTCGACAAATAATATACTATAAAGACTGCCCCAACATGAACGGATGACGAGGTTGGACTGGGAGTCATGACACTGTGCAGGCCGCCATTGTTGTTACTGTTCATCCACTCGTACATGAGCAGAACTGTTTGCTAAAGTAGCAGTGTTTCAGAAAAGTTGCACACTCCCTTGTTTCTATGGAGACGGGAATTGTAGTGTTCAAACAGCTGTTTTTATTTACTCCGAGCACCATCGTCATGTAAATGGACACCCAAAGCACAATGGAAGATTGTCATTTTCACTTTTATCATTAATACCTCATGAGTCTCAACCAAGTTTTTTTTTTTTTTTTTTTTTTTTTGTTCTGGCCATCAGTTGTCTGTTTGCCCCCCCCCCCCCCCCCCCCCAAAAAAAAAAAAAAACAAACTTGCACACATTCCGACTCTGTCATGAATGTTGCTACAGTTATACTCAGCAAGGGATCGCTTAATGATCTTAATTGAGGTTGTTTCTAACTTTCATCTATAATCATTTATTTCATTATAGCACATCATGATTTAGTGATTATAGAATAATTTGATTACTGCGGTGGATGTTTAATGGGTTGACGCTCATTAAAGTTTAAAGTTACACCTTATCTTCTCCAGACTGTCTTGTGTCTCTCATCTCATTTCTTCACAGTGATCAGCCATAACATTATGACCACCTGCCCCATGTTTGAGTCTGGATGATCAGTTTTGACACATACGGGCCAGTGACAAAGAAAAGTTGGGAAAAATGTTTAGAAATCAACCCCGAGGTTTGTTCAGATCTCTGCGATCATGTTTGTTTCAGGTGAATTCGTTTATCCAATTTTATACAAGAGAAACATGATTCAAATTGAATCTGTTTATTCTGCATCAACAATCCAGTTCATTCATTTAAACTGCAGATGTAGTGACATTCTCAGATTTCCACATACTAACATCAGCTCAGTGCACCAATAATGACAAAAAATGAGCACTTTTCCAGTGTGCAGCAGTGTGAAGATACAGTGTTGATACTAGAGGTCAGTCAACAGTTTTCACACAGCTCCCTTCCTTCCAAAAACAACAGTTTTTTGAACTGTTGGGTCTATCTTTATTTGTAATTACAAAACCAATCATACACAGTTTTTACTTTCTGTTTTTAGCAAATCCCCTTATCAGCTTTCAGTGTTGATGGCTTCACACTTGTTGATTGGTAATCCATTCACAGTTGCCACAAATTTAGTTTTAAATTATCTGAGAAATGGGATAGTTTCTTCCTACAGATTGAATCAATGACACTGTTAACATTTGGAGTCTTCATTGGAGAAGCAAACTAGCACTGCACACACAACTAGTTTGGTCAGTGAAAACTCATGACTGTATCCCTCCACCATCAAGCTGACTTGACAACATTGTCTCTCCATATTCGTACCAGCTACAAGGTCACGAGGTGCTTGGAAGTTGCTGAACATCAAGACGACGATAAGAATGGGATGTTTCATATGTTATTGCATAGTGCATGACCACCTCACCCCTGAACAGGTTCCTGTTCAGTTGGCTCGTATGAGGGTGGGAAGGGGCACTGTGGTGACCCAAAGTGTTTTCATTTGCTTCCCAGTTTATCTCACCAAATAATGCATGACTTGACTGAGAGATGATGTGAGCCTGGTCTTCATCTCATGGCTGATCTGTATATATATGAAATTATCAGTGGAGAGAACTTCAAAAATGTTCCTCGAATAGTGTGCTGTATGATTCGCAAAATGCTTTTGACTTTTTTTTTTTTTTTTTTTTTGCACTGTGGGTTATATCCCGTTTTTTATTTTACTGTGGTCCTTCTAATCTCCGCTCCTTGTTTCATCCATCTGCCACCTGCCTCGCCTCGCCATTGTCTCACTTTTTCATCTGTTTCACACGAGCCTCTGAAGCAAACATGCGACACACAAACACACTCCTCCAGCCTTTTATTTCCCATCCCTACTGCCAACTGTGTGAAGAGGATGAGCGCAGCGGTACCCAGAGGCATTGTTGCGCCGAGCTCCCCGTGTCTCTCTGTTGTACCACAAATTAACCCATGTGTTTAATTTGCCCATGCTCCATCCCATTGGATTGCGCATGTGTGGTGATGGTGGGCGGTGGCGTGCGGCGTCCAATCCGAGAGAAGCCCGCTCCAGTCCGACCCACCATCGCCGCCGCCGCCGCTGCCTCCCGGGCTGTCGGCGAGCAGCCATCACCATGGTGATGTCACCGCCTCCATCCGACAAAGCATACTGATTACTGGAGGAGAGCAAGACGGAGAGGTGCGACGATCGATCTGGTGACGAGGCCACAAGCCATCAGCAGACTGATGGCAGGTTTTCACCACGATCACCTACAAAATCAGATTCTGATTATATTAATACCTTGTCTAGCTAAAGGTACAAATGATGATATGTACGCTGCTGAAAGCCACAACAAACCTCTATAATCAAAATAATGACGATAGTACTGATGGTGACGATGTTAATAATGGAAAAAAGTGAACAGGAGGCATGAATTATTCATTCACACAGGGACAGTGGTGATGATGGGTACCTGCTTGTAAATGACAACACATCCTAAATTTTGCACAGACTTGTTGAATATTTCCTGGAAAATTCAACTCCACAAAAATTGAAATGAATAGCTTCGTCTTTTTGGAGCAGACTTGTAATTTTTAACATTGTTGCTCAGTGAATGGTGAAGCATATGAATCATTCTTCTTGCTCTCACTAAACACAAACAATACACAAATGTCACATTATCTTTCAAGTTTCTCTGGCTGCGGAAAAGTCTGAATTGCCGCCTTAACCATCATCTTTTATCTTGACATTAAAAGATACTCGTGATCATCCAAGTGATCTGTTGATGAGCTGTTTGACTGACTAATCCTGCAAGCGGTGGTTTCAAGCTTGATGTCGATATTCAACTTTTAATATTTAATGTTTCAATAAATAAACAAAATTACACTGCAACTCTTTTTTTTCCCTCCTTTATTTATGAGGAGCTGAACTGATTTAAAGTTTTTTTTTTAGTTGACAATTGTGTAAAGCACGCAGCAACTTGTGAAAAGGAGGAAACACTTCTACTTAAAGTTTGCAAGATTTGTGCATCATATTCATTTGCTTAAGTCCTTTTTGAAAATGTTTTACCTTCTTTCATCACCCAGTCATTTCCTGGGTTGTGACCATGTACTTTCATTTTTATTGTGTACGTAAATTGCAGCATTGTTTCAGACATTGTTTGAAAAACATCTAAGTTGTGTAACGATAAATAAACATAGCGAATTAACGAAATGACGAATTAATAGCATGAGATGTAATTATTAAACAAAAAAAGCACGCTGAAATAAGCCAGCATGATGATTTCTTTTGTGACTTTTACAATCTTGTTTTTCGGTGTGTATATCCACACCTTTTGTTTAATTGCGTCATATTTTATAGCTACAGTATTGGTCACAGTTATTTTTATATTTTTTGATTTATTTTTCTCTCTAAAACTGATCACTTAGGGCAGGGATGTCAAAGATAAGGCCCTTGGGTCAAAACCAGGTTGCAAGAAGCTCCAACCCGGCCCAGGAAACAACAAAACAAATTGGAAAAAAAAAAAAGAATAAAGACTGCAAAGAAACATTTGACTTTTTTGTATAGTTAAAAGTCCGAGTGAGGTTGAATTTTGCACCTGAGAGTATCAGGTTGAAATTGTAGTAATTTTCAGTACTAAATGCAAAATAAATGCAAAATGCCTTGCAAAAACGTTTGACTTTTTCTTCATGTAGTCTCTGTGCCACAGACTCTAAAGTTTAAATTTAAGGGTTATCATGCCACGATTTTACTGATTCAACCCACTCAGGTTGATTGACACCTTTAACTTATGGGGTACAATTATGAAAAATTTAGAGCTCACTCAAAATTTAAGGTTTTGAATCTAGCATCAAGATCTTTTAAAATGATTCTTTAAATTCCTAGAATGCATTTTGAGTAGTTTCCCTGTATTTTACAAATTCTATCAGCCGTCATGTGAATGTAGTTCCTACTTTATATATAGTATATTGGAAACTATGATCTTAATCAAATACTAGTTTATTCACTCAGTTATTATATTTATTGGATAACCCTAGAAAACATTAATTGCATTTCTGTTTGGTGTCACCCATAAAAAAAAAAAAAAGTAGACAAATGCAGAAATTCAAGCATAGATAATTGTTTGTATGAAATGGAGATAAACCAAGTTAAACTTGGAACATTTCTCCATTTGTTGTGGCCAAACATGAGCGGCTCCCTCTAAAGAGGCTTCTTAAGCAGAGAGGCTCATCTGGTAATCTCTGGTGACTTGTTTCTGTCATTGCTTTGTCATCATCGCCCAGATGACACTCATGTCAAACGGTCCTGTGGGAGCACGCTGTGTGTGTGTGTGCGGTGTGTGTGGTGGGGGTGACGGAGGTTAAGGGGAGCTAATTTCACGCCTTTTTATTTGCACTGCTCTCGGGAGAGGAGCTCTCCGTAAGCATTATCACTTCCAGCTGGTTCGAATGGGACAGACGGGACACACACACACACACACACACACACACACACACACACACACACACACACACACACACACACACACACACACTTTATATTGGTATTTTCTCATTTTATCTGTTTTGTATCAATGAATAAATGGTGTTTTTTAAAACTATAAAAATGAATGTTCTTAACTTTTCCTTCACCATCGAGATTCTGAAGCCAGTGGGCACATTGTCACATAAATAATTGCTGGTAAACTTGATTTCAGTTGTTTCCAGTCACAGTGTGTCTTGATAAAAAGTATTGTTCATGTCAGTTAATATAACAGTAAAGCTGCAATTTCACCAACCCAGCAAGTTTGCGTCATTTTTCTCCTTCCTCATATTTTTTTCTCTTTTAAAGCCTTTTAAGAGCAAAAACATCAGAATCATACGTATGCATTTAAAGCTTTAGGAATCCACAAATCTCCAGAGTGAATGAAGTTGCCTCTATAGGACAAAAATACATTTACAAACATTAAGAAATAGGAGCAGCTATGGAGACTTCCTTTGTTTGTTTTTGAAATTTCAGAAAATAGACATATGTTCTCTTGTGTCATTTGTAAATTGTTTGCCTATAATGGACGGCAAAGAAAGCTTTGAATTTTAAAGCAAAAAAAACAAACAAACTCTTAGTTATAGAGTGAAAGTCCCAAATCTAATATAAGATTAATAACTAATAAAATGTGAATAGAAATAGTTTAATCTTACCTTAAACATGTAGTCTACATCTGTAGTTTGATCATATTATATTTATGTTGTTCATACATAAATATGCTTAATCTTCCATCCATCCATCTTCAACCGCTTATCTGGGGCCGGGTCGCGGGGGCAGCAGTCTCAGCAGAGATGCCCAGACTTCCCTGTCCCCAGACACTTCCTCCAGCTCTTCCGGGAGGATCCCAAGGCGTTCCCAGGCCAGCCGAGAGACATAGTCTCTCCAGCGTGTCCTGGGTCTTCCCCGGGGTCTCCTCCCGGTGGGACATGCCCGGAAAACCTCCCCAGGGGGGCGTCCAGGAGGCATCCTGAACAGATGCCCGAGCCACCTCAGCTGGCCCCTCTCGATGTGGAGGAGAAGCGGCTCTACTCCGAGCTCCTCCCTGGTGACTGAGCTCCTCACCCTATCTCTAAGGGAGCGCCCAGCCACCCTACGGAGGAAGCTCATTTCGGCCGCTTGTATCCGGGATCTTGTCCTTTCGGTCATGACCCAAAGCTCATGACCATAGGTGAGGGTGGGAACGTAGATTGACCGGTAAATCGAGAGCTTCGCCTTTCGGCTCAGCTCCCTCTTCACCACAACGGACCGATATAACGACCGCATCACTGCAGACGCTGCACCGATCCGCCTGTCAATCTCACGCTCCATCCGTCCCTCACTCGTGAACAAGACCCCAAGATACTTAAACTCCTCCACCTGGGCTAGAATCTCTCCACCTACCTGGAGAGGGCAAGCCACCTTGTTCCGGTTGAGGACCATGGCCTCGGATTTGGAGGTGCTGATCCTCATTCCTGTCGCTTCACACTCGGCTGCGAACCGCCCCAGTGCATGCTGTAGGTCCGGGTTCGATGAAGCCAACAGGACAACATCATCTGCAAAAAGCAGAGATGAAATCCTGTGGTTCCCGAACTGGACCCCCTCCAGCCCCTGGCTGCACCTAGAAATTCTGTCCATAAAAATGATGAACAGAACCGGTGACAAAGGGCAGCCCTGCCAGAGTCCAACATGCACCGGGAACAGGTCCGACTTACTGCCGGCAATGCGGACCACACTCCTGCTCCGGTCATACAGAGAACGGACGGCCCTTAACAAGGGGCCCCGGACTCCGTATTCCCGGAGCACCCCCCACAAGACACCACGAGGGACGCGGTCGAACGCCTTCTCCAAATCCACAAAACACATGTGGACTGGTTGGGCAAACTCCCACGACCCCTCGAGCACCCTATGGAGGGTGTAGAGCTGGTCCACTGTTCCACGACCAGGACGAAAACCGCATTGTTCCTCCTGAATCCGAGGTTCGACTATCGGTCGGATCCTCCTCTCCAGTACCCTGGAATAGACTTTCCCGGGGATGCTGAGGAGTGTGATCCCCCTATAGTTGGAGCACACCCTCCGGTCCCCCTTTTAAAACAGGGGGACCACCACCCCGGTCTGCCAGTCCAGAGGCACCGTCCCCGACTGCCACGCAATGTTGCAGAGACGTGTCAACCAAGACAGTCCCTGCACATCCAGAGACTTGAGGTACTCAGGGTGAATCTCGTCCACCCCCCGTGCCTTGCCACCGAGGAGCTTACCGACCACCTCGGTGACTTCGGCTTGGGTGATGGACGAGTCCACCTCTGAGACCTCAGCCTCTGCTTCCTCCACGGAAGACGTGGCGACGGGATTGAGGAGGTCCTCGAAGTATTCCTTTCACCGTCCTATGATATCCCCAGTTGAGGTCAGCAACTCCCCACCTCCACTATAAACGGTGTTGGCAGAGACCTGCTTTCCCCTCCTGAGGCGCCGGACAGTTTGCCAGAATTTCTTCGAGGCCGACCGATAGTCTTCCTCCATGGCCTCTCCGAACTCCTCCCAGATCCGAGTTTTTGCCTCCACAACCACTTGGGCTGCAGTTCGCTTGGCCTGCCGGTACCTGTCAGCTGCTTCTGGAGTCCCGTGAGCCAACATGGCTCGGTAGGACTCCTTCTTCAGCTGAAGCTGCTTAATCTTTAATTTCTATATTTCATAATTTTTAATACATGTTTTTTTTTTTTTTTTTTTTACTAAACTAGCCAGATTTCAATGACTAGGTATTGTCAAGTTAAAAAATGGTCTTCAGATCATGATGTACTCTTGTAGAGATGTGAGATGGTGAAAGACTATTGGAAGTTTGTCCTTTTTCCTACATTTGATACTGTGACTGTTTCTTCAACCTAATGGATCCGTTTCTATAGGTACACAGACGATCGGCCGAGCGGCTCCGAGACCTGTGCTGTGCCAACCGGGGCACCTTCATCAAGGTGGGCCAGCACCTGGGCGCCCTGGACTACCTGCTGCCCGAGGAGTACACCTCCACCCTGAAGGTGCTCCACAGCCGAGCTCCTCAGAGCAGCATGGAGGAGATCCAGCAGGTCATCAGAGAGGACCTCGGGAAGGAGGTGAGACTGAGGATGTGCTCATGCATTCTTGAACACTTCTTCTTCCAAATAGCAGTTTGTAAAGATTGCCATATTGCAATATCACTTCATTAAAGGGCAAGTACCAGTATGAGTTGCTAACCTTTAGCTACTTGTAATATTAAAGGGGCCCTACTATGAAAATGAACTTTTATGTGCTTTTAACAACTTCAGTTAAATGAATTTTCAATCCGAAAATCAGTCAGACTGATTGATCATCTGTCAGGCTTTGGCACCAATCATGAAGCACCTTGATGTGTAGTGTACTTAAGGAGAACCTCTTAATTCTATTGACTTTCATGAACTGCTGCTTCACCGACAACTTCCACAAGACCACTGCACGTTAGCACCATATCTGTATACAATATAGACTTGGTAGACACATTCATCCACCAGCATGGGGTCTATATTTCATATATCTATGTTCGTCATGACGTTGCTGTGATGCTGGTTCCAGGGTATCATAAAGTGGAGTTGTTTGTACTTCTGTGTTGAAAACAACACATATAGGATTACTGATATGTAATAATAAAACAGTATTTTGTAGTGCTAGGGGTGCTAAAATAGCTTATTATTGACTGTAGATTACTTTGGCAGGCTTGGAAAAGTAAAGATACAGCTCCTTTAAAGTGACTCCAAATGGTAAACGTCGCTCGTGCACTCTTGTGTGAGACATTGATGATGCATGACATCATGTAATACTCGCCGAGTTGTATCGGGATCTTGTGCGAGTATGAGAATTCCATGCAGTGTCAAACCCAATACCGTTTTTGGTGCATTATTAACATGAGGTTTATTACTATCCACTTCGGAATTTTAATGGCATCGGTTTCAATGTGCTCTTTCATCGATGTGGCATTTCCCTTCACCAAGCTTCAAAAAGCTTCCAGTGTTCTGCTTCGTAGACGACACAATTTACAACTGTATTTGCGGTCTGGGACTTTCCACTTGATAATAACATCTGAATGCTGATGAAAGAAACTTCTGTTTCCCCACAACTTCTCTCAGCACTGAACTGACTGGCTCTAAATTCTTACTTACTTCCAGTCAGTCATGTGCCTACAACACCTCTTACCGGACAGGTTTTATGTACAGTAGCTCCAATATTTATGGTAGGTGCAAATTTTAAATAATTTGCACAGCAAGAGGAAATAAAAAAAAAAATACAAAGCTGATTTGTGTGACCTCCTGAATCTATTTAACTGTAAAAGCCCATTAATTCCAGCCTTTCCTGTAAACATATCATCTGCAGCTCAAACTACTTTCAATGAAAATTAAGTCCCGGAAATTAGACGACATTTATGGAAATGTTATGGAAAAAAAAAATTAAAAAAGAGAGAATGCATTTCACAGGTTCTGTCTGAATTTAATCATTTTTATATTTCCTGTTAATTTGATGCACTTAACTTTGGGCTTCTTTGGGACTCGGGTTGTTTTTTCTGTCGAGATCTGAAGTCTGGTCACGCTCTGAAGCCGAGAGCCGGCGCTTGTCCCTGCATGTGCACTTTGTCAAAAGCAGGGACGTAAAGAGGGCAAATAAAGCTGAAGTGGATATGTCTGACATTCTGTTCTTATTTCATTTCATAACCAAGCCATGCTGCTGAAAAAGCTGTTAATGCTGCTGTTAGCACAGAGTGCAGCGTTTGCTTCCAAACTACTTGTTATGGCGGCCTTTTAGAGCCTGCAGGAGGCAAGGCAATTATTCTGTTATTCTCAGATACAGTACATTGGTTGTCTCCTTCCACTACACACCACACACATACACACACTGGCTCTCTATGTGCGTGTGTGTCAAATAAATGGCTTTCGGTGTACGTACATCAGAAAATGCTGTGAGGAGACTGTTCCTTCGGGGTTGCGCCGTTCCAAACAATCCGTAAATCTTAAGATTAGACAAAACATACATCAATTTGTGAAGCAGCGAAAGTTAGGCCTGGATGATCTTGTTACACATCGTCAGAAATATCACCACAGTTAAATAGATTTTATTGTACAGTCTTTGTTTAGTATTCTGGTGGAGGAGCCAATGTAGCTCCGACATGGAAGTATTCTCTGGCTTTGTTTAATTTTTGATGCATTTAAGAAAAAAAACAAGAAGTGACTAAAAGAAAATACAGGTTTTCTTTTTTTTCTTTTTTATGTTTATATAAATTGTTTCTTTTTTGTAGTTTATTGTAAACATATGCTATATTTTCTTAGTATTTTATGCTTTTTTTTTGCCAATAATATTTTGTAGTCAACGATCTTTTACATGGACTTTTTATTTCACTCCGTTTCATTGACAACACTTTGTAGCCCTTCAGACCTTTCATAGCACTTTTCTCTTTTTTATTGCGACTATTATAATGTCAGTCATCTGTGAAGAACTTTGAGTTGTCCTGAGCTGCAGGAATGATGTATAGCAATCAATAATGTAATCAGTATAAGTACCAGTAATGTCCTAATTTTGGCCATTCAGAACGTAGTAAAGCCAATAACTGAACGATAATGTAATTGCCAATAATGCCAACAAAGTAATATGATTCTAAAATACATAACTGAGAGAGAATGGACATTCAGTTAATGAATATGACTGTTATGGCATACAATGTTCTTATTTTTAATAAGAAAAAAAAATCCTAAAACTGCAAAATGAAAAGAAAAAAACTCTTATTTTCAAGAAATGCAATCCTGATTCTGTATATTTGCAATAGTGGCTGCACTGGCTGATTATTGGCAAAATGTTCTTATTGCAACAGATCAAATATCCTCTTGTGTTATTTTCTTTTATGTTTAATTTGACAAAAATGATAACATTTGTAGGTTTCTGGCCATAAATTCATTATTGGTTCTTAGAAGGTGGTATGCAAATGTTGACATAACATTTTCTTATGCCGCCTGTTTCACCCATGCAAAATCACACAAACATAACCATTGTAACAAAAATGTTTTAATTGGAAGCTTCAAGTTAACTTGCAGCCAGGATTCAAACTAGGTCAACCATCCTCAAAGTGAAGACTCCACCTGATGGCGAGCAGAAATGCTACAATTTGTAAAATAATGTTGGTGAGAACAGTGTGTGCTGTGGACGGCGGATCGGCTCTTAACAGCAGAGAGTTTGTGGCTTTGGCGGAGCATTCATTGTCATGAGGTATTGTGTTTTTTGGCCTTATCCTGGACTCTGTGGCAGTTTGGTCTCCCGAACCATCAGAACAGCAAGCACTCTCAACATGCTACCTTTTTTACCATGAAGCATTGCTTTGTAAAACAGGCATCAGTGGGCTCCACAGTCTTTTTATTTGTTCTATTAAGGTGTCTTCCAGAAGAAATCTCTGCTCAAGTTATGCCCCTGACGGTTTTTCCTGTATGATGTCAAACTCTAAGAACAACAGCTTACCGCTGGACACTGAGGCTCTGTTTACGCGACAAAGTTTTCAAGTGAAAATGGAAAACTCCTGTTGGGTTTTGAATGTCTGTCTTCGGGACAGTGGTGCTTGGAGTCACTGAAGCTACGTTTTCCCCTTCAACAGTCTAATAGTTATCAACTCATAATGATTGGCTTCAGATGGAGCTTTATAGCAGCTGTTCTAGTAGTCCATGTGTCCAGTGATAGCATTTCTAATAAGGGGTTAAGATCATTGTACTGCTTGTGAACTGTACAAGAGCTCCAAACTGAAGTTTAATCAGCCTCTAATTTGCCATTTATTGATGATGAGTGCCATACAGTGCTGCCTTTGTTGCTCCTCTGCCGTGTTTGACACTGTGAGCAAACAGCATGGAAAAAGACCTGCTGGATTAGTCATTGAACTAATTCCCAGGAGCTGTCTTTTTTTTTTTTCTCGCATCAAGCTCAATAACGTAGTGCAGTGTATCAAAGACCGATCAATAGGCTCTCACACTACATGGTTTCAGCCAACTTTAGCGAGCAAGTATTTGTTTTAGAATCAAAAAACTGTATGGATTTTTGTAGCCACATGACCTGATTTAGTGACAGCATTATTTACCAGAGTAGTTTTATTTTAATACAGTTTATCTGTTATAATTTCCATCCAAACAGCCAGACTTCTGATTATGCTTAAGCACATCTTGCATATCCTAAGGAAGGTTCCATACCACCCCTATCTCTACCCCCCACAGCCTGTACCCATTATTATCAATAATAGCGAACGACTGTACCCGTTGACACCAAGAAACTCCACCACATATCTCAAACCCAATCCCGAATCGAACACCAGTTACCGTCCAAACTTTCCAGACCCGACCCTATTGCCAACCCCAAACCTCTGCAATTTCCATGTAAACGGACATCATTTTCAAAATGTTGTCTCGTGAATGTCTTTTCCACTCAGATGATAAACTAATCTGTGTAAATGAAATTATCACATTTTCTCTATAGTCCATTTCAAAACACCATGGAGAACCCATTTGTCTGCATAATGAATTTCCACTGGAGCTGCAGCGTAGCTGTGGTGGAATGTAAATATGAAAGACTGCTGCATCACTTCTGCCTGTGTCACGTCAGTGTCATTTTAATTTTCTGATATGTCATTCACTGCCGTGTACACTATGAATGTGCAATCACAGCCTTTGAGGTCTGCTCGGTGAATACTCGACTGTTTGTTCTGTCTGCCAGCAGCAGCGTCTGCTCCTCAATCCCTATATCTGATGGGACACATTTTCCCGCTGAAGGGAAAAAAAAAAAAAGGAAGCTGCCCTCATTGAGTCAGAGGCGAGCAGGTGGTGTCATATTTATGTATGGAAGATTCACTTGCACTCATAATAGTAGGAATAGTACTAATGGGGAGTGTGTAATCAATGGTAACACTTGATTTTTATTTTTGTATTCATGCTTTATGCTGCACCGCCATCTGTACCTGCATAATGACAATACAAGTAATGTTTTGGATTAAACTGCACAGCTCTTCCTGTCAGTGAAAAGAATAAATTTATGAGCCTGCTGTTGTACGTCTCTATGTATTTTTACAAATTGCGCTCGCCTAATTCAAAGCCGCTATAGAATTTTCTCCTGTCTTTTTCATACATTTTTTTTTTTTTTTTTTTAATTAAGGTGCTCATTCAATTTGACTTCTTCCGGTATCTGCTTGGGGCGTCATTATCCCTGAAAAGACGGTAATATAACTCTCCCATCTACAAAGGGACCAGCCTGAATGAATGAGCCCTCCTCCCCTTTTTGGAGTGTCGGGAGAAGAAGTGACGCTGATGAGCAGTGCCAGGCGGCTCTGCAGTCGGGTGCGCAGCTTCAGCTTCATTTCCTTTTCACTACGCATGGATCTTTTCCCCCCGCTTTTCCCACGTCTGTTGGATGTTCTCATACACAAGCGGGGAGTAGTGTGCGGTGCCGCGCCGCCTTTTAAAGCGCCATTTGTGATAACATATGCATTCCCACTGCGCGTGGCGTTGGAGAGGGTTCGCTTTTAGCTCCGGCTGCCACTTCCCCCCTCTTCACAAAACTGCTGAAAGGCCAGCGCGCGCGCAATATGTTGTTTCACCAAACAGAACCCGTTTCCAGGTTGAGCGTTAGTCTGCTTCGAGATGTGGCGTAAAGAGAACATGAGGGCTTCATAGGGGTTTCAGGCAACGGGAGTGTCGGGACATCTGCGGTCACGGAGGTTCAGGAAGCAGCAGTAGGCTCTCGTAGCCAAACGGTAAAGCGTGACATGGCCACTGCCAGCCTGCTGCTCCGTCTTTTATGGTTACAGTGATCAGAAATTGCCACCTCAGCAAGATTACCTGAGGATATGTTTTAAAATGTTCATAAATTAATCAGTAGTGATTTGTATGACATGTACATTAACATTAAGAATGGCAAGTGCTCAGGCTTTTGTTTGGACAGACGATGAAATTGCATTGCTATGACAGGTGACTCTCAACTCTGAACCTATCAAGTCCCAGGAAAATATCAACAAAGCCATGACACACTGGAGGTAAACTTTGTTGTTAATGTTCATCTACGGTACTCCTGCATGTGTAATAATAATGCATTGGTTTTATATAGCGCTTTTCAGGACACTCAAAGATGCTTTACATTGCATTATTCATTCACACCATACTGGGTGGTGGTGAGCTACTACTGTAGCCACAGCTGCCCTGGGGCAGGCTGACGGAAGCGAGGCTGCCAATCTGCGCCATCGGCCCCTCCGACCACCACCAACCATTCACTCTCACAACTTTCATACTAGGCAAGGTGGGTGAAGTGTCTTGCCCAAGGACACAACGACAGATTTACGCCTGCGGGAGCAGGGATCGAACCGCCAACCTTCCGGTTATAAGACAACCTGCTCTACCAACTGAGCTACTGTCGCCCATGTGTAGAAGAACGTGTAGAAGAACTGTTTGTGACGGCCGTGGCGCACATTCACAGGATCGCTGTTTCAGGAATGCTGCATATTCCCTCGTTTCCACATAGACACAGCATTTTTGAAATTTTCCACTTTGGGCACCTTTTCAAAAAGTCGTTCACTGTTGTGTAAACGGGCACGGAACAAAAGTCTCCATTCTGAATTGAAAACGTTGTTTAAACGGGGCCTGAATGTAGGGGGCCTGTAGAAAATGGATGGCGAGATGAATTAAATACCTTTTGACTTTCTATTGGGCACTTCCTCAAGAAAAAAAGATTCCTACTAGAACAACACAACACAATTGATTTGATATCTGCACTGTGGTAAATATTTTGATTGTGGTCTGAAATAATCTATAATAGGTCACATTTATCAAAGTATTGACATTAAAGATAAGGCAATCTTCCTCCTTCATCCTCCACTTGTGTTGTTTGAGATCAGTTCATACACATTTTGCAGCAGTTGGATTTGTTAAGTTAAGAAGAAAAAAGCCGTATCAAAGGCAGCTATGAGGTGTGAACGGTTAGAAGGCTGACAAGAATGAGATCACTTGAACATTTGATGGAGTTTGGGTAATATGCTATCTTCCTGATGGGAACCAGATGAAAATGACTCACTGAGGTTATTGCTATAAAAATCGGCGACGCTCTGTACAGGAATTCTGTAGAAAATCTGGAGGCTAAAAGTGGGTCAGTAGATATTTGGATCACTGGAGGCTGAAGGATTTTCAGGAATGTGTAGTGAAAGAGGAAGGATGTGATGAAGCTGTAGAAAGACTCCATTAGGTGAAATGAGGCAGAATATCCATGTTTCTGGTGAAGTGCTTCAGCTTCTCTTCATTGCCTCCCCGTGTGTATTAACAACAGAAGACTTGATCACATTTGAGACTCAGCTTCTCAGATTGACCTTTAGTTGTTCAGAAGAGGGGGCTGAAAACTTAAAGTGGCCCATCATCCTCAGCACATAGAATCAGTAATTTCCTTTGTAATATCTTATCTGCTTCTGTTGAGATTTTATAGTTACTTCATTTTTTCAAATTACATTTTATGTTTATTTTTTTCCCCTCAAAATGTTTTGTCCCTTTTTATGAAACATTAGTTTGGTTTGTCATGGTCGGGCCTGTCTGATTGTTCTTGCTGTTTTTTGTCAAAACACTTTGTCATCTTTGTTTCTGAAGCAGTTGGACAAATAATGTTATCATTTTTATAAACATGCCTCCAGGAACTTATGAAGCGCTGCATGAAGTTCTGACTTTTTCTTGATGAGACAAACAGAAAGTGGATGTGTTCAGGAATAGTTAGTAGGTGACAGAAGTTTTCTTTTTTTTTTTTTTTTTTTTTTTCTCCAAGAGAGCGCTGAAGGGAGGAAGACTCTGAAGTGAACTATTATTCAAAAGAGAAACATGCTTCAAATTTACAATTTGCACCAAGCATGAAAGAGCCTGTTATCGTTCACCCTGTGTGAGCTTACAAGGCCTTGAGACCCATGTGAAGACCTTTGTACATGCATGTTGAGAGTTTAGAGTGGAGACTTTGATTTCCTCTCCTCAGTTGAGTCATCTCTTTTATTTCCTCTCCTCGGCGCAGCAGTGATTTATGTGTCTTCACCCAGCTGGGGCCGTGGCCGGCCGCCAGCAGCCAAAATGGCCACCTCGCCACGCTGACACAGACACCGATGTGTTGCCATCCAACCGTGAGGCCTCGGGGACCGTTTTATTTGTGCCATAACTCATTTCAGGGAACGTATGTCACTGCGGGGCTCTCCCAATGGGAGCAGGGCCCATGCGCATGCATTACCATGTTTATTAACTCCACAACACAGATTAACATAAGCTCTGACTGGGTGGTGCGAACCAGACACAACACATCAGCCACCGCTGCAAACATAATAAAGAGTACGTTTATTTATTTCTTTATTTTTTTTTTTTCAACGTGATGCAAAAATAATCTAAATTGTAAAATCTGCCTCAGTTTAAATTTCACTGGGATTTCTCAGCTTTGCCGCCGCTGCTCAAAGTGACAAGCTCATCGTAGAAATTACACGTTGCCTTAACCCATGAAAGCACTTCTCTGCATGTCAGATCCCATTGGATGCTCGGCGTCGGAGCGGGTAGTCGCTGGTGGGTGCAGACAATTTCATTCCATTTAGCATATTTGCATAATGAATAACTCAGCTGTTCCCACTCAGGACCTTGTGCTGCTTGTTTAATTCATCATCCAAAGGCATCTTCTGTGGGGGCTCGTGTTGGGCCCGTACCTGATGGGCCGACTACGTGTTCAAATTAGCCTCTTTTCCTGTTTCACAAGTCACAAACAGCAGGCAGATTCCTCCCCCATGGTACAGTTTGAGACATGAATATGAAGGAAGACGTCCAATCTAAGCCTGCTAAATGATTTCAGAGTGATTGAAGAACAGCTAACATAATGGATATGTGGTCATTCGCAGCATTAGCTTGAAATCAAGTATAACACTAGTTTTTTTAATTTTTGATTTGGAGTGCAGAAAATTGCTAAATTGTATGCGTCGTTCAATGTGATGAATATTCATCATTATAAATTTGTGTCGGCTATCAGTTTATAAATTCTATTCAATAAGTGCAGTTGCTTTTAAGCGTACATTATTGATGCAGTACATGAGTGTCGGCCGAAGCTTGTGCTCTCCGCGCCGCACGCCGCCTTTTTCCTTGGACACATTTGTATCCATGAGGCAGGGCGGCCTCGGGGCAGCATGGAGGTTCCAACGCATACAATAAGTCTGCTCTAATAACTCTGGGTCCCTTGGGAAGCCTCTTTAACCTTCAAGCCCACACACTAATTAATGCGTGTGTGCTCTGTGATTCCACGGAGATGAGTGGAAGCTAATGGGGGACTACCTCAGCTCAAAGGACACACTGGGTGCTAAATGCCCCGCAGTATGTTCGAGATACGTGGGCGGACAGAGTGCCGGGGAAAAATGAGGAGCTGGACCAACATCTTAACTGTCTCCACATGCTCTAGTTATAATAATATACTCACAACATGCACCCAATCAGAACTCTTAGCTTTTTATGCCCCTGCATCTTTGAGTGGCACCTACCGATCTGAAGTATGTTGTAATGTGTTTTAAACCAGAATCAAGATAAGGTGCTTTTGCCTGAATGTATTAGTCGTTAGCATGTGCATGTTGCTGCCTTTACAAAGCCAGTTTCAGCAAGTTGCTGGTAAAAGAATATATAAAAGTAACATAGGTTATAAAAGGAAAGCAAAAAAAAAAAAAAAAACAATAAAAGATTAGTGAAATCCCAGAAGACAACCCGACACACTGCAGACAGAACTTTAAAAAGTGCTGCACATTTTTCGCTGTGCACCAAGATGATTAGGTAGCATCCCAATGGAGTGCATGGACGAAGGAAGGAGCTGCTGCCAAGTCCTGCAGAAAGGAAACAGAAGTCCCAGAAGAAACAAAAAGCTTCTAAAGTCCTGGATAGTCCAGTTTTCTGCAGTTATAGTTTGGACAGGAAATGAGAGCCAGCTGAGTAGATAGAAGTAAGCTCTTAGATAGATTTTGGATATAAATTAACCATTTTAGATCTTTCACAGATCTTTTAATACAATACATTTGATTTTAAAACCATGTTTGTAGCATAAAAGGTTGTGTTGCTACTTGTTGGCCTCAAGGTTAATAGAAAACCTAAAACAGCAATGAAAAGAAAACACAAGAAGAAAAAAGATGCTGCTTGTAGAGGAGAAGAGATGTAAATAGAAGTAATACTGTGGATCTGTATTTTATCTAAGTTATATATTTCATAAAAATATTGCTTTTGCTAAAGATCCATTTTGGCCTGAAGTTGAACTGAAATTGTTTCAGAAACATTTCATGTTTACACTGTGTAACAGTTGATACTGTGTTGTCTTCCTGTTGAGACGTACCTTCCATAGTTGACTGAGGTTGGTGAGCTTTTTTTGTCCAGGCCGCTGGAGAATATCGACTGAGAGTGACGACACTCTCAAGGCTGAAATTGTTGTTTCTGCGCAGAAGAAATATTTTCTACAGTCACGATGCGCTTGTACAGTAGCAGTGCTTCAGAAAAGTTGCATTTTCTGCAATTTCCACAGAGATAGATGGAGCGTTTTCAAAAATTAGCATTTTCAGTGGCTCTGAGCACCGTTGTCCTCAAAGCATTCACTCAAAACACGACAAAAGTTTTCTATTTTCACGTGAAAACATTACTATGGAAACGGGCCTTTTTTTTTTTTTTTTTTGATTACTTTGTCAGGCTTGAAGACAAGTCATTGCAGCTATCTTCACTTCACATTTATCAGTCACTATTGTATCACACACACCGCTGTGTGCACATCTCTGTACTGTACAGTGTCTAAAAATAACTTGTAAATAAAGGCAACAAGATTGATGATGGCATTCTTCTCCCACTCCCGACTCCACACCTCTCTCCCTCCTGCCTTCTTTGTCATTCTCCATCCCTCATTTACCCTCTGCTCCCGCTCTCTCTGCCCGTCTCCATCTCTCTCCTGCAGTTGTCAGAATTATTTGTCTCCTTTGAGGAGAAGCCTCAGGGCGCAGCCTCCTTAGCTCAGGTCCACAAGGCAGTGCTGCGTGATGGGAGGACGGTAGCCGTCAAGGTCCAGCACCCCAAAGTCGAGAGACAAAGCTCCAAGGACATAGTGGTGATGGAGGTGAGTCTGCTCATTCAGCTAAGCAAAGAAAAGGCGGTTATTGAGCGTTTTTGTTTTTGTTTGTGTGAAAAACCAGTCCTAAGCTCTTCCTCCGTCGTCACGCCAGGAGTGTTAGATTATTGCGAACGCACACACTTGTCTGAATATGTTCAATGAGTACGACCTTGCAGGGATGGATTTACCTCTTGCTCTTTTATGATTTACTCTCCATTCCTACCCAAAGTGGTTTATGAGAAGGTACTTACCATGCCGTCCTACATACATCCACTTTTCCGTCCTCAAGTAGGACGGCGTGTACAGGCCCGTCCATCACAGGGCCGACCCAAACCGATGCAAACACACCTATATCATCAAAAGCCCAACACAAGAGTACGCTGAGAAAACCTGCAAGAAGGGAGAACATACAATCCCTACATGAAAACAACTGGTGCTTCTGTTTTTCACTAACCTGTATAAACAAACTGGTGTGAGAAACACTTCCTGCCGATCGTTCAATTCTTTGTGTCATTAGGATTTGAAAATAATGTAACTGAAGGTTTTCTAAGATACAGCAGATGGAGTTTGACGATATAACGAAACAGCACTGGATCATTTGTGGCATTTCCTCCACTTCATTTAGGAGCAGAATAAACAATTCATGATATTCTTGCTCTGTTTTGGCCAAATTAATCAGTAGCACCAAGACTAGTTGGGTTATCTGACAGCAGCTGGATCGTGGAGTTCATACCTCACTCTGTACAAGTACTCAAAGAAAAGATATCGCATAAATGATAGAATGCCAAATTGATTGTAGATTTGGTTAAATTGTATTGGTTAAATAACTTCTTTTTTGTTTTTTTTTTTTTAACTAAAACTGATTTGAAGGTATTGCTGAAGGCGGTCCACTGGCTGTTCCCAGACTTTGCCTTCATGTGGTTGGTGGAGGAGGCGAAGAAGAACATGCCTCTGGAGCTGGACTTCCTCAACGAAGGCCGCAATGCTGAGAAGGTGGCCAACATGCTGGCCCACTTTCCCTTCCTCAGGGTGCGTTTTACAGGGCTTCCTCTCTCTGCAGCATACCCGTGGAGGTCGCAGGATTTCTTTATTGACCCCCGCTGGTTCCGTACACACACATTTGCTTGTAAACAGCCGATTCCTATCTGACACAGCCTGTTTCAATTCACCGCCTGCGTATTTTAAACGTCCCTCAGTACAGTTAATAGAGGTCAGGCTCCTCCACTGTGCGCGAGAGCTCCCATTGTGCTGCCTGTCAGCTCCTCCCAAACAGAGCAGGGTCAGTCGAAACCTGGAAATCATATTTCCTTCACTCGACAGAACCGGACTTCACGTCTATTATCATTTAATTTCCTGGTGTCCTTTTTCTTAATGCGCCTGTTTGAGAATGTCTCTTATTAGCCTCAGTGAATGGAAATGAGACTTCTTTCTCCAGCCATCCTCCTTTTGTTCCATTTTTAATCCCAAAGAGAGACGCCATCTTTTGTTTTGTCTTCCTTTTCCAGCATTTCCTTTTTCTTATTCTGTGTGTATTAATTGTATAGGATGGCATCTGACAAAGACGTTAAACTCAGTCAAATAAAAGGTAATTTCGTGTAAAAGGGAATGAATACATTTGCTAAAACCTTGAGCTGGAATGTATGAATTATAGCAGGTAAAAGTTTTCCAACACTATATATTTGGTAGAAATAGTCATATTCTGTAACACTTTCTCAAGATTAAATTGACAACTTGTGGTGAAGTTGCTGTTTTTCATCAATTGGAAATACAGAAAATAAAAATAAATGATATTTTAGAGAATCATCATTATGGTAATGCTAAAACTAACAGATTATTATTTTTCATAATGCACAGATTTTTTTCTGTTATTTTATGATCTCATTGTCTAAACGCTTAAGCCGTAGCCTGAGAAATTTTAATTTGTGCCTGAACAATAGTCAGTAACCAAAACATAATTTACCCCGATAATAATATTCAATTTGGAAAACCAGAGAAAAACCTGAATCGAAGCTAATTTAAAAACCAGATTAAATAGCTGTCATTGCGCCCAATAAATAATGGCTGCAGATATACATTGGCGAAAAGAGTCCTTGGCAAAAAGAGACCTAATGTGCGGTCAGATATAACGTAACTCAGTCACTGTGTATTATAATGAAAAATGGACGAATCACAGTTCCTAAAACAAGTTTACACCTATTAAAAAAAAAAAAAGAGAGAGAGATAAATATGGGGAAGCCTTGGGTTTTATAGTGAGGGAGAATCTTGAAGGCGTGATAATCCTGAATGTAATCACGCGCACGCTCACACACACGTGAACACACGTAATCTCCAAGTTGTGGATAAAGGCTAATCAGCATCCCATAGAGAGGACTTTCTGAAACCCTCTTTAAAAGAGAGAAGATGAGGGGCAGGACTCAGGTTATCAGTCCGCCTCCTACAGAATCACTGATTCAAAGCACCTTCGCTGCATTTACCTTTTCCACATTATAAGTCATGCGAATCATCTGACTGGTCAGTAAGCTATCGTGTAAGTGTGTGTTTCTCATGTAAAAATAACCTTGAAGGACATTGAACATGAATGTCTTATGATGTTTTCATATCTGTGCTTATAAATTCTTATAAATCATGTTAAAAACTGCCTTCAAATCCAGCTCTAAGGCACACTTTGTAAAATATTAATAAAATTATGCTAATTTTCTGCAGCCCTTAAAAACAGCAGTTCTCCATATACATGGTATTTGTTGCCCTGAAGGAAACAACAATGTAACCGTGGCGAATAAGATTCTACCTGCAATTAACACAATACCTTTGGCCATTCTCATGATCATCACAGTCATTTATTAGTGATACAAACAATAATCCCTTCGTTTTTGATTGTGCTTTTTTTTAAACAGCCTTTTAACTATTGAAATGAGTACATTATTAGTTTTATTACATTAATAAAAGGCAAAAACTGACAGGAATTACATTATTGACATTGTTGTATTATAGATAATTGCAAGCTCTTGAAACATTACAAGCACTTGCCGTTTGAATCCCATTGGGTCACAGTTATGGGTCTCTGAGCAATGTCCTTGTGTCAGAAAGAGCGCCTGGTGTAAAACTTGTGCTGAACTAAACCTAAAAACTGCATGAACCTGTGTAATGACCCCAGGGGCAGCAGCTCAAACGTGCTTTCAAAGGGTCGGGGATTTCCAGAGGAAGGGGGCAGAGCGGCTGAGGGGCGGCGTGACGGGCTGAAGGGTCAGCGAGGTGAAAAGAGACGGATCTGAGGGAGCGGGAGGAGATTTGGAGGAGGTCAGATAGATATGGATGGCCTTGAAAGATATCTTGTTTATGTCAGAATACTCTCGGCAGACCACAAAACAACAACCGTCCGCGTAAAATGATTCTTCGGCTGAGCACTTTCCCCATGGTTAGGTTTTGTTTGCTTTGGAAAAATAGAATAACATGACTTGTTTCTCTCTTCTCTGTATTTACAGATTCCCATGATCCACTGGGATCTTTCCACCAAGAGGATCCTGACCATGGAGTTTGCAGAGGGGGGGCAGGTCAACGACAGGGACTACATGAAGAAACACGGCATCAATGTCAACGAGGTACCGCCCGCCGCTTGTTTGTCTTAATTGTTACCAGTTAATAGTTTATCGATTGATCCTGCCGGTCATGGCAGAGCTGCGGCTTCGCTCTCCTATCTGTCCACACACGATACCTTCAGGCAGTGTATTGAGCGCCGCTCACATATATTATGGCAGCAGTCGGAGCCGACAGGCAGGCACTGTACTCACATGAATTAAACAGAGGTCGGTGCGTGTAAAATGCTTTTAGATCAGGTTGCAACTTGACCTGTGTGCACAGCCGAAGTGATGAATAGAAGTGTTCATCAAACATGCATGAGACACAGCAGTGGCAGGGGAGAGGAAGTTTCATTAACGACCATGGTTGATCCAGGAATGAAAAGATGCATCGTCTTCATGTTTCCGTTTTTGAAAAGTTTACACAGCACTGATGAATGCTTATAGAGAAATGGCAAAAATGCTGAAAATTCTGTAATTTTCATATTGGGCCACTAGTGGGTGCTGTCGTTTGTTTTCTTACGTGGTGCACAGACATTGACGTGGACAGACTGCTCTCGAAAACTACTTTCTATATGTGTTGAAACAATAGAGGCTTTTTCTATCCATGCCTGTGATGGAGAGACGAGTCCAAATGGATACTTAATACGTTTATGGAAATAAAAGAGCTCAGTGCTCACAACTCTAAGGAGTGAAAACTGTCTGAAGCTGTGCAGCCACACCCCGTCCCATCATCCCTTGGTCATCTTCAACGAACACTGTGGAGTCATCCTTCTGAAGCTTCACCAAGAAGGCCCAAACAGACGCAGTATATCCCGGAGCGATTGAAGAAGTTCGACCTGCCGAAGTCGGCGTTGCTGCACTTCTCCGCTGCCATCATCGGGCCCATCTTCGCGGCCTCCATCACCATCTGGTACACTGCTGTCGCTGCCAGGGGCCGATGGCAGGCTGCAGCGAATCATCTGCTCTGCTGAGAGGGTGATTGGCTGCATCCTGCTGCCCCTCCAGGACCTGCCAGCCTCTAAGATTAAGGCTGACCTCTCCCGTCCCGGGCTCAATCTTTTTGAAACGCTCCCCTCCGGCTAGAAGCTTCCAGCATCAGAAGACTTTCTCTCTGAATGCTTCTGGACGTCATCAACAATCCCCAAAACCATCAGTGACCACGGCTCCATCCCACTTTTACTCAGTATGTACACACCACCAACTTCTGTTGTAAGAGTGAAACTTGTGTATTCTTTAATTTCTAAGGTTTTTTATAAGTATCCTTTTGAATCATTGTTCATTTTTATCTTTCATTTCTTGAACTTTAGTAACATTTGACCTGTTAAAAACTGAGGGAACAAATTTAAAGGCTCCCTATCCCAGCGGTGTATTCATGAATTATGGAATGATTGATCTATAATATTTGTATTATAAATAGTGTAGGACACAATATAAATAGTTGCAATAACATAAAAAAAAGCTAAAACCAGTTGAATCATCATAAAATCATCATAAAAATATAACTGTAAAATATGATTTAAATGAAAATCATTGTCTTTTTTTTTATTTTTTTAGTTCATAGGAAAACTTGTTTTGTCCATTTTCCTAGTTGTTGCATATGATCGGCAAACCTGCCCAGCAATAAACTCAGTTGTAATTAAAAGCCCAGCAAAACTCCTTTATTTTAACACGTACAAAAAAAACCCATGCCATTGGAAATGGTAAAAAACGAACCACAGTGATAGTTTTAAGTGACGCTAATAAAATAGCTGTAAGTGACCTCAAGGTTGCTGCTATGAATTCTAAACAATAAATCACAGCAGCTCAAATGAAATGTGTCTCAGGTTCGGAGGACAGAATGAATCAACTGGAAACTCACAGGAGTTCTACGTTGACATAATACAAATCAGGGCGGATGGCGTGGACAGAAATCAGAAATGACCCGGGATGTGTCGGCCCACCTGAAAAAGGAGAGAGAGAGAGCGGTGTGAGCTGGATGTTTAGAGTCATATCCATCATTATGCTGCACCATGAGGGAGGGAGGGGCCTGACTGGGCCCAGATATATTCTGCAGCACAGAGTGAAGTTTTTCACAAACCCAATCTGCTGAGCTCCTTTCCACTACGACTACAATATCTCCGAAACAATTCTGACCAAAACACTGAGTTCTTTGAAAACGTCACGAATGGAGCTGTCGACAAGGATCAAGTGATTCCAGCTTTCTACTTGGTTAATATGAAACTAAGACACAGTATGCCGAGCAGTCGTACAGTTCTTTGAAATTCTTTTTTATTTGAAAAGGCTCTTTTTTTTTTTTTCATATAAAATCAATCCAACCATTTTCAATGCAGAACATAAAGCATGGCTGTGAATGGACTACATTTGTAAAGCGCTTACTACACTGCTACCGCGGAGCCCAAAGTTCCAGCTGATTTTAGCCATTTTTGCAAATGAATTAAATAAAAAGAACAGAATAGAAGAGCACAACTCCTCGGATCCTCAAACCATGTCATAAACTATCATGACGTCTCATCTAATAGGTTTAATTAATCAATGCATTTGATCCAACTCTTGTCATAGTTTTATTTTTTCTGTCATTAGTGAAGTTTTTTTTTTGTTTGTTTTACCAATAACTTAAATCTCATACACAATATTAATCCAATAATTGTCAAAAATCTCTCTTTTTTATTAACTGAATTTGTAAAACAAGATTTATTGTATAATCATAAGAATCACAATTAAAACATCTGTTTCCTCCCTGGACTCCCTGAGAAAGGTTTTCTTTGCAATGTTACAGTTCTCCTATGAACACACTGTTGTTCTTTTTTTTTTTTTTTTTTTTGGTGTTTGTGTTATTATGTTGTTTCACTATTATCTCTCGTTATGATTACTCTGGCCACCATAACATACCTATGAAATGGCAGGGGGAAAAGAGCCTTATGGCTGGTGAAACCATATATGCCTCATATGAACAGCAAACACTGAAATTACTCCTGTTATGTTCTGTGGACGTCTGTGGAAACAAACTATTATTTTTTTGAAATATCTATAATTTGTCAGCCCTCATGTTCACACTTGGAATCCAACGCCTTCCTTCTTCCACACATCATTTGGTTGTTGTATCTAACACAGTAATCACAATTCCCAATTTCTATTTTAATTATTGCAAAAACCTTCTGTAACACTGTTTTCTGCACCACAGTGCCTAAACGTACTCTATAACTCAAATTATATGTGCTGCTTGTACAACCAACCATTATAATAGTCACTGCTAACGTGGAAGTAGCTTTAGTGCATAATGTCTCACTTCATTTTGTCCCTTGGTCTGTTTCCTCATGTGAACTTTACTTCAATATGTTAGCCCGGCCTGAAAAAGCTTCTGGGGCTTTTAGCGCCGCGATATCTTCCAATGTGCTGGAACAATTTTACTTGATTTGAACTTTGAAAAAAGAAAAAAAAAAAACATTATTATCGGCCAAATTGGATAATTATTAACAGTGCGTTTCATTTCTGTTCACAGTCCACTGATAAAATGAGGATTTTCTATATTTGTGTCTCACTTGTGTCTTTCTTTTCCAATGACATTCTAAGGAGCTCTAATTGATGGTCATTAGCGCCTGCCATTCCGCTCTGTGATAATTTCTTGGCTCTCTGGTCTTTTGCTCAATAAGTGAGCGTGTTTCTGTAACCAGGTTGGGTTGTCTTTGTGAGGACCACTTTAAATTCAAATTGAATTTATTTCTTAATTTCAGTCGACCCTTGTTCCACTAGCGAAAACCTTGTAGCATATTAGCTTCAGCACTGAAACATTTCACGACGCACACAGAGGTTGATTAAAATGAACTTTTACGTGCTCTTTTATTACTATTTTATTTATTAATGTTGTCATTCTCTGTGGATAGTAGAGAATGAATTTATTTTTGCAGGGAAACATGTTATTCGTGTACAAATGACAGAAAAATGGAAAGTTGATGAGAGGCTATTGGCTGGCTAAAAACAAATCACAACACCGATGCCTTGAAACATTTGACTTTAAAAGTGCAGCGACTGCTTTCAGTGCTGATTTTGTTCCTGTTGCAGATGAAAATGTTGAAGTAAGGTTCATTATGAGTAGTAAAAGGGAGACTGGCGATTAGCTCTGCTTAGTCCAAAGATCGATGGGCTCTCTGAACAAAACAGAGAAGCTCGTCTGGCAGTTTTGCTCATTTAATCTCATGTCAGACCACAGGGTTGGGATTAGTAACCCTTTAGTACAATGTGGTTGGGGCAACTGAAATCTGTTGGTATCGAGGTGCGTGTTTTTCCCAACCTTTCTTGTAATTCATGGATTCCCAACTTGAATCAGGCCAGCAAATGGTGAAATGGAATTTGGTCAAGTTTATCTTTAAAATTGATTTGGTTTAATTATTTGTTCCCATTGCGGGTTGGGATATTGATCTGGGAAGCCTTAATGTCTGCGAGTCCACATAAATATAGAAAGAAACGTGTGTGTGGATTTTCTGTGACATTTCCCCCTCTGGTGGCATCCACCAGCTCACGCTCTCTGACTAACCGTGAATCACCAGTGTGCCATTTAAATGCTCCAGCCGAATCCAGAAAATTAAATTAGCATGTCCACAAGAGGAAAATGGGAAGCTTAGCGCAAGTTTAATTAGGAGGGCCGCGTCCACGTCTCCCGTCGTCTTGCCTTCAGCCCTTCCTTCAGTCCGCGCTCGGGGCTCGGATTTTCCACATGCATGAAGACAGTGGGAGTGAACGGTGGGCTGCTTTACACAAACGCCACTGCAGTTTATTCACACAACACATTATAATGGATTTTTACAGATCTTCATTCAGTTATTTAAACCCAGTTTCATGGTGATGTTTTGTCAATGCCTATTTAATAATGAAGGTGATCATAACTCCGTGACGACTCGGCAGATCTGCCGTCCTTCCATTGACCGAGCCATCGAAACTACTTTTAACCTAACCTAACCAACCCCCTTTTCTGTTTTGTATTGCGGCACTCATCACTCTACTGAGAGTGCTGAGGGTAATATGTGGCATGACTAAGTGTGATTTGACCCATTCTGCCTCTTCAGTGTTAGGATGTGTGCAAGCGTTTAATTTAGATTGAATTATCCACATTTTCCAGCATGATGAGTAATAAAGCCAACGGCCAGTCGGCCTATTCAAAATGTGACCGCTGACTTTTTCCAGTCACAATTTCTGGACTGGGTGAAGTGAGGTTCATGTTGAACGCAGCCAATATAAATCACACAAATGACGTCTGTAGAGTTTCATGCGATTGGGAACCATCGAATTAATGATATTAGCAACATATGTGTAATATTGCTGCCATCAGTTCCAAATGGCTGGAAACAACTTCATCTCCTTCCATTATGCTTCCATTCGAAGTGGTGTTATGACCGACACTTACAGGACATCACACTAAAATGTTACATTGATACTGTGCAGTTGGATCATTTTTATTTTTTTTTTATAAGTTTTCAGCTGTATTCTCCATTTCTTCCCAACAGATCTCAGAGAATCTGGGTAAGATGTACAGCGAGATGATCTTCGTCCACGGCTTCGTCCACTGCGACCCACACCCAGGCAACGTGCTGGTCCACAAGTGTCCCCAGAGCAAGAAGACCGAGATCATTCTGCTGGATCACGGCCTGTATCAGGTGGGAAATCTCCCGGCTGCCTGGACATCAAGAAAACCACATTTGTTCTAATATTGTGGGCCATTTTTCATGCTGGCGGCTGAGGCCTTGAGTAAATAGGTAGAGCAGCAATCACACAAAGATGCACATAGAAGGAAAAAAACAAAACAAAAACGCACACACACAGGTGTTACACACTTTCACAAGGAGACACACACTTTTATTAGAGCTGCAGCAGGATAAAAGCTTTTTGATAAACAACTCATTTGATGTTGTTCTTAGTGGAGTGCAGCGTTCTGCGTTTGAATCCACTATAGCCTTAATCATGCGGGTTCTGCACACACACACGCACGCACACACGCACACAAGCCTTTTGATTGTTAACACACGCTTTTTTTCCCCCTCCAAACAGCCACTGGCTGATACAGACATCCAGAGGTCTTACATGAGTTTGTTTACTGCTTGTTCCTGCATTCATGACGAGATCCGAGTAATAAATATGCAACTCCATCATCTTTGACACACACACACACACACACACACACACACACACACACACACACACACACACACACACACACACACACACACACACACACACACAGACTTCCCTTGGACCATAATGGCACCAATTTATTCCTAATGACTTGTGATTTCAGCTGTCATTTTGCAGTAGAAAAAAAGAATGTGGACACACACACACACACACACACAAACACACACACACACACACACACACACACACACACACACACACACATCCATCCATTTTCAGGGTCATTATCAGTGGGCTACTACACATTGCATGTGTTTCAGTGGTGTGGATTGTAGCTGGATGGGATAAAAAAAAAAACATTTTAAGGAGAGCAGCAGGTTTGTTATTTGCTTATTGCCGAGTAAGATACAAACGCATACTTAGTATGTAAGTTGTGTACATTTGAGTCCTGCGTTTCCTCCTCCCTGTGTCTGAAGACCTACATCTGTATGTGATAAAAGGCAAATGGAAAGAAATGTCATATTTAAAATAGATATTTAAATGCATTTTTCTCATTTCCTCTAAGATAATTTAGCAATAAGCTTTCCAGTATTTTTTGGGTGAAGTTTACTGGTAGAAAGGACAGCGTATCCCCTCTTGAATGAGTTACTTTTACTGAAATTGGGGATAAACTTTATCCCCACAGACCATAAAAAAAATCATTCCAATAATTGTTTTATAAAATCTAAGTAAACCTGCGCTGCTAACTCTCAAGCAATGATGGCAAAACCGATGAACCCTAAACTCTCAGACGTCCTGATTGGGAATAATTTTTTATCTGAACTCTGGATGATCTGTATTGTCAGGATAAAAGACAATGTTAATGGCTGTTTAGATTCATATAAAAAAAAAGAAATATCGGAACCTTTTACAGAAAACTTTGCATCATTATATGAAGGTCATCAACTGTTTTATCTGTTATATTTCTTGATTGTAGTACTTTTTTTCATTTTTAAATCATTGTAGTTTCACTTTTACATCACTTTCTGTTCTAAAATGTATATTTTCTTTACACAAGTATCTGCTTTAAACTCCACTTTTTCCTATTTTCTTGCTTTAGTCAAAAATGTTGGAGCATAACTGAACATGAGGCATTTGCAAAGTTTTTGCTTGTAGCTAGTTTATTTTATTCTTAATAACAGCAATTTATCCTCTGATGCTCTGCAGTGTAAAGTTCAGACATGCAGAAAGCTGTGGCTGCTGCCAGTGTTTTTTCTTTGTGTGATCTTTCATGGACATATAAAGGTAATTCAGGTATTTCATAATGCAAATAGACTTTCCAAAAAGTTGCTACATCAGCGTGTCTCTGCCTCCAGGTGCTGCAGCCGGACTTCAGGCTGGACTACTGTCGGCTGTGGCAGGCGCTGATCAGAGGCGACATGCCCGGGGTGGAGCGCTACAGCCGCAGGCTGGGAGCCGGAGACCTCTACCCGCTGTTCGCCTGCGTGCTGACGGCGCGCTCCTGGAACGCCGTCAATGCTGGCATCAGCTCCGTACCTGTCACACACTCCGAGGTACGATCTGTCCCGCTCGCGTTTTCACCTCCGTCCGACGCACGGCGATGTGCGACGGGCTGCTTTTCTTTTCCTCGTCGTGGGGTACAGAAGTTCACGCGGTACATCAGACCTCAGTCAGGAGTTGGTACTGCGTGATCGGAGCTGCGCTTGTGTTTTACATGTCTGCAGTTTACGAAATTAATTTTCAGTTGAAAGGTGACAAACGAAAAACTGCTCATGAAATGCTTTCCTTTGTATTTCTGATAGACTTTGTCAGAAATTAAAATGGGAAAGTTTAGAAATTGATAATCGAGGCTATTTTTTTTGTGATTTCATAAATAATACTTTTGAATTTTCCTTCCCCTTGAAATCGAAAAAGAGATTTTGAAAGTCTACGAAATTAATTATTTTAGACAACAAAAAATTGTTCAAAATGAACAAAAAATAAATTGAATTGTTTTATATATATATACTATGGGAGCTTTTGATCAAGCTTGTGCTGAGATGCATGGTCTGTATGGAAATATATTTAAAAAATATAGCTACGGAAAACTTTCAGTGTCTAATTTCTTACATTTCACTCAGATCGTCAGAGTAGTTTGGTCTGATTTGAGAGCCACACTCAGTGTACTTTTATATACAGGCCAAAGAACTCGAGATGCAGCAACATGTAGCTCAACTTATTACCTTTTATGACAATTTTAACATTACTTTTTCCATGTAAATTCAAATTTTCACTTTTTTTCATGTTATATATCCTGGTTTAGTTGTGGGAAAAGAGGATATGGAAGGAAGGGGACTGCTGAAAGTGTGATCAAACGGATCACAGATGTTTCACATAAATGGTGCATATAGACCAGGAAAAATTCATATACTTGCTGAATGTCAGTTTAATGCTAGTAATTTGTTGTAGATTGATGTGGCTTTGCAACAACAGGGTGTGTCGCAGCTCGGATTCGAAACAGAGACATTATCGTTCCATCATCGATGAAGAGCCGTTGCTGTTCTGATACAGGGCTCCAGGTCTCTGGCAGAAAAATGACTGATGTTCTGTTATTTAGCCATCAACACATCAGTACATAAATCTTCATGCAAGTGACAGTTTCACTCTTTTGCACCAGAAGGTTTCATTAAAATTGGCTTCGTGTTGAGATTGTCGTCATTTTCGGTAATAATTGTTTGGTTTTGCGAAAAACGATCCAGTCAAAACCAAATAAAAGTTAATATACTACACACTACACATCCATCACAAGTATCCATCAAATATGAAGTCACCCAAGTTTTTAGCCCGACACTGAATGTCTCGCTCTTATTGGATTTGTTCTCATGTGAACCTGGAAGCTTTAAAATCTCTGCCTCATTTGTGTGTGTGTGTGTGTGTGTGTGTGTGAGCATGTTGCCAGCAGGACATCGGGGTTTGGCTGGAGGAAGTCTTGACTTGGCAGGAGGGGAGGGACTCCGGCGGGAAGCTTTATGAGCCTTTAAGCAGAGAAGCACGAGCAGCCCTGTCCGAGCGAGAGCGCCCTTAACGTGAATGAGTGAGATGTGATTTATTTTAGTGTTTCTTGCTCATTTGATGTGTAATTAATGTTCCAGTAAGTCGACGCTTTATGTTCTAAACTGTTTACATTAGATTTTATTTTCTTGAACCTATATTGAGCCAAAAAGATGCAGAGCTCGATTTTCAGTTTCACTACCGGGGGTCCAAAATGAACAACCCTGTAGGCTTTTCTTTAAGATTATTGTCCCTATCCACCAGCACCGAGTCTGGCCCGCACGCCCCTGTAGCCACAGGTGTTCTACGATACCATCTGCACTTGGGGGAGCGTTTATTTATACATCCCTTATGCAACATTTTGGAGGCTGGCAAAAGTTGGACCCGACAGTCTGCTACAGTGTGCCACCCCCTCACATGCAACGGCCAACAGCGCGCTGAATATGGCCGGGGCCGGAACAGAAGCCGCTCAAGGCGGCTTTTATTCGGGGAAATATTTCTGAAAATGTACCTTTGACTTTGTGGACAAAAGTACCACAAAGAAGTGACTGATAATATTCTGTGGCGGAGAGTGTCTGAGCGGACTATTACAGATCTCAAAGGTGACATTTGCTCTTTGTTTTCAGACCGAATACGTGACGCTGCCTGGATAGGTGGGCAGGAACAGGGTCTGTTCTTAAAGTCAGAGGTCTGGATTTTTGAGACGCGCTGAATGATCGTCATGAAATTTAATTCTGTGGAACTTTCTTTGTGACAGCGTCTCATTGAAGGTACTTTTTTCTTTTCATCTGTCAAACGTTATAATAAAGCTGAAACACTGAAGAAGAAGAAAAAAATCACCTCAGTTATCTGACTCTGAAGCCTCATATTGGTATTTTGGTGTATGGATTTGTCAAGGCTTCCACCGCAACTTTAAATAATCCTTCTGTTTAAACAATGTTTTCAAGTGAGAACAGAAAACCCTTTTTTTGCATTTTGACGGCTCTTCAGGTGGAACTTTTTGAAAACGCTCTGACTCAGATTCTGTGGAAACGGGAAAACACAACGTTTTGAAAACACGATGCAGCCCTAACTCTGTGTAAACAATGGAAAACGTGAGGAGCTCTATGTGAGAAGGTGCCTCCAAAGTGTCCTGATTCTCAGTCCATATTCTCCTGGGTGTTTGTATTTTTACAGTCGAGGGTTATGCGTGTTAACAATCCAACTCATAGAAAACTAGAAAAATGAGGGCGGCACGGTGGAGTAGTGGTCAGCACTCTTCCAAGCTTGAGGTTTTCCCGTACGGAGTTCAAATGCACCTCCTCTCATGCTCCCAAAACACGTTTATTAGGTGAATTAGTTGTTATACAGTATGAACATGTCTGTCTGAGTCAATAATTACTCACATTATCCAGAAATAATTTGCGTATTATTTATATTTCTGTTGCTTTTTGATGAAAAACCGGGTCTGACTCTCCTCACCTCGCCTTTCTCCCACTGAGGTGGGTCCATTAGCCGGACGCCGCTCCACACACTGCCTTCTACTTGAGCACACTTGTTGATTGTGCAACATTTAATCGCTGAAGACATTTCTGCGGCCACCGCCACTCGTGTGCTCCGCCGTTCTTTGTTCGTACTCTTGACATCTCTCCTCTCCTCTGTCTTTTTGTTGCTGCCACTCCACTCCCCCACCATCGCCGCCGCCGCCACCACCACCACTCTCTTATGCATGGAGCCTTTTTAAGTCCGGCTTCTAACAAATGATGATGCATTCCATTAGTGTTAATGCAATCAGACGCACGCAGTAACTGTTGAGTGCTTTTAAAGCTTGGCCTTTTTTGTTTTTTTTGTTTTTTTTTTTTTTTTGTTCTACATTTCTTTGCCATGCAGGAATATTTTATCTTTTTTAATGACTGTTTCTCTCCCTAACATTGAAAACAGAGTCATTATTCATAAAAAAAACCAGGTGCCGCTAATACAAGTCGACTGTATTGCGTCACGCGGTCTCAGATGTGTTTTTGTCTTCATTGCTGCTCATTTCTTTGTCACCGCCTTTTTTTTTTTTTATTGTGGTCTTTGTTGGAAAGGAAGCACCGTTGTCGTTTACGTGTTGCTTGCAGTGAAAAAAACGCATCGTTTTTGCATTTTTTATTGATGAAAGAATTCACTTTTACATTTTATATCCTATAATGTAACGTTTTGTCAAAATGAAGGAGAAATTATAATCAGTCTTCATTTTTGAATGACATTTTCATCCAGCCATTTTTTTTTAGTTTGCGAACTGTGAAACAGATTTTGAATGTGTTAGTGTTTCGTCCCGTGTCGTCACTGTTTCAGAACCAAATGGAAAACTTATTTTGTCTGTTTTACGTTAACGAAATGAACCAAAAGCCCTTGTGATCTTCTCACCTCCCAAAACATGAACCAGCCCGAACTCCCAGCAGCCAATTCCCATCGCAGCATTTCTCGGCAGATTAACACTACTTTAGGACTAATATTCACAGCAAACATTTGCATTCTATCTTTGTGCTTTGTTAAAAAAAAAAAAAAAAAAAAGGCCCTGGTTCTGGTCTTTTTCCGTCCCCCCGACTCGTCCTCTGCCCTCTGCTTCCCACCGTCTGCATGAAATCAGCTGGCCGATTCTCGAATACACTGAGGAACAAGGAACATCACCAGATTCCACTTCCTCCCCCCCCTCCTCAAATGAATTCCCTTTGCCTTTTGCGCGGCCTATTATCGCACCGCTCGCAATACAATATGTTCTTATTGAAGCTTTCAGATGCAAATGAGAGCACTGTCACCTCCTCTGTGTCCTGCTGACAGCTGGAAGGCCCGCTACCCAACCTCCTATAATTACTACTAATTGTTATTCCCCAAGCAGGACTCGGCAGAGTCCTCTGGAAGCACCAGCACCCCGTTATTTGGACTTGGAGGGGGAAGTATTGTGTTGGGAGTTTATGCCTTTAGCCTGATAACTCTTGATTTTTTTTTCCTTGAGTAAATAAAGAAAAAGGAAGGTGGGAAGTAAGTGAATAGGACCAAGGAATGGTCTGCAATTATCCAAACAAGATGAGTCGAGGCGGATTTACGCGACAGCACAATTTCCTACGAATGCTGCTGCTCTGTACCAGCTAATTATTTTTTAAAGGCAATTCACTTTCCAGAGAGGGTAGCAGTGTCACATTTCTATCGAACGGTCACATAGCTCCAGGTTTAAGCCAATACAGTGTACCATATGAAGCAATACTGCTGATGGCTGCTCTTATCGACTCCCATTTGAGAGACGCCAACTCCTCTCCCAGAATGCTAAGTCACTGTCACGTGGAACAGTCACTGGTGCTGATATAATGAGTTATTATATGAGAAATTACAGATCCCACCTATAGAATAGGCCTTCAACCTCCCCTGTTAGTGATCCTGATTGTGTAGCTCTAAAGACTATGGCATTATTTTTTCCTGAGAGCGTCTGCCCTCCACGTTTTGAGTATCTTAATGCAGAAGAATCATTAGCCGTTCTTTAGCATTATCTCAAACAGAGATTAAAAAGAAGGAATTGGTTAATCCAGCCCGTTTGTGGAGGCTACCATCTCTGAACGAGTTCCCATATTAAGTCTGTAACAGCAAGTCTGCTTGTGGTGCGAGCGATCTCCTCAGTCTGTTTGTCATCGCAGCGCCAATGGGACCTGGGCGAGTAGGTGTGGGTTAATGCAGTTAAAACGTTTGTTTGCAGCATCCGTGTTGTTTGTTGGCGTCTCGCACTGCGGGCGTCCCGCAGACGGAGAGCAGAGGCAGACTCTATCTGTGTCAGAATGCTGTCGAGCCGCGTGTCCCTCTGCGTGCTCGTCACGTCTCGCTTGATCTGGACTGACAGTTCTGACAATGCTGCCGTCTTTCTCCGTCTCTGACATGTACACACACACACACACACACACACACACACACACACACTCGCCTCCAGACATAAAGGGCTGTGAAAAGACTGGCCCTTTGTCGTTTGCTTAAACATTACAGCAATATCCTTCATCAGTGATCAGCAGGAGCTTATATTTTGACTTCTCTGTAAGAATTACGTACGTGAGTTTTAAAATCATTGTAAACCTCCAGTTGTCACCCAATTAATCTAGAAAGAAACTAAATCGTTTCTAAGACTAAGAAAACTTAACTAATCATTCTTTCCTGTTTTCTCCCATTTCCCATGTTAAATAATGTAATGTGTAAGTCTGCAGGAAGATCAGAAATTCAGTCTGTTGTACAAAGATTCTTTCTCTTCAGGCTGATGTTAAAAAAAAAAAAAGAAATGCTGCTTTTCAGTGTTTTAACACAAATTCACCCTCAAACCACGGCTTCGTTTCTGGTGCTACTTCCAGGCAGTGAGCTCTAATTTTATCTTATATATTGGAAATGGATAAATGCATGTGTTTTGAACATGTCTCAACAGTAAACAATGCTCGTGTCCTCAGCTGCAAACATATTTTAAGTCATTATTAAGATGGTATTTATATATTTTTTCTCTCTCTGCTAAGCTCTCCTGATGTTGTGTGTCTCCAGGCTTAATCAAATGAATATTCTGTAATTGATTCGCTATTGAAATGCTTGGTAATGTTTAATAAAGTGATATTCTTATTGATTTTTCTTGCAGGGAAGAGCCTAAAGGCTTCTCTCCTTTAAGTTCTGTGCTATTGTTTGTGATCGTACAATGAATAATAAAAAAAATTAACCGTTGACTGCAGATCATAATGAAACCTCACATAATGTATGAATTAGAAGGCAAAGGAAAAGTCCTTAAGAAAAGTCCGAAGGATGCAGATTATATTGCACATTTGTTTAACTTTCCAAATCCGTCCTTTCCTTTCTCTCCGTCCCATGCAGTCTTTACTGCGCTGGTAACCTTCACAGCAAGTTTTTCTTTCCTTGAAAAAGATGTTTTTAAGTTCCAGCGCTAACTGAAGTGCCTCTTATCTTTTAGTACCGCCATAAATCAATTCCAGCTCTGTGAAATTTATGCACACGTCAAGATTTGTAGTATGAATGCAACGAGTACCTTTAAATCTCGCACTTTGTAATTGTATACACTCCATCACCGCGTGCCAAATGTTTTCCTTGAGTCATTGTGGTTTAACTTTCCTCAAACATCTGCCTCTGACTTCTTGTACAATAGGTGTAATTCCAAGTTTTGTAAATTTTAATGCAATTTTAATGAGTGTTTTTAATAGTTTTGGGAGGGGAAAAAAAAAAAACGGATCAAACAGCCGCCAGCTTTATTAGCAGCATATTGTTTGTGCTGCTATTTAAGGGATTTGAGATGATGTGACAAGGTATTTCTCCATTATGTTTCCAATTAGCTCCTAATTTCACAGTTGTTCCGTTCAGTCCTGTAATGTCCCGTGCTCGTGCAGATTGTGAACCCCCCCCCCCCCCCCCCCCCCCCCCCGCCCCGATTTCACTTTCTGTCGAAAGATTGCTAAATGGCCACGGGTGCGTAAGCTTGCCGTCCACTTTGTTCCATGACTAATAGTGTAATTTAGGCCTGTTGATGTGCAGCAGCCAGCGAGAGGCTTTTGATGTGTGGAAGAGGAAGACAGTGGCACTCACATGACGGCACGAGCGGCCGTGTTCAACATCAAAGGGAACAAGTAGCCGCCGCGGAGGTGAACGTCATTCCTCTCTCTCTCTCTTTATAACCTCATTTCTTTTTGCTGTGCTCTGCAGTTCAGTTTGTTTTCCTCTTGTATGTACAAGATGTTTTCCTCAATATCATCAGTCTTCTCCTTGTGGTAGTTTACCGGAAAGTCTCACGTTCTGATTCCTCACATCTGTGTCCAGACTTGTTTTCTATTAATGGCTGTTAATTTAGTTTCTCGGTGAAAAACTGCACCTTCCTCTTCATGGTCGTGGTCGCCGTTTCTTTGCTGTAGTAGCGAATGGTGGAGTCGGTGATCTTCTAATGTCAGTGTTAGTGGTTGGATCCTCGTCTCCTCACCCTGTGTCCACGTGTAAAAATGTCCTGGACAGCTGAGAAAGTTGTCTTTTAAGACTTTGAGTTACCTCAGTGGAATTCCAAACCAGCTGAATTGTTTCATTGAGACCGACTTCGAACTGCAAGTTTTCAAGCGGTGGAGGACCTCGCTTCCAGACAGCCAGTGATCACACTCTCAATCTAAGGTACACAGTGTGCTTTCCAGCTTCAGACACTCGCTGGTGTTGGCGTGCGTCCGTCCGCCCTGAAGTCACAGATTCACTCCATGAATGGTCAGACGTTTCCGCTTTTACTCATATCTTTCCTGCTGTCTCTCCGCTGCTGGTAGGACGTTGAGATCCGGACCAACGCGCCTCTGTACCTGCCTCAGATCAGCGACCTGTTGAACAGAGTGCCACGGCAGATGCTGCTGCTGCTGAAGACCAACGATCTATTGAGGGGCATCGAGACCACGCTGGAAACCAGGGCTGCGTCGTCGTCTTTCATCAACATGTCCCGCTGCTGCATAAGGGCGGTGGCCAGGTGAGGTCCAAGAGACTTTGACTCTGTGTGTGAAATCTACGACACTGTGTTTTGTCTTTTTGTGTAATATGGTCCAATAAGGTCAGGTTTCTTTAGATCTGTGTCATCAGCTTTTTAATTTTTATCGCAAGCTCTAAAGGTACAATATGGAAAATTTGCATAATGCTGTTTTACTGTACCATCCAGTTTTAAACTGATCACAACACCACCTTGTGGTACAAGATGGGATTACATTTGTGGAACTACGAAGTTGTGTAATATAGAAATTTTAAATACTGCGCCTGTAAGTCTTCTGATATGAGTCGCACCTATCAGACAATTGAGACGAAGAAAAGGTTTTTCTCTTTTTGTTGTGAGACGGCCTTTACCTCGCCAGGTGGAGCAATGCTGACGGTTTTAAAGCTCACATGAACGAGCACATCTCCTGAAGTATTTTAACCGGCCATAGTCCCATCAGTATCATGTAGTCTTAGATGCAGGAGGGGATCTCGCTGTGCCGCCTCATTCCAAAACCCCTGCTCAGGCTTTCACGGCTGACTCCGTTCTGTATTTCCAGGAAGGTCTCGCACTGCATTAATGTTTCACGAGTCGCCAGTCGTCGCCGCTTTCAGGCGTGTGGCACCTTTCTTTGATGAAGACAGATTATTTTTGTCATACATTCTGCTCTCAGACGTCAAGTGTGAAATTCTGTGCTTCAGTCATAAACTTTACCCAAAGACATCCTCATCTTTTTTTTTACTTTTTGCACAGCCACATGGAATATCAGTCCTGTTTTCATCTGTTTGTAAATCTTTTCTTTCATGTACAGGCACAAGAGAAGCAAGGCGAAGTCCAGGAGGAGGCATCTGCAAATCACGCTGGCGGAGTCCATCAGCCTGTGGAAACTGTCGGTGTACGAGCTGCTGCTATGGCTAAAAGGCTCTGTGATGGTAAACTGGCTCACTGCCCTGCTGGCATTTCTGCACTGAGACACATCTGGACCTCACACTGGAACATTAGCAACAGGCTCGACCTGCAAACGCTCAAGGGTTTTTCTTTTTTTTTTTTCCCCCCCTCTCTCTCTCTGTCATTTTATGCGCCCGTTAAAATTTTTAACACGTGCCCGAACTGCCCCCCCCCCCCACCACAACCACATGCACCCACACAGGACTCAGTTCCACTTGTGGTAATGATAGTTTGTTTCTCTGTGGAAGAAACAAGTCTTTGAACATCACTGTAGCCTGACGATATCCGGAGATTCACAACTGTTCCAACTTCAGCACTTTTGTACAGTAACGTCATAAAGGTACAATACGTGTTTTCTCTCTGTTGGGAAGTTGAAATATTCAATTTAATAAGGTTTGCACAATTCAAGGAAACAGCAGCCATTCGATCATCTTACTCGTTCATCAATAAGCTGAATAGATATTAATTAACCTCTTAACACGCTGTTCTGTAATTCGATTCTGAACCAATAGATGGTGTCCTGAGTCTGTTGTTGTTTCAACAGGAGAATTAAGCAGCAGTTCCAGGTGCCTCGCTGCTATTGATGGTCCTGCGAAACACTAAGACTCAATTCAAGCCACAAATATCACCAACCATAGTATGTCATCCAGTTGTAGCATCAAATGATGTAATACCCGCCGATAATGTAATATTGATGGACATTTTAGATGTAATTCAGCCAAAAAGGAAATGGTATAGTGACAAAGTAAAAACACACAGCCTTAATTGAGAGAGAGAAAGTAGTTCATTGTCTGTTATACTTTCTTGACACCAAACCATGGCTCTTGATTATCAGCTATAATTAAAAAAATAAATAAATAATTGTGACATTACGGGCAAAATATTTTTTTCACATCATCAACAAGTTACTCTATATTTGGCTTTATTTCATTTAAATAACCAAGCAGATATTACTTTTTTGGCTGTTATTACATTATTGTTTGCTACAAGAGTTAGTCTGGATTCATTCATGATTCATGAAAAAGTTTAAAAATTCAAGATCAACTTAACTTTTTTGTACTGTACTGTTACGTCAATGAAACAGAGAATAAATATGGTGAACTGTGTAGCGAAGCAGCTGGGTCCTTCACCTTTACACTCATGTGAAGAGTAATTGTGACAGATGGTTGGTTGTAGTGAGTTAAACTCTCATCGGAGGTGATCTGTAGTTCCTGTCTGCCTGTGTGATGCTGGACTACTGATTCATTCCTGTTCGTCTTCAACATACCTCAGAATGACGTTTGCGCCTCATTTTGGATTTTCTGGTCAAGCCGAATGGAAGAAAGACTGAAGGAAGTTTTTTTTTTTTTTAATGTTTATTTTTCAGTGTTGGTTCTTAGTCTTATTTTCAGGCTGAAGACTGTACACTCATTCCTCAAACTCAACCGTTTGTATTACGTTTTACTTCTATTGTTACTCTACTTATCTAAGTATTGTCATCACCTTGAGACGAGTTGTGTGGAAGCTGTGCGGCTCTTCATGCGGCTGCTCGTTGCCTTATTTCAGACCGTTTTTTTTTCTTCATGTTTTCCAAAAGTGGCTTATAGTCCTGATCTCCCTCCTTCCCTTTGTTTCCTCTGTCAACATTAAAAACATTCATCCAGCGATACCTAATAGTTACTTTACAAGGAATTCTCTTTCTGCACGGACACTTGGCGAGCAGCTGAACGCACATCAACAAGGTCACCGTTCAGCATGGTGTCGGACTGATGCTGGAGTACAATGGGAGGAACCCAAAAGGCAAAGGGGCATCATGCAAACTCAGCATGGAAAGGTCCTGTCAGCTGGTTGAAACAAAGAAATCACCTCAATGTCTTTCTCCTCATTTTTAACACTGGGGCAGCTGTTTCTTAACTATGTTTGATTTCTCTGCAACAACTTTTTGTTTGTATATATATGTCAGTCATCGAAATATCGTTTTGCATTGGACTGAGAACGTTTGGTCACAGGAAGTCACTGTAAACTTTATGTGAATTATTTCATATGAATATGGAGAACCATGCAGAAAAAACAAGTGTACAATCATCCAAACCTCAGACAGATGGAGCATTTAAAAGGTCATAACGCATTACGGACATTTTTTTTTTCTTTAAAGAAATGCCAGTTTGCATTTACTTCTTACCGGCGAAGTTGTACTTGGTTTGGATCCTTTAGGTCGATATCGAGGGAAAAGTCAGTGCAGCTTCAAGGACCTCAAGTTCAGATTTCATCAGTGTTTCAGTGTTGTTTACACAGCACGTTGTCATTGTTCTACTATTTCAGTGACCTAAACGTACGTCTCTGCCATGTTGCTGGTTGGGCTTTTGAGGTTATGGAGTTTTTGTGAATATAATATCATCTGATTTCACTGGAAGGTTTTATGAACCTGTCCATACTGCTTGGAGCTAACAGCTGCAATCAACACTACAATTGTTTTGTTTGTTTGTTTTTTTATTCAAGGAACTAATTTTAGAAATTCAAAACTCGGAGGCTACTGGTAATGATCGTAATCATGATAAACAGCTGAACTGTCTGTACATTATTAGACCTCCAAATTCTACAGCAGCCAGAGATCACATAACAAAACAACTTTATCTCAACACCTGCAGTCTGTGAATTCAAGCATTTGCAGACTATCTTTTCAGCACATTTGTATAATTTGTGGAAGACATAAACTAAATCCAACAAGTAAAAAAATAATCAAACTTCTGACATTTGCATGAGTTTTTTGCATCCCCATGTTATATTCTTTAAGCTGAACTCGTATTTATATGAAGCTTTGCTACTTGACAGATAAGCCAAAGTTCCTTATTTAGTCCTCTCTATTTGTCCTTTAATTTATTATGTGCATTGCAGTAGTTTCACGGTGTTACACGCGTTACCTTCGAGATGTGTGTAATTTCCAGTCATGTGATGCTACACCTGTCAGCCATGATGCAAGACGAGTAATCCCCTATATAATTAGCTTCTGGTAATTACAGAGGAGATCCACAATGAGCCATTTCACACACAACACCAGTGTCTGATTTAGCCAAACCCACAGGATGTAACGCATAACGAGCCTACCTGCCCTTTTCCTCTGTTTTCCACAGTTCTGTGTCAGACTAGACCGTCTGCGCTTGAACTCCTCTGGTCACGGTTCATGCATTTGATGCAGTACAACTATGAAACGCACACTTCTGAATGCCACTCCCACCACTCTCCCAACTTGCCTTTATTTTGTTTTCATATGAAAGGTCCATTGTTTTTGAGTTCACATCTAAATATTGGATAGTGAATTTATTTCCCTCACTGTTAGGTTTTTGTTGTGCCGATTGTCTTTTGTTTTTGTTTTCTTCTGTAGTCGATGGAATGTTACAAACTGTTTGCCAAACCGGAACTTGGATATTTCATCTTCTGATAATAAAACTATTCAAAGGGAGCAAAAGAATTTGAGTGCATGTTGCTTTTTATTGCTTTGCTGTGATGCTATTGTATATCTATACATATATCTATATCTCTATCTATATGGTTTCATTACAAAAGTTTCCGTGTACAGAATCAGCAGAGTGTGCACATTTAATCAAACACTCTGTTCCGTACTGTGTCTGTTTTGCAAATTTATATCACATTTGCTAAGTTGCTCAGAAAGTTCTTGATTGGTGAGGCTTGGTCAGTGTTAAAAAAAAAAAAAAAAAGTCCCAGAAATATATTTTCTCTCATGGTTTATACCTCCATGCCTTAATTAAAACCTGTCTGTGTGATTGATCCGTCCACCTCCTCCTCCTCCACAACAAGCCAACATTCTTGCTCTTTTTAGCACCACATCTGTACACGTGAGCAGTTTTTGGAACTTGCTCAAATTAGTAAATTTGCATATAATGGCTTAAAAAAGAAATGGCTCAATTGCACCAATCGGAGTTTTCATGTGGTGTTGTTTCATCGCTGCTGTAGCCCAGATGTGTAGACAGTTTTGTTTGTGTGTGTGTTCAGAGGTAACTGCTATTGTTAACACAGATAGTCGTAGCTGATGGCTGAACGGATTGTCATGGAGCGCTCTCCCTCTCAGTGATCACAAAACACTCTGCCGGTTCCTTTCCGTTTTTTAATCAGCATACTTCTCTAGAATTGCCCAATTCAAATCCCCAAATTTCTTCTTGTAATAAATGCCTCCCAGACACCATGTCTGACTGGGATTGTTGGTTTGGATAAAGCTGTTTAGAAAATGGATAGCTGGTTCCGTCACAGGCTGAGTTTAGCTTCTCAAATAGTAACGATGAGCAGTCGAGTCTCATCATGATGTGTCTTTGTTGCCTTGACATTTCAGGTGCTTTAATCAAAATCAAAATCAAGATTCCCCTTCTCTTCAAATGCACACCTCGTGACAGTGATGCACCGGAAGTCGCCCATTACATTCCCAAATGTAACTAAACTGTTGTTTCTTTGAGCTGAGATTTCCAAACCGCTGCATTTCGCCTGGAGTGTCCCTGGAGTTTGATTTCTACAGGACTACCGGCTGTTTTATCCCACTGCTCAAAAGTTTGGTTGTGCCTCAAGGAGGAACACCCCTCACTTTCAATACCACTGGGTTAGACGTGTGAAAGAAATTAAAGTTTTGAACTGATGATGGGGTTTTTTTTTTGGATGGGGGTCTCACAGCTCCAGCTCCTGGGCAGGAAAGATTTGAGTTTTTCACGCCCATTTCAAAATGCTCGGAGGCAGCCTTGTTGAGATTTTTCAGCCCTGAACCCAAACGGCAGCACTTAAACAGCCCTGCCCTCCTAACATCGTCTGATTAAGGACATGCCAACAGTGGGTGAGTCGAAACACAGACGGGATGGAATAAATGGCTTTTAACTTGTTTTCTTTCATCCCCCCCCCCACCCTTTTCCGAAACTCAGCCCTGGCTCTCTGAATATCAGCCTCTCATTCCCAGCCCTGCGCGCCATAATCCCTGCAGCAGCCAATCTCCGAGACACACTCACGAGTCAGTCTGCTGATAATTTGCCTCTCAGTGCAGTTCATCCCGCCAAAGTGCATAATTGCAAAAATGTCCAAAAGGAGGAGTGTATTTCTTGCGCGCTTGTTGGACATCCAAGCAGGTGTAATAGGTATTTTAACAGGATAGAGGCTGCGCTTATTTGCAATGCCCCGTCAGGTGAAATGAAATTTGTCGCAGCTTTTGTTGGCATATCCTCTACATGCCGGGAACACATTCCCTCCAAGCTGTGCTGGGAATTTGCAGCAGCCAGAAGAAACTGCAGCTAATTTCTGCCACCTGTTTCCTGATAAAATACACATTTACACCGTCGACCGCCGCCACTGTTCACCGGGGAAGTGCTTTTGCATCGCGGCGCGTTGTGCACGTGATAAAGAAAAGAGCGGCATGGCTGCGGTCGACGTATTATGTGTGTTGGCGTGTGACTGTGTGTGCACGTGTGTGCTTGCCACAGGAGGACCATCCATCTCTATAACACGGACCCACCCAGGCCTGCCACGGCTAATAAGAGCACCTCTCTCTTTTCTCCCTTTCTCCTTCTCAGAATGAAGGAAAAACACAGACGGGCCCTCCCTCTGTGAAAACGGTCTGGAGGTGTTTGAAAGGTCGTAGCTTTCACAGTGAAGTCGCGCCGTCTTGGAAGTTGCAATTAGACAAACCTTTATGGTATGGATGCACCGACACTTGTAATCCTGATTGGATCCCACGGTTGGCGTTGTGTGGCGTGTCGATGCAGAGGCCATATCGTTCGCCGAAATTAGCCTTCATGGTATTTAATAAATAGTTGAATCGGTGCGTAGCTAAAAGGTTGGTACTCATTTCGGTGCACACATGGCGCTCCAGGTTGTCTTACATACATTTCATAAATGCAGCTGTTATCCTGAAGGTAATTTTTAGTGAGCACAAGACGTAAGAAAAGGTCTTTATAATACAAGTGATGGCTTTTCAAGTGTTTTCCCAGCATCCTTAACCCTTGTCATCCCATCAACGGATTATGGAGCAACCGCTGTTAAAGCTGGCTGTAAAGCTCCAAGCTAAGAAGCTTTAATCATTTATTACCTGCAGGTGATAATGATCAACACCAAATAACTGGATAACTCAATTTCCTCTAGCTTGTTAAATGATAAGCATAGTGTTAGAGTTTGCTCACTCTGCAGGAACAAATGGTGATTAAATGAAGAAAATGAAGATCGCTGATCTCATGTTGGGTTTTTTGCCACTTGTGTGCCCATTGGCGGAAAGGTCGCTTGGTTTCTGGAGATCATGACCCGCAGAGTTAAAGGTTGTGTTGCAGAGTTCTTCCATTAACACCTGGAAACATCTGGATGTTATGGAAGTGGAGCTCTGTCAAAGCAAGGAAAGTGTGTTCTTTATGTGCATAATTTGATCAGTTTACAGGGAGCTTGTGTCGCAAAGTGATACCACTGGTGACCTGTGGGAGGCAGTGTTGTGTAGTACAGCTCGCTGGACAGCAGGACAAAGAACCTTCAAATGACTTGAGCGAATAGTTCGTAAATGTGTGACAACACTAGGAAGTCAATTATTTTGAATAATACTTCTTTTAGCAGTTTTGAACGTGTTTCGTTGGCGTGTGGATCAGAAACATTGTCCCACAAAAAACCAACAGCGTGCATTATCTGGATCTATTGGTTAGCAACAGTGTCAGCATATGGAATGTGCTGGAATCATTGATACATGACAATATTCACAATATTTGGATTGGTAAAATAAGTTGACATGCAGAGTGTGGAAGCTTATTACACTTACTGCACTTCAGATAGTCTTGTGCAATTGGCATATTGCATTTATTTATTTGGCGATAGCGATAGAGTTGAAATATATTTTTCAGCCCTGTTTACAGGTGAATGATGAGGGTGTGCATGCAGTGTGAACACTGACGATGTATTTAGCGTGCTGGGTGAAGCTGAAGATTTTTCCACAGTTGAGCATTAAAGGCCAAAAAAAAAAAAAAAAAAGATTTCTTTAAAGCGGCGTGAGGCGGTGATCTGGTACCGTTGGTAAATCTGGACGTGCCATGCGCTCGGCGAGACCCGCCACCGGCCTGTGCTGCAGCGTGGGCGGCAGCGGTGTCATTGTACCTCTGTTCCAGTGTGTTCAGGGTAACAAATGAGGTGTCACAGTCGATTGGCCCACGCTGTTCACAACGGCGCGCAGACCACACTCAGCCTCACCAGCCGCAGAGGTAAGTACAGGGTAAGTGTTTCTTTTGGTCCCTCCATCCCTCTCTCTGTCTCTCTCCCTTTCATTCTCCTGACACAAAGTTCACTCACTCAGGCCTTTTGGTAATGTCCTCTTAGTTACACCAAGGCTGATATTTTCTTCTTATTAAAAATCCAATATGGCTTTCACCGCGGCCCGCCCACAGCCTGATCGATGTGATGCAGTTTGTTTGATTTGAAATTTATAGTAGAATCAATCAGTGAGGCTTTTCCTGTCTTTTGGAGGAAGCTCAGTGGAATTGATCCCGCCACCATATTTTAGCCGCCTTAAACCCTTCTGTTTAGAAAAGCCTTCATCAATGTTCATTACAGTTAGAAAATGTTAGCAGCACTTCAAATCACCTTACTGCACAGAAAGTCCTTCTTGTTCGCCACCAGCCAGCATTTATTCATTGCTGCATTCATGGACCTCCGGAGTTTCTCTCTACATTACCAATTCACTCAGCATCAATCCTGTATAAGTCAACTTGTTGCTTATTTTGGATCAAAAAGTTAATCTTTTTAGCATGTTAGAGGCGATGTCACTTTAAATTCTTAATGGCACGGCTAAATCGTATCTACCGCTGTCACATGTTAGCTGATTAAGTTTAATTTATTGAGTTTAGCTTCAGTTACATCAGCAAAGTGGAAGATGTGGCGCAAACATGCTGGAATGAATCAGCAGCAACATATATCTAGACACTTGAGTAACTGTGAAATGAGCGAAACAAGAATAAAATGTTTAAGTGATTACTAAAAAGAAGAAAATGTATTTTTAATTTTATATGGATGTGAACGTGAAAACAGTGAGACGGGATAAAGAAATTAGAAACACATTAAATAATGAAGATACACAGTAAAACAATTATGAAAGGGTTATTTTTAATCTGAATAGAATGAAAGAATGTGGCGTAAACCTCCATATATTAGATTCATTGCACAAAAACAGAGTCATTTCAACCTTTTATTGTTTTTTTTCTGGTGGATAATTTTCGTTTCATGGAAATTGCACAAAAATGAATATTTTAGGAGATCAGCTTTATTACTTGAAAAAAAAAATAAGTGCAAGATACTTGGAAAAACAACAAACTTTGAAGACATAGTAATTTTACATTGGGATATAAATACATTCCTTTGAATGTGCATATACACATATAGATTGCCCACCTGTATCTCACTTAATGTTTTGCATGTCGTTCCTCGTGTCAACGTGACTTCTGTTGGAAGAGGAACTCATCTTCACAGGCAGAGCAGCTGCAGCTGTGCTCCGAGCCAGCGACTTCTCACTGGGTGAGCTCAATCTTTTCAAAAGAGTAATGAGCAATGAGTGCTTGATATCAAGTGTCACATCATCTCGCTTTTTCTGCAGTATCTGCAGAGCATTTCAATGAACTGGCGGCCTATTATAACCGGACTGTTCCAGTGGATGAGGAGGGAGGCGAAGACTGTTGTGAGCGGAGTGAAAACTTGATTTAGACGCAGCACAAAACTTATTGCTTCAACACATCATCGCTGTGGAACAATTAAAGTCAATAAGCACTCAACACAACAATGAGGTGTTACATCTGCCGCTCTCTGTGCGGCTGAGGCTTTCTTCAGACGCGTACATGAATCCAGTAGATGTGTGGTTGGTGGTTTCTATGTATCTTTGGAAAATCAATCAGTTTAATCAATAAGGGCCCCAGTGGAGGCTGCAACCACTCTACATGGCAAAACCTGAGGCTCTGCTTTCACCTGCCTTCAAAACCAACACAAGTAGAGGTGCTGATCTTCGTTCCTGAGATCACAGTGTCGTCTGCATAGAGGGTTTCTGGAGCATTCATCGCATCTTAATCCATCCATCATAGTCAGGAGAACATCTGTACCAGTTTTGATTACTGAAAAGATTTCTATCTTTAAATTTGATTGATTTTAACAACTTTGTGCAATACAGCTTGTATTATAACATGCATTGAGAATGTTAAAAAGAATAGTCTGAATATACTGATGTTTACTAATAAGTGTAGTTTAACATAAATAAAGCACAGATGGACAACTTTGGTCACGGCTACAAAAAATTATTTTCATCCCTGGGGTTGATGTAGTTCAGAGGTGTTAAACACTTTGGTAACACTTTACTTGAAGCACCCCTATGTAACACATTATAAGTACATTATAGCACTGTATAACTGTAGTTATAAACACTCATAAATGATCACAGTGCTTTATAACATCAGGACCTAACCCTAACCCTAATTCTATGCTGTACAGTGGGTTATAAAGCATTGTGATCATTTATGAGTTTTAAACTACTTATAATGTGTTATACCGGGCGCTTCAAGTAAAGTGTTGCCGACACATTTTTGTTCAGAGACCATGCGCTTGCCTGAAGTAAAGCATGGATGAAATTTTCACTGCTTCCCGTTAATAACTGGTGCCAAATTGTGCTCAGTAACCCTTAAAGACCATCAGCAGAGTGATTGAAAAAGAAATCCTCTCATTTCTGGAGTGATTCAAGCCGTAACTGTCCGACTGTCTGTGACTGTCCAATAAACACACAAACAAAACAAAAAAATGTTGTTCCTCAACTAATGATGCAGCTTTTCCTATCTGTACTCTGAATGGGATTAAAGCAGCAGCAGCAGGGGTCCGTGGTGGTCTCTGTCCAGCCCTCCTGACATTTCCAGGCTATCCATAAAAGAAGAGTTTGTTCTTGGGGCTCTGCAATCTGATCGTGGAAAAAATCCCATTATTTTTTGAAATTGCAGCTTTCAGAGTGCAAGGAATACAGAGAATGCTGTAGGATAGAGATTGGCTGGAAACTGTCCTTTTGTCTATATATGTGCTTTTTATCTGAGGAGATAAAGATGAACATTTTACTTGATGAGATTACAGGAATTACAGAGTGGATAATCTGCAGAATTTGGACTAAAAGGATAGAGGAAGGCCCAAGGACAGTCGGCCAGTGAACGTATTGAAGTGTGTGTCTTACACTGACCTAAAGGATGATCAGCATCAGTTTGTCTCGGATCCAGTAACTTCAACTTTTCTTTTTCTCAGTTAACAGAACATTCAATTTCAAGCTCAAACATCAAATATCAGTATTTTACTGAAAATATTTAATAAATATGCGCCTTATGATCCCAGCTAGGAATGTACCATTCCACTTTTTTAAAGGACAAGTACTAATTTTTAGCTACTTGCTGATTTTCAGCACCTTTTCTGGCTCTGTTTTGGCCGCCTAAACACTCAACCTCAACAAATGTAAAACTGCTCTTTCCTGCAAGACTTAGTCCGTGTAAACCAATAAAATGACTTAAAATCCAAGTTGATATCCTGCAGGTTGGATGCACTCATAGGCGTATCTAAATAACAACAAGAAGGAACAGAGCAGCCAGTAAACCATGATATGTTTTTATACATAGCAATTTACTATATAATGAAAGCAGTATGTGCAAACTTACTTCATGATGAACTTTAGTTTCTATGTAAGGAGATGAACGTCTCAGTCAAACTAACAGCCACAACCTGTGACCCAAAGTAAACGTGAACTTTGTTGTGGAGCAAATTTAAATTCTGGGAATTACTGTGTTTCAATCTGAAGTAATGAGATAGGTGGACGAATACAAGCTTTGGTGACTACATTACATGACGTAAGATGTGAAATATGTCTTTATAGCAAGGCAAATTTCATTAAGCACCTTTCATTTTTGAGTAATATCTCTTGATAAGACTTGAAAACAGATCATCTGTGTACTTTTCATAATTTTAGATGAATGATCTGCCACACAGTTTGTCTAAAACACTTTTGAATGCATTGCTGCCCCAAGTCTGATAAAGCAATTTCATTTTCGCTTGTTACTGGAGTTTTGTCACAGTACTGCATCCCATGGAAACCATAAGATCCAGCATGCGTTGATGCAGACCCGTTTGTGTAATGCAAACACTGAAGTTGTGTAGCATTTTACTTGTTTGCTGTAGCACCTGTTGTTTGCATGTGGAAAATTACTTACAAAAATAGAAAGGAAATAATTAATCAACCAAGCAACCAGCGGAGCTCTTGCACATGTTTTCCTCCTCCGTGACAGTTTGTCCGTCCAAGTGTCTCCCTGCATTTCCTGTTTGCCATCACATCTGTGCAGGGTGGTTGATCTAATTTCACAGATGACAGTAAGCCGTGTGTGTGTGTATGTGTGTGTCTGTGTGTGCCCATGAATATGAGAATCATTTGGCTCGCAGTTTATTTGCTGCACAGTAGCTCTCTACGTCTGAATTTCAACTTTCCAGTTCAGTGAATCTGTTGTCAAAATGCACCTAGTTCTATAGATTACCTGATTTGTGCACACTTTGTGTTTGATATTAATTTAAAAAACTGTTTTTCACCCATAGCCAACGTACAAAGTAGCATTTGCCTTTTACCCCCTCGTTTACACCGCTTTCTTTGTGTTGGTTTTATATAACCGTGCATTCCTGTTTGTGATACATAGCATTAGTTGTGCACACCCACTCGCATCAAGACAAAGACTGTGTTCGCATTCCTTCGTTTGTCTGACATGCTTCATCACATGGCTGCTCTCAGTCACCTCTCTGACTTTGAGTTGAGATGCCTGATATTTTGGCCATGGAAGACAATCCCCTCCGCTCCTGCACAGCAGAAGTAGCTTGATCAATATGCTGAGAAAGAGCTCTTTGGTACAGACGCTGATAGAGAGGGACAAAGGAAAACGATCGGCCATCGCGCTTGTAACTCTCTCTCTTCTCATTCTTTGGATTTTTCTCCCTCTACGTTTCCCCGTGTTTGTCTTAGCTGGTGACAGTCAGTGTTGAAACCACGTCGGAGTCGCATCCATCTGAGAGTTTTTCGGCGAAGATTTGACATTTTTATTGATTCAGTTCTGTTTGTTTTAGGTGAACATCATCGCCAGTCTTGCTCTCAAAGCTCATTTCATACTGATGATACATTATCTGTCGTGGATGTTCGGATGATTGTGAATAGGACCTGAATTTCTGAGTGAGGTACTGCAGCTTTGAGAACAGCCAACGACTGAACCAATAAAAGGAATCGGATTTGACCACAGGCTACAGCTACATACTGGCTCCATTATCCTTGATCCATTTATAGTTTGTCAAAATGTCAGCAAACGCCGTCTGATCACTAAACTTCTGCTCATAGAAAAACAGGTACAACCTTGATGTGACATTAATAGAACATACTGAAAGACATGCAAAACAACACAAGTGATTGATTCAGTGCATTTGTCTTCATGGAAATGTCTGGAAATGCTTTTGTTGTTTATAATTGTGCCTGAAAATCTGAGGGATCAGCCTTTATCTGAAGTGTTGCCTCGACTGTGATGAGAGGCATCTCTTCACCTGGCCCTCCTTGACTTTTGTTTGTGAACTTTGTCAGTTTGTTTGCATTGCCTGTTGTTCTCCTCATATTGTCAGGTGTTCTGTTTTTTAAATCACATTTTACCCTAAATTATATTACCAATCCTTTTGAAACCGTCAATTTTAAAAGCACAGTTTTACAATACCATTAAAATCATGAGTTGTTCTTAAATACTACGGCCAACATCATTTATAATGACCTATGGCCATGATATACATGACGATTCACTCTTTTTCTTTGTGTTTTGTTGTTTCCAAACAAGTGTGGTGTGATCTTGTCAGTAAGATTGATTAATGACGGTTATTGACGAGCTACCAGCTCAGTATTATGATCGACAACCACCGATCAAAGATTTGGGATGCAACTGCAAGACGTGTCCATGTTGTTTGTTTGTCTTATGAGTGTGTTGATGTGTGTGTGATCGTGTCCGGGGTGACACTGCCAGGACTCGCCGGAGTGAATTAACATCGCTGCGTAAGCGCTCTGCATTATGGCCCGGTTCAATAGCTTGACAGTGCAGGTCATTGGCATGTCGGGCCGCTGCCGTCGATACGTTCTTAAACCTACCCACCCACTCACGCGTGCTGCAGAAACCCACACAACACACACACACACACGCAAACACTCCCTGTGGGCAGCCATGACTTATATACTGTGAAGTCGAGGAGATAACAACACAGTGATGTGATCAATAGCACTTTGGTGGTAACCACTCCCTGTCCCTGTGCCCTGAGGATATATACTGTTTGAGGGCAGTAAAAAAAAAAAAAAAAAAAACCCCAATGGATTCAGCCTCTCTCCTCCTCTCTGTTTATTTCTCCTTATCTTTATCACCATCACTGTCCCTCAGTGCTCCATCCCATGCTGTAAAATATCTGTTTTTCTTCTCCCTGCACGGAGGACGATTCCATCCTCCCCCCAGATCCACTCGCAGCTCTAGTTTATGTAAGTTTGAGGCTACGGATGCATCAGCATGCAGCGTGTGGTTGGATCATTGAAATGGTAGATAGGACTGTAGAAACAGAACAAAAACAAAATGTGTATGAAACCATTTTCACTAAGATAAATTGAATCAATTTATAATTTTTGCACAAGGGCAGCAGTTGGACTTCAGATAGAGTTCCTATATCCATCATACACCCTGCTGCACTGTGGGTCTTATTTCTATTCATGATTTATGCAAAACCCCGGGAAAGGACTCGCACAGCCGGGCACAGCATCCATACAAACACACAGATGTTCTCTATCTGTGGTCATTTTTCCACTCGTAGTTTTTCTTTTTTTTTTTCCTCCCCTGGAGATATAAATCATTGACCCGAGTCGGCCACCTCAATTCAAACTGTTCAGTCCTAAGGAGAGTTTCAGGGCTCAAACTTATTTGTTCGGTTGACTGTTGACGCAAAAGACACTTAAAAAATAATCTACCATGCACTGAAGAATGTGTAGTAAATGTGTTTTTATAAATTATTATAACTTCAAATCAGCTTAACGGAGTAAAATAAGCCAAAGTTGCAACAATTTCCAAAATTCTTATAAAAAAAAATAAATGTTTTCCGATGTTTCTTGCTATACTTCAGTGCATTTAATGCTGTCCTACCTTGACTTACCGGATGTTATAGTGCCGCAGTGCACTTGATCAAATATTGTGTAGTAGCCTTTTTAACATATAAAGTGAATAAGATAGTTAAAGCAAAGAACCCAACAAAACATGTATTCCTCAAAAATAACTGCTGCAATAGAGCCTTGAGCGTTACCTCCCAGCCGCTCCCAGGCCACCTCAGCGTCATTTCAATCCCCTCATGATACAGTTCAACCCATCGCCTGCTGGAGGTCAACCGATCTGCTGCTGCTCCACTGTGACGTGTCGGGCACTAATCACAACATGTCCATTTCTGTGTTTAGCTTCAAATGACACATGAGTAGACTGACCTGTAACAAGTGAGTTCAGAGCAGAGAGACTACGGGAGGAAAGAAAAAAATGACTCATTAGATTCAATTAGCTGACGAACGCTTTCATATGATGGATTTGTTCTGAGACTCAATGACCTCCCACTACATGTACAAGTTGTAATAGTGTGTAATGTAAAGACATCTGGTGCTATTGTTGAAAAATAAAAGTACATGAAAAAGTCAAAAGCCTTAATGTTCATTTCACCAAATGGCATTGAATGAAAGCATTTCAGTGCAGCAGGGACAAACATTTCTTCTGCCACATAGTGTGGGTGTATTTGTACCAACACACATCTGCAAGTCCAGGCAAGTTTATTTGGAAAGCACCGTTTGTACACAAGGCCACTGACCAACACACCACTAATCCAGCCATCGACCAAAAAAACAAACGCACCTAAAGTGCAGCTTCTTCTCAGAGTACGAAATGTCCTGACTGAAACAGATTTTTGGAGTATGAATTGGCCTTGACTCACTGAACAGGCCGCATCAGTAACCTGGACTGAGTGTGGAGCGTCAGACGCTTCATCACATTTGTCCCGACGGGCAGTTTTTCTGTGCTTTTGCGATTCAGTGGCAGAGACACGCTCAGCGATCAGTCAGCTAACTATTTACCAATCCATGCACCCCGTCCAGGCAATGTATGAAACTGCTAAATTGCCCAAATGGAAGAAGGTAATTGTCAGCTCCATCTTGTGCATGTTCCTGAAACTGTAATAGATATTCTAAGAGGATAAAAGCCAAGAGTATTTGTTATGCGCTGTCAGGTGAAATGAGGTTTGTTCCAGCTCTGTTTGAATATCCTCGACATGGCAGGGACATGCTTCCTCCAGCTGTGCTGGAAATTGGTGAAAATGCATGTTTCTTGGATTGTGTGAGCTACACTGGCAACTAGCAGGGTCACATTTTTAATTTAGTCATTAGATTTCTAGATACAAACTTCTTTTAGGGAAAACCAAAGCACTGTTTATATAACATTTCATGTGAGGAGCAATAGTTTTTGCATTTCTGTTGAGAAACGTTTCATGTTTACCCGGCAACATTCTGAGAAAGAAGTCCGTTTACACGGAAACAGCAGAAAAAAGCTGCAAGCATTGTGGTTAACATGCTGAGCCTTGAGAGCTGTTTCTCAAAAGTTGCTCTTTCAGTGACTCTGAGCATGTAAACGGACACACGAAACGCAACGGAAGTTTTGCGTCTCCACTTGAAATGGTCGCCGTGTGAAAAGGCCCTCAGATTAGTGAAGGCTCGACGTTAGAGTGAGGGGTAGTAACGACAGGAAATGTTTCCAAGTCAACAGAATGTGTCTGTGCACATTCCCAATGGACAAGCTGACCATGCCATCAATCTCAAACCTGAAATCACCCTAATGCCATGTGTAAGACTCTCAGTGGAGGTTACTGGTATGGATTTCGCCCAGTGGTGCATATATGTGGCGGAGCAGAGACAAAAACATTGTTTTTTTTGTCTCACCTCTCCATTGTCTGAACAGCTCGTCACCCCAGGGACTCCTTAAGGCTGCAGGACGAATGTTTAATAGACCGGTGAGCAGACTAATGTCTGTCCACTTTCTCTGAATATGAGCTATTTATCTCTTTGAAAATAGTCTAAATTAGTATCTTTTACGATATTTTCTTGCACTGAAATGATCGGTCACAATGACCATAAGAGATAGTTTTTAAAAGCTGATCCTAACCAGCGTGCAGGTGTCCCACCGCAAAGAGGTGACAGAAATCTGTCTATGTTGTTCACACCGAGAAACCTGCTCCGCCGCAGCTCATCGGCTTTCCACAGGTGTTGGGGAAGCGTTGACGCCGATAGACGCAAATGACTCTTGAGACGCGTGCACTCGGAGGAGTGTGAGGATCATTGGGCACTTCTTCCTCCGCGGTGACAGATTAATCAGGGTGTGCAGCAGCCACTTAAACACCGCCAGAGATACATTCAGCAGGACTCACTTCCATTACACACCTCAAATGCCATAAAGTGTGTCAATGTTAATGCATTTTTCCCCCCCGACTGTTTCATTATATCAGTACTGGAGAATCACACACTAATATGAAGAACAGAACTGAGGAGGAGAGAAACTGAAGAACTAGTGGTTTCTCACTCATGATGGTGCAGTGGTTTTCATTCTTCTAGTTTCCTTTCATTTATTTTCAGTTCACAGGCTGCAGCTATACGCTCAAATCATGCTTATAAGATAAAGAATTTAAAGGTTTTCCTTCCAATTTTCTTCTGAGTTGTCATAAAGAAATGTTTAATTTTTAGCTGGGAAATAAATGTATTGATCCTAAAACTATTAATGATATTATTAAGCTTATATTATGAACTTTATAAATAACATTGTTTGTTTTAACCAGTTAATTGAAATCTATGATGGACGGGTGGATGTTGCACTTTTAATAAACATCATTAATGAACACTTTTCTATGGCGTTGCCCTGCAGCCTGAATGGAAAGATCCACATTTTAATCTGATGAACTGGACAGACTAATAACTGAGATTTTATTCTGCCTGGCTGTCATAGACCAGTCAGCCATAACATTATGACCACCGTCATTAGACAGGAATACCGTCCTCTAAACAGTTTGTGTTGTTGTGAATGTCGGCAGGAATTTTACTCTATTAGTTTCTCCACGAAAATGTCTTAATATCTATCCACAAAACATTTGAATTCCCCTTGACGGTCTCTTGGTATGGTCCTCCAAGTGAACACTGTCTGTTAGAAATGAACTTTAATGAATGGACAGCTTTGCAGATCCATTTATTTACACATCCCCACATTGTGGTGATAAAAATGTAATTTGGCCAGTGTTGGGCATTATTTTTCCAGACTTATTTGCAGTTGCAAATTAATGGCATACAAACAGGATTTTTTTTTTTTTGCATAATTTATTATTATTTATAGCAGAGTTAAGCAATTTTCACAGGCCTGCATGGGGGGGGGGGGGTGCTAATTACACTTATAATTATAAATTTTTGTTCAGTTTTATTCAATAAAACTGTCATGTCTCAACAAACACAATACATAAACAATACATTAGACCAACAGAACATACAGACGCCACAATGAAACTGATAACGGATGACAAACGAGTGCAACATTGATGGAGTTGGGTGGCTAGTTGGGGATGGGGGGGGTGGGGGGGGGGGGGGGGGGGGGGGGGGGGGGGACGTGTGTGCAGATATCTCCTGCAGAGGCTTCACCAATAAGAGGAAAACAGATGAAGTCAGAGGCCCAGAGAATATAAAAGCATTTGGTTTGGTTTTAAGTGGAACTGTGAGACTTTCAGAGGAAGCTTTGCTCTCAGTGATCCTGGAGCACCAGACAGTGGGGGTCCCCGGTGTGACCCAGGAAGAAAATGGAAGAGCTGGACGACGAAGGAATGGGTAATTGGAAAGGACAGCAAGGAAGGCTGTGTGATGACTCAGCAGAGTGGATGTCCTGCTGCAGATTGTTGTCACAGTATCGAAGAGGTTTTAGATCTCCTTTGCAGAATCATGAGAAAAAAAACAAAACAAAAAAAAGAGATTCCTCAGTTCTGTCCGCAGTGGATCATTTGGACAGTTTGTGTAGCATATCTGTTTCATCTTTGAGGTCAGTATTTCTAATGAAAATGCATTGTTTTGGTGTTTTCATTCCAGAAACGTTTCGCTTTTACCAGCAGTGTTCTGAAAACGCTGTCCGTCTGCACGGCCCGGGCAGAAACGCTGAAAACAAGGTAGTTTTCATGTTTGGCCTCTAGTGGGTGCTGTTGTTTGGTTTTGTAATGGAACCACACACAAGCAGAGAAGATAAGCCTAAAACAATAACAGCAACGAGTACACATAACTTCAACTGAAACTTAAAGTACTCATACTTCAGTTCCTGGTCTGCCACCACATGTGGTGATCCACCATATTGCAAACTGCCTGAAAAACAGTTTTGTTTACTTTTCTACCTTGACTCCAGATTTGACATTGGCAGTAACATTTGAATTATGTATTGGCATTTGCCTTCACAACCGTTTGGAGAATTTATTTTTATCGTGCTGTGTGGGGGGAAAAAAAACAGCACCTAGAGAAACACTATATATTTTATTAAACAGAATACTATCTGTGAAGCAGACAAGATTACATGCCAAAGCTTGAATAAATGATCCAGAGAAAGACGAGTGAGGAGCCTGGAAGTGTTTGAGGAGAGATAAAGGCCATCAAGGCAGAGAGGAAGTGCCACAACAAGCTTATTAGCAGGCATATCAGCTGGGAAGATAACAGGAGACACTGCTCACTGGAAGGCTGCAGTGCACTCATGATGACAGAGCAAATAATGAGCTAATCACACTAGATATGAGATATGTATTGATGAGGTGGAGAGAGGACGGGGACATCGGATGGAGGAATGGCAAAAATAAAGCAAGACATTTAAATGCTGGAGCTTAAGGCTCCACGCGACTTCATATGAGTGTGTTCGCAACTCATTATTCATGTATTTCCAAATAAAGCAATAAAGATGCTGCTTGTGACGGCAGTAACATCGTCATGAACCACAGTGATTCACACTATTTCAGTACTTAAAATTCACTTTAATCAATAGTCTGCCCATCCGTAACCACACACATGTTGTGCGCCTGGGCATTTAAATTGTTTTAGCTCTCCATACTCCAAATTTAAAATCATACGGATGCTTTCCAGAGCTTTAGCTGCTCTTGCTCACTAAATGTCATCTGCTTCCGACAGTGGTTTGATCAAGTGGCCTTCGCTCAATTGAACACACTTTGCAAAGAGTACTCTGTTCAAGGCCATGTGTGTTGTTTTTCGAGTTCAATTACTCACAGGCCTTAAATCCCTCACTGTAACTTCTCCTCTCCTCGCAGGTCCATTCCATCCAACAACCCATTTCCATGCTTTTACACACTTCACTACGCTTTACTCTGCCTCCTATTTTCTTGCTTTGTGCCCGACTCCGACGACCATATCACATTCATTCTGCGCGAGCTTTACGAGCTCCTCATTACCCGCCACATCAAGATAGTCCTTATCACCTGGCCCTTCACAACATGGCCCCTCCCTACCGCTGAGCTCTCCTCCACCGTCACGACCTTACACAGTGTGAGTCAAACCTCCCCCAGAGACCCAACACTAAACCTGGGCAAAACACGATCTCCACGGTCGCCTCCAACCTCTTTCAACTCACTCTCCATGCACCCTCGACAGAAACATTAAAAAGTCGCTGTTTCAATGCAACTTTTATCAAACCAGAAAGGTAGTTTTTTTTTTTCTTACTGTATTTGAACCCTTCACCAACCCCCTTTTATCAACTATGCCTTTTCTGCACGAACCTACAGGGAAACACTTCAGTGGATATTGAATGATATTCATCCATCTATTCTTCCTTTTCTGCACAATATTCACAACCGAACCGCTCAGTTCTGGTACTCGTTGTAAAAAATTAAAGGTCTTATCAGTTTTCTAGAATGTGTCTTACATGGCAGAGGCTGCCCTCTAGTGGCCAAATCATTTATGTCAGGAGCCATGGAGAAAACCACGTGACTGAGTTTATTGTACACTTGGATTGCTTCAAACATGAACAGGACACTTTTTTCTTCTTTCGGAATCTATAATATTATTCAAAAAGCTGACAGTTTTAACACTATATTTATTTCTTTAGTTTCATGACAATATAATTCCAGTCTGCAGCTCACTGGCACATAAAAGTGTTAAATGTAAGCTTTGGTAATAGGAAGATTTATCACATCCAGTCTTCAAAAGTATGATATTTTGATCTTTCAACCGTGTGAGCAACAACAAATAACTCAATTAAACAAATAAAAATGCAAACATGAATTCCACCTCTTTCAATTTCTTCTATTTAATTTTTTTTTCACTTCACTGCTTATCATTACAGTTATTAAACTGGATGTTTCTTGCTATACAGCAGAGAAGATTTTGATAAAGCAGTTGGGTTGGATTTCAGACCAAAAAACAAAAACATATTTATGGTCACAGCCAGCAATGGTGCCTTGTGGTTTCAACTTCGATTATTCTCAAACTTTTACTGTTTTTCGGTTGTCTTGAATGATCAACACTTTAAAAAAAAATCTTCAAAACGTTTTTTTTTCTTTATTTCTTTTATAAAAGTGTATGGTGTTTGAATATTATTCATTGTGTACACTATCTGATTCAGATGGGAGGAGAGTTTGATTCTAAAAACATTTAATCCAATGACTAAACTGGATTTCATGAGAAATCGTCACAAAGGGGAAGTGGGGGAAACGTCCAATATTTCAGCACCATGGACAGCGCCTGCGTTCCGACGGTGTTTGGACGGTTTCAGCCCTCTTCCTTATAAAACACTCAGAGGTGGAAAAAGTACTGTTACATTTCTTGAATGTAAGTAAAACTATGAATAGCTTTCCTCTAAAACTACTCATAATCTACTTTTTATTTCAATTGCAAATGCGTTTGATTCAACACCTGCAAGAATACGTACATTTCTTACAGCACAATAAAGTAACGGATGTTAACAATACCTATTTTTTTATTTTCTTTTGATAAAGGAACAAACTTACAGGCTAAAAAACACGAATGTGACAGAATGACATTTTAAAAGTTGTAAATATATATGAGTAAAATTATTTAATTTGAAATTAAAGTACCCTTAATTGTAATTGCCTGTAATTGTAATCGTCTGCCATAGATAAACAAAAACAGACAGGTTGAGGTGTTTTTAATCATGATACATATATTTTTTTTTCTGCATCATATGTGGCACGTGAGCAGAATGTGTACTTAGTCGATGTTTTGGATGAAAGTGAAACGACAGCGCGAGGAAGAGGAGCAGTGAGATGCCGCCTCCTCTGCACGCAGGTCACAAAGCTCTGATTAAACGCAGCCAGTCGACATGACGCTTCCCTGCAAATGTTATGGGATGGAAACACTCCCAGCTGAGCCGCAGTCCTCAAAACTGAGCGTCTGAGCCTCACGCGCGCAAATCATGGGAGCGACTTTATTGTAAAAGCGCCCGGAGCGCACCGGCGCGTACACAAAAACGCGGGTGGGTGCGTGCGTGTGCGCGGGCCCCGTTCACCAGCCCCGTACGCCTTTAAATGGCGTGTGCTGGTGCCGAGTAGAGGGCGGGCCCGGGTGGCGCACGTGTGCGCGTTTTTTGGTGTGTGTGTGCGCGCGCACGTCTTGCCCGCAGCCGCTGCGAGTCGCACCGAGCGAACAGCGGCTTTTTTGTGCGTATGATGCACCGTGGTCGACGCACCTGTGAGGGACGATAAACCCAGCCCGGTACCGCCTGGTGCTCACCGCAGCACCGCACCGCACCGCACCGCACCGCACCGCATCAGCACCGGACCAACACAACCCTGGATTTAAAAAATAACCATAGCAGATATAGAATCAAGAAACTACGGCTCCGTGGAGTTTACAGCTGGATTTTAGCAGTTGGATACTCTCGCGGGTGTGTTTTCACTAAAGGTCAGTAGCTCTGTCAGTCCAACCTGTTCGTGTTGTGCGCGTGAAGAAAGCCCGCGGTGAGAGTAACGTTGTGGGGCACAAACAGGAGCAGGAGGCTCCGCTCTCCAGTCCCCGGGTGTCACGGGACCCGACACTTTTACCGGAGTTTTTTTTTCTTCTTCTTCTTCTTCTTCTTCTTCTTCTGCTCCCTCTCCTCCTCAGTTTGTACGCACGAAACGTGTCCAGCACGGAGCAGGTGTGTGTGTGTGTGTGTGTGTGTGTGTGTGTGTGTGTGTGTGTGTGTGTGTGTGTGTGTGTGTGTGTGTGTGTGTGTGTGTGTGTGATTTGAAACGACCGTTTCTGCCATGTTGGCCTCTAAATTCCCTCCGATGGAGCTCGTGCGGACGCGGTGACATGCGGGTGTAGAATTACGCAGCTCTCCTGGTCACCGTATCAACTCGTAATAAATACTCTTTTCATCCTCAAATCAATACGACCACGCTCATTTCAAACGCACCTTTTTTTTACCTGAATATTTTGACAATTTTACGCACAGAACGCCTCTTGAACCTGCAGGATTTACTATTTCTTTCTTTCTTTTTTTTAGGGTTATGAATAATGAATAACGCGAACGCCAGGTGTCCGATATCCGCGCATTGTTCTCGTTCGCGGCATCGCCTTAAAATGTCAAACAAACACGCCGCGCACGCCCCGCTCCGCTCCTGCAAAACCAATACACTCTTTAAATATAGATGAATAGAAATAATTTTTTTTGGATGATGGTGAAATGCGAGCCTGACGTGCGGCTCCGAGACGTGACCTTCCTTCAGCGTTCAGGGAGATGGACAGCGCGCACCAGCAGACTGCATGTAACCATCCCCACATTCCTCCATTATGCCGCCTCGAGTCTGTGCATGTGTTACAAAAATATCAAAATTAAAAAAAAATTTTTTTGCTGTTTTGACACGCATCGAAATAGACCCGTTAAATAAATCCATGCACCATAGACATGGTAAAACATGCACTAAAAATGATGTTTTTTCTGCATTAAATCGTGGCGGAAATGTCTTCAGAATTACATCAGGATTTTATAATGATCTGAAAATGAACGTTGATGCAGCTAAACGTTGATTTTCATGATATTTTTTGACATTTTTTTGAGCACGGTGATTTGTTTTGGATAATTTCTTTTCCCCTGTGGATCAAATGGCGTCTGCAGGGACGTCGGAGCAGGAAGGTTTTGCAGAAATGCGACGCCTCTGCCCCCAATAAACTGCATTACATGCCGGCAACTTTTTTTTTTCTTCCCCTTCCTTCCAATCCCGATCTATTCATTTTTGAAAAAGAAAAAAAAAATCAGTCTGAGGCCTGCCTTGCAATTAAAAATCCCTTCACTGACAGTCTGTTTTTATTATTTACATGGGAGCACTCCTTTTTTTCCCCTGCATTTTTTTTTTTTTTTTTTTGCGCTCTGTAATTTGCACTGCGACGAATGCACGATGCCCCATTTCCAACGAATTTGGCTGTTTTTCATTGGGGATGGAGAAAAAAAAAAACACGAGGCCTGATGCGGTGCGCCACAGAAATCCTGCTACCTGCTGCAAAAACAAGAGCCAAGGCCCCGATCTGCTGTCTGATCATATCTCCACGCTTGTCTCAGACGGTCAGCAGCTCATGGATCCACCTGGCTGGGGGGGAAAAAAAAAAAAAGATACAGCACACCTGATCAATACGATGATTTAAAAACCAAAATGTGTTTGGTCATCGCTGCAGCACATTTGTAAGTGTCGGATTTGAAGAGTTAATAGGATTAGACGATTGTCGTGCGTTTGTGCGGGGGGAATTCCTAATCAGGATTTTTCCCTTAAAACGGGCTTCAGAATGGGCGTGACCCAGCCTGAGAAGCCTCGTCTCCACCCCCCCCCCCCCCACCTCCACCCCCACCCCCCCCACCCTTCAAAGGGGCCTGAAGGTGTTTGATCACCAAATTGCTTCAGACGACCAGTCTCTGCGTAAAAGTTCATGACGGAACGTCTATTTTTTAAAGCCCACCTTTTTTTTTTATTATTATTATTATTGAACTGTATTTCTGCTGCATTAGAGCATCACAATGATCTCATCAGGTTAGAGTAACAGCACGTGCGTGATGATTATTGACACATTTTCACGTGTTGACTGATTCGGATTTCTGACATATTAGACGGATGAATATCACGTTTTCTGCAGTCTTTCCCCCCCCCCCCCCCCCCCCCCCCCCCCCCCCCTCCTGTCATCCTCTCCGTTTGATTTTTTTCCTCCGTGTTTTTGGCTGGCTGGCTGCTTGGGGGGCTGTTGGAGGTGGGGGGTAGGACGGAGGCTGTTTTGGGTAATTTGGCTGTCCTTTTTTTTCCCCCCTCCTCTGGTTGGCAGCCGATTAACTGCGCTGACAAATCAGGCGCAAAAAAAAAAAAAAAAAAAAAAAAAAAAGCCAAGGGCTCTCAAGGTAACTCTAATCCCTCTGGGCGGGGAGAGTAGTCACACATTACGCAGGATTTTGGAGAATGCTCTTTTCTTTACATTTGTCGTTTTCTGCAATCAGATGGTTTGTTTCCCCTCTTTTTTTTTTCGTTTTCTTGAGATGTGTGAGAGTCTGGGCCTTCAGTCCAGATCTTCTGTTCTAGATCGAAATGATCGGATGCGCCATCTTTATTTTTAATAATAACACACAGAAATTAAAGAGGAAACCTGACGAAAATTGTTCCCCAGCTGCTGCAGGTATTTCATACCATTTCAGATTGAAAACAGCAGACGTGATTTATGATGTAGCAAAAACACAAGACGTTAGAAAAATAAATATTTTTCTAAAAAAAAAAAAAGTGATCAGTAGAGAGAAAAAAGTTGCCCATAATAAGAAAGGCAGCGTCATGTTACATAAACTGGAGGTGGAGACGGTGGAGGGGGGGTTGGATGGTGCTATTTGTGGGTGTGTTCACTAGTGGAGTGTGTGTAGCTGATGGAGGAGTGTGTGTTCGTGTTGTTATGTGCCTGTGCGGTGTGTGTCCCCCCCCCCCCCCACTCCTACAGTAATTTGTTTACGCGTACAGTCAACACGGTGTGTACTATCATGCCTTTAAAACGGTGTGTTTACGCTCCTCTTTGCGCGCGCGCTCGCGCGCCTGAACAGTTTTCTCTATCTTGGTGTGCCGCACACGTCCGTGCGGTTGCTGGCGGTGCCGCGTGTGCGCGCGGCGCGTCGTGCGTAAAAAAAGGCGGCGTTTGTGCGGGGCGTGCGGGGCGCGCGGGGCGCTCTCTAACTGGGTGATGTAATGCCGTGAAGGCTGCTGCCGCAGAGCCGCCGAGCCCACAGAAGGCGTGTCCTGCCTGCTGGAGAGCCGGGGAACAACACGGCGCCCACGCTGCACCGCCGCCAGAACAACACCCACCCGCGACCCCCCCCCCCCCCCCCCCTCATCCCCACATTCCCATGCCCCCCCCCCCCCCTTCCCATCAGAGCAGATTCCTATTTTTTTGTATTATTTTTTTTTTTTTTACATAGCATGAAAATATCACAAGCAACAGAAAATATTTTCATTCTGTCAAGCTGCTTATTTTTGAAGATAAAGATAAGAGTTTGGACAGATGTGTCTGTTCGATCAAGTGGCCTGAAGCTGCAGAGAAAACAGAGGGACATTACTGCTTCGTGCAATGTGAAAACAAAACAAAACAATTTCCTTTAATAAATCGAAATTATGACTATTTCCTCCAGCATCACTAAATGTTCGACTCCAGCTACTGATTGAGTCTCGTGCATCTGCAGGTTTTATTTTCCCTCCTGATTATTTTTTTGGCCTAATCTTTCTCTGCAGAGATCCTGTTTTGCCCTTGCTGTGGATTGTTTTTTTTTTTTTTCATGTTTTGTCAATTATGTGCTAATGTAAATTTTCTTTTTTTCATGTGAGCCGATACTCCTGCAGCAGGCGGAATCAGACACGTTTGCTTGTTTACGCAGAAGCTTCCAATATTATTCCACTGTACGATGTAAAGGGAAGTGAAATGCAATTTCATGAAGAAGGGTCGTCTGGCTGCGACCAGACATTCAGATATCAGCCTAAAATGGTGCAGCTGCGTGTACCTGGGAGGGTTCGACTGTGTGTGTGTGTGTGTGTGTGTGTGTGGGAAGAGTGATGTCGGGGCGTTTCATGAGATGCATGAGTGGGAGTGGATGAGGTGGAACATCCCTCCCTCTCTCCCCCCCTTTCTGTTTCCACTCGTCTCTCCTTCTGCTGCCTCTCCTCTTCCTCTTCCTCCTCCTCCTCCTCGCCTCCTCTGCGAGGATGCACGTCCTGGTCAAATGATTTTGGAGTGTACCGGAGAGACAGGAAGAATGTGGCACTTCTTTGAGTGTGTGCTGAGAGAGTGTGTGACTTATTGGGAGAAGGCCTCGGCTGAGTGACTGAGTGGTGTGAGCGCACCGGGAAAAATAGCCGGCTGCCTTTTGTTGAGATATTATCAGTGAGCTGTGGAGGACATTTTGCGCTGCTGCCTGGACAGGGTTGCTGTGTGTATGTGTGCTTTTGTTTGACAAGTGTGTGCGCGCGAGCATGTGTGTGTATGAGAGAGAGAGAGGGAGAGAGATCAGGACACCTGCTGTAAAATTACTGGCAAGTGGCATCCATTTAAAACACAAGGGCCTACCGGTGCGCTGCTTTTATTTGCATACACACACACTCACACACACCCTCCGTCCCAGAGTCCGTGTGGCTGTTAATAGGATCCAGAGTGCTGCTGCCTTTTGTCGCTGGGTGTATGTGGACTCGTCCCCGTGGGCTTCGTCAAAGGAGCCTTTCACCGAGAACAATGATCCGTGCCGTTTAGCCTTTTAACCCCTGACGCTCCCCCGCGCACTGCAACAAAAGATAAACACACACACGCACGCACGCACACACACACACACACACACACACACACACACACACACACACACGTAGACTTGGGCACACACACACACACAGTCTGTGAGACAAACTGAAAAGGATGCCAAGACAAGTCTGCATTGAGCGAACAGGAGAGCAGACCGGTGTGTTTTTAACTGTTCACACCGGGGCGGCGGTGCAGGTGTGATCAGCTGCAGCCAATCAGCTGCAAAGACTTCACTGAGGCTGCACAGAGCGCTGAGGGGATGCAGCCATTTTTGATGCATTTTTGATGAAAAAAACGAGGGAAAAAAAAGAGGTATCATGTCAATGTCTTAATGATGCATTTTGAGGTGCATATGTGTCCAGACGCCCCTGCCTCCATGTGACTTCCACCCACGCTTTCACATAATAATATTCTATTTTGTCTGATATGTTTTGTTGTGGGGTTTGACTGGCAATCAAAATTGGGGACTGATTTTTAACTGTTTGACTGTTCAAGTACTTCCTCAGATTGAACTACTCTAAAACCAAACGCTGCTCTAAAACTGCAGATATTTCATACATGTGCAAATCTTGAATATTGCTATGTAAATTTGATACACAAAGCAACATGCGCTGCTGTGAATGAGGAGCAATGTCAGCCCCGAACAGCACTGATTGACTGATATCTTTCATTCAATAGACGTTTGATAAGCAGCTCTGTATGTGTAGATTTAACCCCGAGGTGCTCGGCAGAAAGGATCTGCAGAGGATAGATAAAGCCTCAGAATGATTAAAAAAAAAAGAAGAAGAAATGAAAAGAAAATGCTTGAACAGGCCTGTTGGTGGAGGCAGATTGTTTTTTTGTTTGTTTACTAAAATGTTGGCAGTTTGGGAATAAAAATTTAAATTGAGAATAATGAATAAAACAGAGGCCACACTCCTATTTATTTATGTTGGACACAATTTCCAATGAAGTATTCTACTTTTCTGTGATGAGCGAGCCAAGACATCCATATTTAATTCTTGTAGATTTTGTGGACTGATTTTTTTTTTTTTTTTTGACACACCCCATGTTGTGGACATCTTGTTTTTTTTTCTTGTGGGCTGATGATGACTAAACTGCAAGTTGCATTTTTTTTGTTGGTAAAAGCTGCTCAGAGGCCAGAAAGCTTTGACTCACCGGCTGGTGACTCCGGATGTTCAACACGCTGATGTAAAAGAAACGGTGAATCATCAAGTCATTCATTATCAGCGTGTGGAATATGTTGTTCTGGGTTTCTTTCTATGACAAATCATCAAATGTGTAACACAAAATATTACTCTACAGTGTTTTTTTTAAAGCAGTTAATTATTATAGTTTTATCTCAAGAAATGAAAAAAATAATTCATAGCATATTATGAACGAGGCCTAACATCATGTTTATTTTGATTATTTTCTATATATACTTCCTTTTGGGCATTCACATTTTACAATATAAAAAAATATATTTACTTTGTGGTGAAGGATGCTCCCCCAAATTTTTAAGTGTACTTTACCTACTTGAAGGAACTGTGTGATGAGGACTGTTTTTGAAAATAAAATCAAAACAAGCTGGGCAACTAAGCTGATTTTCAACATCTACCACTGCAGTGGTTAAATATCCATCACTTTGATTCACTAGGAGTGAAAATGTGCCAGATAACAATTAATGTAAAGTTCCCACTGTGGCTGTTGGCTGAAGAAAAAAGAAAGAAACTGTCAGATAGTTTTTTCCATACCTATCAGTGCAGAGCTGTGAGTGTTTATGCAAAATATCAAAAATCACTTTTCAAACTTGTCACAGGAGCTTTAAAGAGTTTTTTTTTTTTTTTTTTTTGGCTCCTGTTGGTTTTAGAAAGAGTGAGTCTGCTCACATGAATTAACCAGAAAGCATTCAGAATCCTCCTCTCTGTCCTCCGGTGTGGTCGAGCTCTTGGGAGGTTGCAGAGCTTGTCTCATGGGTCTCTTGGTACGGTCACCCACACTAGACAGACTGAAGGGTAAAGGTCAGAAAATAGCTGTGCTCCAGTGGCCCTGAAAGGCCACGGTGAACTGTGGGATAATCATACCTCCTATGAGAAAAAAAAACCCCAAAAAATCATGGCATATAAATAGCATGCATTGCAATGCAATGCATTTTTGCAAATGTTTTATTCAGACCCAGAGTGAGGGTGAATCGGTATATTCAAGATATACTTTTCTGCAAACGTGTTTATGCGTGTCCTCATTTGTCCAGAGTGCAGACGTGTCAATGCAAACTGAACCCGATTCAATCTGCATTGAGATTTTTGCAAAAGAGAAAATGTAACGCTGTAAATTTACATTTGAAGACTCTCTGGTGGTTGTTGTAATTTGATCAGGACCAGCTCGGAACACTGACTGATTAAATGGATACATTTACGAGTTTGTCTCAGGCTTGAATATGACCTCAGTTGTTCATCAGAGACTAATATTGACTAATATTGAAATCCCAGACAGAGAATCTGTCTGGTATGATTATCAAACCACCAGACGTCTGCAGACGATACAGTATTGGTCATCAGTGTTTGTTCTGGCACTGGCCCATACAGCCACAATGGTGCACACATCATAGTTGGGTATTCCACTCATCCATCCATATCCATTTTCTTTAATGCTTAATCCTGTGCGAGTCAAAATCAAGATTTATCCATTAACTTGATCCTTCTTTGCATGGATCATAAGGTAAAATAGCAATAGCGCACGACAACGACCTACACTTCTAAAGTACTGTGATGTTATATGAAGGAAGCCAATCATAAATAAGTGCTGATGTCAGGTTTTCGAATGGCAGCTGTCAACATCGCCCCACCATACTCCATTAAAACCCTGAAGGCTTTGGCTTTGAGAGTGCGTGACCTGCTGAGCCACAAAGTAATGTGCAAGAAAATAGTTTCAGTAATGCAGTCTAACACTGAGCAGCATGGAGCAGTGTGAGCGGACCGCTGTTTTCTGTTGTTTTTTTTCTGTTTTAGCCTGATTCTGCAGGTGAACCACATGTCTGAAGGGCTGCTGCTCATTGGAGACATCACTGCTATTAATGACCTCTGTCTGGAGTTTATTCAAAGCATCAACTAGAAAGGATTAGCATCAGTATCCCCGCTGACTGGATAGAATATACAGTAGAATACAGGTTTTGAAGTAAAGACACAGTAAAGGCCAGAATGCTGTGTCAAGGTACAATTATCGGATATTTGTTATTGATTGTGACAAACAGATATTGAGAGGCCAGAAGCTTTTAGAGTCTGAGTGTAGGGAAAAGTAAATGGATTTCAATTATATAGCACTTTCCCACTTACTCAACAGTCCCCAAGGCACTTTACAGTGTTAGTCTCACACACACACACACACACACACACACACACACACACACACACACACACACACAGACACACAAAGGTGACTCCATTGCAAGGGTGCTGAATTTGGGCTTCAGTGTCTTGCTCACCCCAACATCTGTCCAGGGGCAGATGTGGGACTCAGCCTGGATCTCGCATTTGAAAGAAAGCCCTGAGCCGCTGCCGCCCGCTTCAGCCGGTTAGCATACTTTTCATGTCATGTAATTCTGTTATATTCTGCTATATTTCAACTAAGATCACATATTATGGATTCAGAACTGCACAAAATCTGTTCAGAAAGTGTATCTTTTGGGCAACGGTGGTCTCTTACAATTTTTCAGTCCGCCAGATCACCGATAAGAAAAGCTATAGACCCTCAAACCATGGCAGTGAAAGCCTCGCGGTTTTAACAGGTGCAAAGCAAAGTTTGATAACCTCAGAGAAGACAAAGTCCCCCAAGATCTTTGGTACCCCCTGAGGTGGTCTTGTAATCCAGGTTGGGAATATCACAGATTTAAAGCTTATGACTCCAGGAAAGGGCCTTTAGACAATTTGAACATATTGGAGTTTAAACGTTTTAACCCTTTTGGTAAAATGTTCTGGTTTTACGTAGAATAGCTACATTTATATTGTATGTCTTACTCAGCCCTCCTACTAAGGTAGATTTGTTCTTTTGAGTAAACGTCCGACAGTGAAATTACTTAACTCTTATCGTACGTTTTTCTACTAGAGGCCACCATTTAAAATTTAGTATTTTTGCAGCGTTTAAAGAAATAGACTCCAATCAAGTGAAAACAAAGTTTTCTCCAAACAGAATATGCTGACAGAACCTTTTGGACTAGAAGGATCCTCATTTTTGCCTGAGTTGTGAAAATTAAAACATTTTTAAAATTGTTTTAAATCATTGCTTTTTCTTTTTTCTAAATGAAAGTGGACTAATGTGATTTTTTTTTAGCTGGTGGGTGTTGCATTGGTACCTGCATGCTGCTGTTATTATTCAACGAGGTTCAGCAGAGAGCCGTCTCTCCAGGCTGGTCATCAGATAAAGGCAGTCTGCCTGGCTGACTGATAGTCATGCACTGCCATGAGAATAATGAGACTAATTTACTCGGCAGATGACCGATAACTCTGAAACAACCTTTGTGGAAGAATTGGTGTTGGTGGTGGTGGTGGTGGTGGTAAGGGTGGGGGGAGGGGGTGGGTGCAGTGATTTCACAAGCCTCTTTTCTTCAGGATGGATGACAGGCAGCAGCACGCTGCATGCTCACTATGAACAGTCCACAAAAAATAAGGTCAACCTCTTCTTTCTAGGAAACGCTGTGTACCCTCCATCTGGGCTGTTATTACTTCTGATTCCTCTGAGATTAGCATGATACTCTTTTTTTTTCTTGTTTTTTTTTTAAAGAGGCCCTCAAAATTCAGGTTATGGTTTCTCACAAGGGGATTGATGCTTTTGAACAAGCCAGTGTCAAACATTAAAGCTGTAGGCTGAAACAGGCCTGACAAAGGGATCCACTCTGGCCCCTGATGACCTTTGTAGCTCAGTATTTTAATTCTCTAATTTATAAGAGATTGCAGTACTTTTGTGGAGAGAATTAGAAATCAGTGCTGTAATTCATTGCTACCTCAGTTGAAAATGAACTAACTAATAATCAATCACTGTTTAAGGCACAACACTGAAAAAAAATCTCATAATATTAAAGTCTATAGATACAAGTCATGGGGAGCCAGTGGAGGAAATGCCTCTCAGTTAACGCTGAAGTAGTTCCCATTTCTTTTATAAACAAGTTAGAGACAGATGAAATCTTAAACAATACAAGCATCTTCGGAGGGATTTAATAGTGTGTTATTTTGTCTGATGTAATCCTCATTGCATCGTTAGATCACTTTCCACATGTGCTTTTGTGGCCATTTTATATGTGTAAACCTTTAGTAGATTATGAAAACACACATGTTGCAAGATATTTCAGAAATTCACATTTTAGTCAAATTTTTGGAAGCAAGACTGTTTTTTACAAGTAGACAACATGAACCATATTTCTTTTAACTTTTTTACCAGTTTAGGTTTTCGTTGATTGAATTATTAAATCAATGAAGACCTATGGTACTCATAACTCCTCTATCATTTACTGGTCTAATTATCTCCTGAACTGCAACAGGTTGAACATGACATGCTTTAAATAATGATTCCTGAGGCTCTTCCTGGTTCTATCCATTCATCCATCCATCCATCATTGCTAAAACTGAATAAAAGTCAATGTGCACCTTTGGAGAAGTGGTTGATCTGTTACCGGACTAACACAGAGTGACTTTCTCACATATTCACACTGCTGTTTGGAAACATCATTTCCCCTAACAGCCATATATTTTGGTTATTCCTCAGAGAAAATGTCGTGCATGCATAGAGAAATCATACAAAGTTGACACAGATGCACTGGATCTGGAGCTTCATCATGTAAGACATCTGTTCAACCAGTCTCCCAGCATGCCACCTTTATATTGCCTTGTCAATAAAAGCTGCATTTCAGTGTGTCTTTAAAAAAGACAAAAGCAAGCACAGCAGTTCTTGGAGTTGTGGTGTTTTAATGACACTGGTTTCTAATATAATCCAATCTGACTGAATGTGGAGTAATCTGTGATAATTGATGTGATTCCTCATTAGATTTCATACAGATCTTATGCTATTGTGCTGAATGTGTGTGTTTATGTATTATTATTATTGGTAGAATCAGTGCTGATGGCCCATTGTAACACTCTGTCTCTCTCTTCCTGCAGTGATGGGACTGATAGAGGCCGGTGGACCCCTTGTCAGCTCCCTTCTCCAGCGGACAAAATGAAGGAGGACATTCCACTCGTCCTGATAGCCAGAGAAGTCCATTCCATCAGACGTTGCACAAAAAGCCTTGGCTTAACTTGGTTTGAAGAGTAGCGAAACATATTTAACACACTGAAGCACCGCCTCTCGACAAGGAAGCAACGATTCTGCCATACAATCACTGCCCTGCAGCAACTTATTGTGACTTAGCTTAAGACTGTTAACCACAACGACTGTTTTCCCACTTTTGCCCCTTTCCCTTTAAAAACATATTTTTGTAAGAAATATTTATCTAAATATATCTCTACGCATATTGCGGATCAAACTGTGGATCCCTGCAACAAAGTCTAAGCACCCTAAGATTTCAGTCTGATTGAATTCTCCTCGGACTCTCTCTCGGATTACCAATAAGTCATTTGCAGCTATGGGTCTTGTAAGTTTTTCTATCAGGCTGCAAATGTTCCTCAGCACATGTCTGGGATTGGAGTTTTTAGGCACACCAGGTCAGTGGGCACGCTACCTCCGCTGGGACGCCAGCACCCGCGGTGACCTCAGCTTCCAGTTCAAAACAGAGGCCTCCGAGGCGCTGCTGCTGTACTTTGACGATGGAGGCTACTGTGACTTTCTGCAGCTGTCGGTGGTGGAGGGCCGGCTGCAGCTGCGCTACAGCATCGACTGCGCCGAGACCACCATCGTGTCCGACAGGAGGGTGGACGACAGCAGCTGGCACTTCGCCACCCTGAGCAGGTATAACCTGCGCACCGTGCTGGTGCTGGACGGCCAGGCCAAAGCAGACGAGGTGAAACCACAGCGTCAGTTCATGAAAATAGTCAGCGACCTGTTCCTGGGAGGAGTGCCTCAGGATATCCGCAACGGTGCACTTACACTGCCTACGGTGCGAAACATGCAGCCCTTCAGGGGCACAATTACAGACCTCAAATACGGCATCTCACAGCCCCAGTTCCTGGGAAGCCTTAAGGTGCCCCTGGAGTCGGAAGGGTGGTGCACCGTGAACCCGTGCGAGAACGGCGGCACATGCATAGTGGTGGACGGAGAACCCATCTGCGACTGCTCCAAGACCGAATACAAGGGCCGCTTCTGCAGCGAAGGTAACGCACCTTTAAAGTCTCTCACATTGCTGTCATTCATCCTGATAAACTGTGGCAGGGCTCCAGCTGTGAAACAGACTCGCTCGCTTCAACTCCGAGCTGAGCTGCTAAATGGGATCTATCATGCTTGCTTTAAGGGTGTTTTTCACCCGCTGCTGTAAATGTGATTGTGATTTAAAGTTGAAAGAAAATACTTATACAGCCTCGGCGCAGACCCTGATTTTAGCGCTGAGCCTTGCAAACATGCAGCATTTACACTTGTAATTTGACTTTATCCTCACTGGCTCTATCTAAGATATGTAATAATTAATGCTTTTACAGTGTAATTGTTATCTTAGCTGTGATAAAATAAAAGAAGGAAAACTTTTCGATTTTCATTAGGTTTTGACAAATAAACAGAGCAATTCAGGAGGAAATGAATGGAAGTTAGTATAAACTCCCATGAGGTGATGAAATCAGAGCTATATGTGTTTGTATTTGTCCTTGTTTTACTCACACGAGGCCTGATTTACTTAGCTGCTGCGTGAAAGATGTCAAACTGCATGCTAAAACAAACAATGTCCTTTCAACTAGTTAAGTTCTGCAGATGGTCAACCAAGAAAGACATGGAAACAGGACAACTCAAATTAAGGTTGGAAACAATGTTTTTCATAAAATGAATGTGGCACCATGGAGTTGAGAATGTTGAAGTAATCAGAGCATTGCAGGAAATGAATCTGAATTTGGCTGTAAAAATAAATTAAAGGAGATTATCTGTCACAAAGTCAAAGCTGTTTCGAAATGAAGAGCAACAGAAGAGATAGAGAGAAGATTGAAATAGTTGAAAATAGGCCCAATTCAGAAAATAACTTAAAATAAAGTTGGTGGATGAGAGTCAGGGTGGGCCAGCTGAGAAAATGCCTCTCACCACAATGGAAACGGCTTCTCTGCTGGAGACTGGGACAGTTTGTATGACCATTCCATACACACATAAATCACTTTGGACACTGTACATGAATCTATTAACATAAGCCTCCTCCACTGTGTTCCACTCACGAACACAAACATACTGAATTGATAGTGTGTTTTTTCAAGTTTGTACCAGGTTTATATGTGCAAATCTTCAATCAGGCCTATTGTAGGGTCTGAAACTTGATGTTCAGCTGATCGTCTAAGGACCAAAATGACAGACTTCATGTTCAAAAGCATTATGATAAGGTTTTTGCTAGGGCAAGAGTTTGTGAGACATCAGAAAAATATTTGATTATTAATCTCAACACAATAAATGTTTAGAGGGTGCAACCATGATTTTAATCAGTTCATCCCACATAATTCACCCCCGCTGAGAAAACAGCATATTTCAGGCCATACCTGAAACATATTTCCTGAAAATAACCGTGGCAAAGAATTTGACGTAGGTGGACGTCCAGAACGGTGGCGTCATGCATGCGTGTGACAGGAAAACGAGCATTCCTGCACCGCGGACGGGCGTCAGGTTTAGCCACAGCTGATTTCACCCAGCCGGCGTGAGCCGTCGCGTTACCGTGCAGGCATGTTGCACAGCAACATCCTGACACCGAAGCTTTTCCTGTTTTTCGCATAACTTGGCATTTTATCTCCCGAGGCAAAGAATTGTGTCTGCTATTATACCGGGTATCTCAGTATCTGAGCTGCATGTGTGTGTGTGAAATCAGAAAGCTAATCTAAGCGCAGTTAGCCATTGAGGCACAGGTTAATGGCATGGGTCCTGCAGGCAGTGATAAGGATGCCTTTGGAGAGAAAGGGGCCTCCTGAGCCCCCCCCTTTTTCTTCACCCAATCACAAGATGGCAGGTGTTTTATATCACGTCCCTTTGTGCTGAGAATTTTGCCCGAGCTGTGTTTCAATTGCTCTACAGCTGGCTGTACCCGGCCTAAAATTGATTTCTTTTAAAAGAAAGCCCTTTACTCATTTCCTCCCATGTATTTCCTTCCCTGCAGGCCAAATAAAAGGCACTTTCATTGGCTTTATGTAAAAAAAAAAAAAAAAAAAAAAAGAAAGAAACTTGGATTTCCTGTCATTTGATAAATCCTGAGCCCAGAACATTCTGTGATAATACCTGTTTTGTTGTGGTAATTGTGAACATGCAGCTGGCACGTGAAACAGAATCAGGCACCTCTGCTTTTTCATGTCCTCTGAGAAAAAAAAAAAAAAAAAAAAAGCTCTAGCCATGTACTTAATTATTCACAATCAATAGGCATTCTCTGGGCTTTTCCAAACCAGCAGCTTCCAGCAGCTGAGGAGACACAATAATCACACTCCTTATAAGATAATCAATACCACTTAGATGAGAAAGTCACCAAACTCTCTTTTTCTCTTTAATTAATTCAGATCAGAGGTGATTTGTTTGGATATCTTTCCTCCGCAGTTCTTTTTTTTTCTTCTCCCCCTCCATCTTTGACTTTCAGGCGCTTCTTTTTAACCTCTCACAAATATGGAATTTACATCCCATTTGGGCTGATGCCAAAGCCCCAGCGCACAGACAAAAGGCCAGTGAATCTGGAATTTAAAGATTAGGCTGTTTTTTTCAATCTATCTTGGGGTGGGGGTTAGTTGGGGGAGGTGTCTGGGCTTTTCCTTTCCCCGTGCCTCGGCGGCTGCGTGAGCTGCTTTGCTTTATTACTATTTTTTTTTTTTTTGCTCAGCTGATTGAATGTGTGGCATTTAAATGACGGGTGGAGATGCGTCACTCTGGCCTTTTTTAGTCGTCTCACGCTGGATGACGGGCAGAAGAGGACGAGCCGGCGCGGAAAGTGCCGGAGAAAAATGTGCTGGATCAGTGGGGTCGGCGGAGCGCTGCCTGCCGCCGCTGTCAGACACAAAACGCTTCCTGTTTGATGACCTTCCCGCTCAAAGCAGCAGTTAAATGTTTTTGAAGTTCGCTCAGCGTCAGTGCTTTGTTTCCTGTTTTCTAACAGGTTGAACTTTCAGAAATGTAGCCGGATTTTAAGGGATAATTGGTTTGTTTTATTCAGTATTCTAAATTAAAAGTATGTCACAAGTTTATAATAGAAACATTGGTTTTCCAACCTGAAGGTGGCACTAAGTAATCCTATAATTGGGCTAATATTTGACTGAGCATAGTTTTGAAGATATATGTGAAATTCACTATCAATCGTATTTATTTTCACTCAACTTATGAACCAATTGCAGTTGATATCTACTTTAAATGAGGTTAAAATGACAGCTGACCTGACAAAGAACTAATATTATCCACACCAAACACAATGCAAAGAAACAAAAGGAAACAAATGCACCAGAATAAGTGAAGAGTGGTAAACCTTTGGAATAAGTCATTTTTTTTACAGTTATGCCCACTATAGTTCACCTGAGCTGTGATGATTGTGTTTACAATCTGAACATAGTGTGAAAGCTGACCTTCTGAAACGGGGTTTTCACCCCGTATTTTCGAAGAATTGTGTTTGTGATGTTTTCTCTCGACTCTTTCACATGCGCTCCTTCTCGTTGGCTCTCTTGTCCCCTCGCAGCCGAGCAGCACCCCGCCACCTTTAATCCCGGCCCTCAGCTCCGTGAGGCGTGACTCAGTCGGGCTGGAGCGTGAGCGGTCTGGTGACCCTCGTAGGTTGAGACGCTGCCTTTTTCCAACCTTGATTTACAACCTCCACATTGGGAGCTGTTCCCGTTGTTGATTTATGTCTGCCCCCTCTCCCCCCCCCCCCCCCCCCCCCCCCCCTCGCCTATCTGCCTGACTGCCTCCTGCAAGGCAGTGATAGGTGAGAGAAGGCAGGGAACTCGAGCAGCCCTTAGAGAATTTAGATTAGTGATTGTTAAGGGATAAATAACATGCTTAATGAGGCTGGCTGGGGTGGATTGCTTGCTTTTTTTTTTTTGAATACATTTAGGAGGAGAATGTGGCACAGTTTAATTTTAGAAAGAAATCTAACAAAATTTAGCTTTATTAAGCACAAAACGTAGCTCCAGAAGTATTGCTGGCTTGTGGATGTTGTTGAAGAATACAAATAAGCCATCTTTATTGTGTTTTTGGCGTCTGTTTACATCAGGGGTGGGGAACCCTGGTCCTGGAGGGCCGCAAACCTGCATGTTTTCCATGTCTCCCTGCTTCAACGCAGCTGATTGCAATGAGGCTTGTTATCTGGCTTTCTGCTGGACTTGGCCATGAATCTTGATTCGATTCAGGTGTGTTGAAGCAGGGAGACATAGAAAACATGCAGGTTTGCGGCCCTCCAGGACCAGGATTCCCCACCCCTGGTTTACATGATAAAGGAGCTCGGCGCCTTGAAAACACGACTTTTTGAAAATGCTTGAGCCACGTGTCCGTGTCGACGTCAGAAACACTGCTACTGCATTTTCACACCACGGCTGTAGAAACTAACTCTTCTGCACATGTGTGAGTAGATGGAAGATAACAGCAACGTCTGCCTCCAGTGTGATGACTCCTCAGTTTGTGTTCTCCTTGGATTTTGGTAGTTTTCAAATTTAGAGTCGCTCATAATAGCAATTCAACTTCATCTTCTGTCTATAGGAGCGTCCATGTTCCCGCCATTGTTATGGTTTAGCATGTGTGTGTGCGTGTGTGTGTGTGGTTTCATAACAAAAGCAGCACCCACTACTGACCCTACATGAAATGACAGTTTTCAGCATATTTGACGTTCTCGTGTAAATGGAGATCGCTTTGAAAGTGTTACTGTGCCAACACGTAACTTTTTTGAAAATGAATTGGGGTCTCATGTAAATGGAGTGTAAGACTGTTTTGCAGAAGGAGCAAATGAATGAAAGTAACAGCCGTGATGGAGCCCAAGACATGCTGACGTATAAATTCTTCCTGTGTGACATTAATGTATAATTTCACAAACTGTTTGACCTGACTCAACCCTGTACTTTTTGGGGATAGCATATCATAAATAGATTAAGTTCATGCTCTGGAGATGTTATTCTGATGAAAGAAATAGAGCAGAGATCTAGTTTGTTTTGACTCAATTGATACTGCCTGACAATATTAATAATTAACAATAATTGACAATAAATAATTAACACTAAAATAATCCTGACCACACCTGGTTGGCGTACCCATGAAGTCAATTTTGTACTTTTGTTTCAGAAACATTTTGCATTCGCACAACAACGTTTTGAAAACGATTTTCATTTACACGTAAACAGCAGAAACAATGTTTCATGTTGGGAGGGTGCTGTTGCTTGTTTTTGTAATGAAACGGCACGCAGAGAACAGTTTGTTATGAACATTGACGATGAGTATGCAGACATTCGTATAGACAGACGAACAAGTTGGATTGTTATGAGGGGTGACATTCATTCAAGTCGTGGCATTTTCAAAAAGTTCCACCTAGGGAGCCATTTTCAAAAAGTTTTCAGTATCTGTGAGCATCATTGTAGTTTAAACAGACACCAAAGGGACAGCACAGTTTTTTTGTTTTAACTTCAGTGCCCTGTTGGGTAAACTTAAAGTACATGAATTCCTAAAACAGCTTGAAAACTGCATGAAAAAATAACGACGTCAGACTCTCTGCTCGGGTTAAATGTTGCGGTCATTCTGCATGTGCAAAGTAAAACTGCTCTTACAAGCTCTCTCATTTAAAAAGGCAATTACAAGTTCTCAAGCTTTAGACCACTTAATGAACAATTTCTATAGCTCATGATGAAATTAAAATTAAATTCAAGTTATTTGGTCAAAAAGTCCAGTGGATCACTTTAATAAACTCAATAAATCAAATTATTAAACTATTGCTTCTTTATTAGCATGTACTTCCCTTCATGTGTTAATGCTGATACTTTTTCAGTTATCAGGTGGTATAGCTCTTTTAACTCTGGTGTGTTGCAGGTCAGCTGGATGATTGTCCCTTGAAGGTCAAATAAAGACAATCACACAGGTCTAATAGATCCTGTGAATCCTGCAGTGAAAAGCAGGATGCAAGCCGAGCAACGGAGTTTCTGTCACACACGATGGCTTCAGTCAAAGGCTCTATGATGATATCAGATATATATTCTGATCCAAGTCAAATACAAACAAAATGTAATTGTTTTGTTTAAGGTAATGCTCAGGGGAAAAAAAAAACCCCTGAGGGTGGATGTGAAACATACAATTCATAGAAACTTGGCCTTTGTGTTGGGTGGTATGAAGATGCAATAGTTAGCATTGTAGCTTTGTAATCATTTGTTTGTAGGGTTTGCACGTATCTGTAAACCTCAGCTGGAAGTCTGCCTTTAAGAGCTTGAAGCGCTGAACTTGCATCCACAGCCAGTGGAGACATAAGTCTGTCCGTGAACTGACGGAGTCCAGAGTCGGTCCAGCAGGCTGTGGGATTTAGAGCTGCTGTCAGCCGTCCATCACACCCAGTCTGGGCTTGATTTTCTTGAGAGAGCGCTGCCTCCAGACTGGAGATGTGTAGCTTGAAAGAAATGCAATGCAAAGAGACAGTTAAGTAGTTTTAAATTGCTGGAGCATCATTGGTGGAAGAGCTTTACTTTTCCCTGCAGGAGAGGCGGACTCGAGTGTGTTGAAGTGCAAAGACGACGGCACAAGTTACCATCTTCACTATTTTCACAAACTTGGCTGATGAAGAAACCAAGATGAGAAGCTTCTGCTGTTGATTCAAGTCCTGAACTTTTGCATCGAGACGTTCGATCCTTGACCAGTTTTAGCTTTAGGGTTGAAGAGATGCCAACAGTGTTTATGAACATGGCAGAGAGTAAAAATATCTCCTTCTGTGGTTGGTTCAGTTCAACTTGCTTATCTTGATTTCTTCCCTTTTTCATAGAAATGAACCTGAAATTCAGTTCTGTATCAATTCAAGATTTCTTGTAATGATTCTGACAAGTCTTTAAGAAGAATCACACTCTTACAGCAGCGAGCCAAATTACAGCTGACGACAGTTCAGTCAGGTTTATTCTGCCGTTAGTACGTCTAAAAGTATTTTCTCTTTTCTTCTCATGAGGAAAGTTGGTTTTTGTTCCAAATACTTTTTTCTTTTAAATGTGTTTCAGCCCATTCTCCTTTCTTCAGATGACACTTCTGAAAAAAGACAGAAGAAGGGAAGAAATGAGAAAACACAGCTCGAGATGTCGAATCGACCGAGGAGAAGTGCACCGAGTAAACCTGACCTGAAAAGCTTTAGGTATTATAGACTACACAGGGAATGAAAAACCTTGAGAGATATTACAAGTCGTAATATCAACTTGTAGGTTGATAGAACGACACAACGAGAATAAACAACGGAATACGAATGGAAATCTGGTACAAATCAATCAGCTTGATTATCATCCTGCTTCAACAAATGGCCGTTAGCATTTAGTCTAGCTGATCAAATGTATTATTGTAGCACCAGATGCAGATCGTTGGCTGGGATATTTGTTCAAAACTCGAATGGCACTTTTGATTCAGCACAGGATGATTATTTTTGTTCATTAAATAGCTTTTCTTCTAGTTTCCATCCTGTGCTGTATGAATTGTCGCAAAAATTTAATGACGCTCCAAATCTTTCAGACTTTCTGATTTTCTGTTCGCTTTATGTTTTTTGCACCAAACTCCCCAAAAACATTCTTGTTTTATAAAATGAACTTTTTGAAGTCCCTGGCGATGAAGTGTTCTCTGGGTGAGATTCTGATTTCAAACTTAATGAGCGTTTGGGTTCGAACACACACAATCTTGGATTGTAATTTTAAATAATGATAATTTTAGAAGCTTCACGTTCCTTTCCGCTTCCATCCAGCCTTCATAGTCAAACAAAAATCGGACAAACACATTGAAAACATGCAAACTCGAAACTCAAGCCACGTTTATAATCTGAATCGATTTTTCATCACTGCTGTCCACCGTGCTGACAGGAGAAGACACAAGCACAAGATTTCCTCTCTCACAAGTGTGTTCGTCACCCAGCCGACGGCCCAGCAGCCACACACACACACACACACACACACACCACTGACGCCTGGACACGAGCAGATGGCTTCAGCAGCCCTCTCTGGCTGCTCGTCCAGCCGCCCGTATGTTCATATCAACATGAAACATGGCTGCTGGTGGAGTCAGTCAGCGAGGAGATTGTATGGGTGTTACCACGGCGATGATGAAAACAATAATAATCAAGCCTTCAGCACCGCGGTGACTCAATCCTTCATCCCGTGGGATGATGCATGTATATGTGTGTGTGTGTGTGTGTGTACTCCGAACACTTTTCATGTAGGTTTTCCCTCCATGTTTATAGCATGAAGGAAAACAATCGTTGAAGCCAGCAGTGATGAAAGAAAGCAGATTCTGAAATGCCTCATTAATCACTACGCTCTCCCACTTTATCCAGCACATCGTGAATCATCCCTTTAAGTAATCCACTTTCAGCTCTAATCCGTTGCTATCCTCGCCTCACCTTTTGGGGTATTGAATTAAAAGAGAGAGTCATACTGTTACTCTTAGATTATGTTTCCTGCGGTGAATAAATAAGTTTGTCAGAATGCTGGTGAGTCACCTCCAAGAATGTGAAACCGGTGGAAATTTAAACCGAAGAGTTTTGAGGAGGCGAGCTGGAGGATGTGGAGGTTCCTCCTGTGCAGTATTTTTAATGCTGTAGTGGTTGATCGGTCCGTCCGGTGGCACATTACATTAAAACATTTATGGGTTCACATGCGTCTCTGCCCCCCCCCCCCCCCCCCTCTTCCCCTCCCCTTCACTCACACCGGAGCTTGATCATCAAAGTAGACACAACAGCGGGGAAGGAAATTGTTAAAGGAAGTAGGTCAGAGATAGAGAAGAAGATGATAAAGCAGCAGGGAGGGAGAGTGAATACAACTGATCACGAGGAGAGTGCGACAGAGTGACTGAGCTTTGGATGATGGATTGGTCACAAAGTCTAAAGTGGGAGAGGGAAAAAAAAACTGAACGATGAATCGGCTAATCTTCTACCTGCCAGCGTAATGTCAGTGCACTTCTGTGTTCACACTTTCCTTAATAAAACAATTTGACTTGTATTGTTCAGCCAATTTGTATTTAGATTTCACAGACAAGCAAAGCGCCGAGGCTGACAGGAACATTGTTGTTGTGCGTAACGTTGTGCTCGACCAGTCAGAGAGGATCACTGCAAATAAAATATCCAAAGTGGGACAGACAGCAGTCTTTCTTCAGGCTGCTTCAAACACGGAGCCGAAACCACCCTGACCTGTGCTCGCTGGTCGGGTTACTTGCGTCATAAATTGCTAATCGGTGCAGCTTTGGCTCAGGTGGTCAACAGTGAGTTAGTTAACTTCAATCACACGATCAGTGATTCGATCCCCAACTTCGATCTTCTCTTCTGTCCTGCTGGAATAATGCGTTGCTCTCATTTTTGTACGTTGGAGTACAGTCGGTCTCCAACACGTCTGAGTGACAGCAACATGATTGCTGGGAAACCTTATGCAGACTTTAGCACTTTTTTTTATTATTATTTTGTTTTTGCCATTGCAGCAGTCTGGGCTCTCGTCACATGATTCCCACACATGTTCTCCTTCACCAGATGTAAAGTACACTCTGCTGAGAGCAGCACATGAACCTGTGGACACCTGGAGGTGGGATTAGACCGACGACACTATGAAGAACTGAAACTTTGCCTTTCAGTGGCCGTAATGCTGCATTGTGGTCTGACTTTTATACAGGAGACTTCGGTTTATGTCCCATAAAAACCTGCAAATAATGTTCCCGTTTTTTATGAAGTGTAACAGCCAATTGTCCCTGACCTTGGCCATAGCGTAGCTATCATGTGCAAATGTTGTAGAAAGCAATAACTCCTCCTAAAGTCACAAGAAATGATATTGTCCTGGGTGCTTCCTGTGTGTACAGTAATTAGTGACCTTCAGGGGTTTTGACAGCTTTATTGTTGAACTTTAAAGAGCCGATCCTCCCCTCTTGGAGTCTTCACGCTTTACGCTACAACAACGGTGTCCTCAGCCCAGATCTGTAATTGATTCAAGGTTGTTCCAGAAATTGTTTGACTTTCCTAAAATATCAGCCTATAACCGAAACATACCACAGATGCATTGATCATAAAAACAGATAATTTGACAACATAGTGAGAAAGTAAACAATAAGATCCAAATCATGATAAATGGTTGTAGTATAGTAAAACATTTAGATGACAAACTCTTTCAGTCACTGGGATAGCAATGGTCGTCTGTCCATGCGAATGTTGCTGAAATCATTCAAAGCGTGCGCAGATGTGCATCACAAAAACAGCAGATTCTTCCTTTTTTTTGATAATTCACTGAAATTGATTGATAGGTTGGGATACACATATTCATGTGAACATCTAAAATGCCTTTAATATGAGCAGCTATCATTTTAAAATCATACATTTGATGAAAAACTTGTATGCTTACTTTGAATTCAGTTTCTCCTCCAATAACATCAACGACCTGCACTGCGTCCAGCCACATGAGGATAAAGTGATGATTTACTGATGTAAAGCTCATGCGGTGTATTTTTTCATGTTGAGAGTGTGTCAAGGTGGGAGGTAGTGATGGGACTAATTCTGTGAAGGCATGACAGGAACATCACATTGTATCGAAGAGCTCCGACAACTGTCAGTGTGTGGAAACCACACAGTCTGTCATGTCACTCCCGCTATCTCTGTTCATCTCTGTCTCCACATTATGTGTGTGTGTGTGTGTGTGTGTGTGTGTGTGTGTGTGTGTGTGTGTGTGTGTGTGTGTGTGTGGGGGGGGGGGGGGGTGTCTTAATCTGCTCTAATCTCTGTCAAAATGTCTCTTCTGTTGATATTTGAGTTTAGAGTTCACTGCCACCCAAATCTCAAATAAATCAACTTGGTTCAGAAAAGATACAAAGGAATTGAAGCTTTAGCAAGATTATTCAAATGCGCGCACGCACACACACACACACACACACACACACACACACAGGATGGCAGCTGGATTGTCTTTTATGTTTGCATCGTCCTTTGATTTCACACTTTCCTCAATCATCCATGTTGTCCGCTGTTTTCCTACAAAGTTACTCTGTCCTGTTGGAAACATTGACTCACTGTTTTTTTAAGATATTTGCATTTTAGTGGAACAGCTAACAGCCCGTCATGGCTCAGTTCTGAAATCCACACTTTCTTCTCTCCATCCATATAACGTTTTGTTGATTTAATCATTGCAAAACTCCTGAGAATATACAGATCAAGTTCTTGATATTGAAAAAAAAAATCGATTTAAAAGAATTGCTTCTATTTACTGTTGGTATAGACTTTTGTATTTAGTGCCACCATCAGGTCATAATTTCCCCCTAAATGCTGGTTATAAACAATGACAAAGGATGAAATTATTGTGTTTCTGGTGTGTTTTCATGTATATCTTCAGTGTTTCTCTTGGGTCTGTGGGTGGAACAAACTTTAAACCAGAATAACAAATCATTCATCATTTTGTGCCTTTTGATGAACTTCATTGTGGTTGCTGATCCTGATAAAATGATTTAAAATGTCATCAGTGGAAAAGAATGACCAGACCATAAATTGTTTGCATCTTCCTTCAATTTCACTTTGATTTATTGATGGTTTTATATCAAATGTTGCTATTTTTTAACTTTCCATTGCTGAAATCTGTCTGTAGTGTTGAGGAACATGCACATGGCTGCGCCCACTGCCAGCCATCTGCATGGAGGATGATCTGTTTAATCATTTGCATGACAGACAACATGCAAGTAACAAGAGTGGTTTTTCTAACGCTGGCTTTCTCTGCTTGTTTTCTGTCTCCTTTTTCTCCAGAGGTCAACAGCAAAATGCCAGGTGAGTCTGACTGATATGAAAAGGTTTTAAGATGGAATTTATGGCAAGCTTAGACAACTTTTGTGGATTTTTGCTTGTGTTTTGCTTCTGGTCAAGTGTGAACCTCAGAATCAGCACACTGTCCAGGTTAACAGGATGAGAACCAAGCAAAGACAACAGGCTGCTTTCAATTAAAAGCCATGAAACAAACAGAAACTTTTAATTTCTTCTAATGTTAGATGGCATTATTAGTTCAGAATTAGGTATTTGTGAAGTACAAGACTTTACAAATGCTGCTTGTTGTGTATGAATTCTGCAAATGTAGAGCATTTTCTTAAATGCACCATCGAGGATTGAATTTGCATTTTTCTTTACATGTTCTAATGTTGATCAGTGAACAGAAATCCAGAGAGACTAGAAGTTTCAAATCCACCCAAAAATCACTCAAACCAAGTTTAATGAGTTGGGATGTTTGAACTCGGTGACTTTCATTGTGCTGATTGTGTGTATAGATGGATTTATTAAGAGGTTTTTATTATTTACTTTAACCTTTTAATGTCTTTGAAAGGGCAGTAAGCAGTGGAGTAATTAATCCCTGAACTGTCTGTTAAAGTCACTCATCATGACATTTATTTAATTTAAATGAGTAAAACTATGATGCACTATAAATATCATTAGTTAGATTTTCACTGCAAAAATTACATTTCTAGTCATTTTTTTTGCATCCTGTAGTACCTCACATCAAATGGTCAGAATAGGTCAAAGGTCATGGATCTGTCAAAGGAGACATTAGCATAGAGCTAAACACTGTGAAGCTGTTTGTTTAGAAAAATGTCATGTTTGAGATTTTTTTTCCAGTAAAGTCGACTAGTTGGAGGCTTGCTAGTTGTGAGCTAAGTCAAATGTGTACAGTTACCAAAATTAGAGCTGAAAGAGAATAGAAACGAGCTGAAATCGATTCGGACTGAACCCCTGAGCTGCATGTTTAAATGAACTGCTTGGCGAAGGTCAATCTATAAAAGGTGATGACATGTCACTGTTGTTTTCACCGTTTGTTTTCGCTGCCTCGAGCAGTCTGAGGACGTTGATAGCAGGTATGGGAGGTCGAGTGCAGCAGGTCGGGTCACGCGTGTGAGACTTCCTCTGAGGAAGCCTCCTGTTCGCTGCGCAGGAAGCTTTGGGCCTCCCTCGTGTTTGGACGCCATGCTTTCTCCTCTCTGGAGAAGCATGCGGCGTCACAATACCGGAGAGTATTGAAACTAAGTGTTGAAATGCTGAAGTGTTCACTGTCACTCTTCCCCTTCTCTCTCTCTTGCTTTCCTCTTTTCCTCTCAAGGCTTTGCACATATGATGGCAGAACAAGGTACGCCTTTCTTTACCTCCTCCCTACCTTGACGTGTTGGTGGTTTTAGTGTGAATCTGCATGCCGTGGGGTTGGTGTGGAATGTATTTAAGTGCATGTTTGTTTATGCAGTGTGGTTTAATTGAAGTTATGTCCAGAAATCCTGTCATGCAGGATTCACATATTTGATTAAAGGCAGGATTCCGCATCTCCGCCATCTTGCTTAGGGTTACCTAAGCAAGATGGCGATTTGACCCATCTAAGATGGTGATTTGAAACCCAGCACAGCCAATCCTGCCCTGTTTTCTCTGACATTACGCCCTTACGCAAGTTAAGCCCCTCCCACAAGAACGTGCGATGAACGCCCCTCGACCGATCACGGTTAGAGCCTCAGGGTCTCCTCTGATTGGTCAAAGATACCTGGAGCTGTTGAGATTCCTTTTCAGCTCAGAACAGAGACAGATGGAAACGCTGCGCCCTCGCAGTAGTGCAGTTATGCTACACTCCTGAAGGATCATCAATGGATAATCTAACATTTAATCCAAAGAAAACACAGAAAAATTAGCATTGACTAGCAAAATCCTGCCTACAGCACCTTTAAATCAAATATTGTACTGTTTATGACAAGCATGAGCCGTGGTAAGTGTGTTGAATTGGGAAAATAACTACATAGTGTATGTACAGTTCACTAAAGAACTCGGATTTATGTCATTATTGCAAAAAACATCTGTTTTCATGTAAATCGAGATTAAAATGGCAGCATACAGATGCACAGCTAACTTCTCAGTTTCTACATATAGTTCAATATCAGAGAATTAATTTATTGTCAAAAGTAATAAAGACAAAGTGTTGTCGTCTCTCACTTTAGGAAACTTGTTACAATTCAAAAAGAAATTTATTCAGATTTTCTGATTAATTTTGTCATTTATCATTCTTTTCAAATAACAATATTCTTAATATGAGAGGTTTGCATAGAACAAAATAATAAATAATAGAAATCAATAATACAAGTCTTTTCAATCGAAAGGCAAATAAAACAAAAGACAACAACCAACAAATTTTTTTTTTTCCTTATTCTTTATTCCACTCAGAAAGGAGTGGAAAGAAGAGAACTTAAACAGTCAAAAAGATGCATTTTGACACAAAAAAAATAATTCTTATAAACAACAAAATGAAATCATTTAATAAAGCACTGTGATTTTTTTTTTCTAAAGAGTAGAAATATTTTAATGTAACAATATATACAAAAGTATTCAAACAGAACAGTAAATCTTCTTATCTGAGTGTAAAATGCTTCATAAATGAATTAACCATTTGGTTAAGCTGAAAATAACTATGTGGCAGTTAAAAAGGTGATTTTCCTCATTATGTTCCTCAACATTCAATACAATCTGAAGATGACACGATAGTTTGCTTAAAGTTCTTTTATTTGAGTGGAAGTTATATGAACTTTTACATATTGCAGCTAAAGTGAGTGATGACTTCTCTAACTAACACTTATGAATATTTTAAAGTTGTCAAATTTAAAAAACACAGTTATAGCAATGGAAATTAAACTGCTTTAATTTGTTTTGTAAACAGAGATTTTCTCTGTTAAATAACCTGCAAAAGATCCACATAGAAAGCTTTGTGTGTTCGTCCATATAATGAACATATTAACCAGCGTATTGATTCTAGATTGATCCCATCAGATCACATGCTGTGATTGTATTTCAGTGTGATTTATTGTATCAACCACTGTTTGCTGTCACAGTCGCTGCAGTTCCTGCTCGGTGGTTGCATGTCTCGCATGCCTTCAGATGTTGAATTTGCACCCCGGCTGCCGCCGCACGCCGCTTTAATCCTCGTGACGTGACGTGTTTTGCTGTCTGCCAGAATTTGAACTCACTTCTCCCTCTCTCCTCCTCCCTCTTCCTCCCTGTCTGGGCGCTCTCTCGGCGGTGGACTCTCTCTCCCTCCCACCACCTGCTCCTCTAGCTAAAAGCAAAGGTACAGCTTTTTCCAACTCTTTCCTTTTCCGCCTGTATGAAAAGCGACGCCTGCTCTGTGAGTGTTTGAGAGCGGCGCGGCGCAGAGTGTTTGATGCCGTGATGTGTTTGCTCGTCTGCGTTCAGCCTCTCTTCTGTAGCCGTTTCTCACTGAGGGTGCTCGGATTAAGCGAGTAATTAAGAAGACGTTAATTGACGGAGAAGGGAAAAGGAGACTGTGCTGCTTTGTGTTCTTTTTTTTTTTTTCTCACTCTGTGTGAGTGTGTGTGTGTGTGTGTGTGTGTGTGTGTGTGTGTGTGTGTTTTGTAATTTGTAAGAAGGCCCGCAGTGTGTGCAGAAGCGCTGTGAGGCAGCTGTGTGATAGAAAATGAACAACCGTCAGTGGGGATCAGTTTTCAGAACAAGCCTCTCCACCCTCTCTCTCAGTAAACCAGGGCACCCACTCATGACTTAATTCATCAGCTGGGCTCAAATGACAAGATTATAACTCACACTATTGGCTGATGGAGGCAGTGACAGGCCTGTAAATGTGTGTGTGTGTGTGTGTGTGTGTGTGTGTGTGTGTACCTGGCCTGCCGAGCCTGAATTCTGCTGTGGTGCATCCTGCTCTTTCTCCTCGACGTCAGCGACGCGTCTTCCCTTTTCGACTCGTTTCTGACAGACGCCAACCTGCGAATGTTTGACTGAATCCTTCGCGGGGCTGAAACACACTGAAACACGTGAGAGTTTTTCACCTTTGAGTGTTCTTGAAGGAGATTTCAGAGTCGCTTCACAACAGCAAACTCATCCTTTGGCTTGTCGGTAAGCGCTTGTAAGTCCTGCTCAGCAGGAAAGATGACAGCTTATTTGTGTCTGTTCAGACGCTTAGAACTCCCTGCCATGTGTGAGTTTTACTGCCATAAACGATCCCTCCATCCACCATAAACACTGATTTAGCATTAGCAGGATCTGAAGCTCTTGTCCAAACTGTTACGATTTCTTTAAGCTTTTGTTTACTTGATTAGAAGCTCACTCTGTCTTCATGACGGCAACAATAGTGTCAAATATCAGTGACACGCGCATTTGTTATCAAAAACTAATCTGCATGATTTGTTGCTGCTTCTTTTTGCAGTTAGGTGTTCCTTAATCAGTTTTTGTTTTTAACAACCTTCAGTTTATACAACATTTTCCTCCAGATAATGGATAAAAGTACGGAGTTGCTCAAGCTGAGAGAATCGGTTAAAACAGTGCTGACAGGTTCACTCGTGTTTCACTGCAGCCCAACACTGACCCCATGTTCCACTTCTTAAGATCAAAAGGGAAGCGTCTACCAAATATATTAATGAAGAGAGAAGGAAGAAAACACATGAATTATTAATGACGATGATTAGATGATGACATGCTCTTTGCTCTGAGCCCGGTTCATGCTCCATCTTGATGAATCCAGTGCTGGATTTAGCTCCCCAACGGTTCTGAAGAGTCGACGTTGAAGCAACCAAAAGTGACACGGCCATGACGGTTTGTCTGCCACAAGCTGTTATCCTTGCGTTAGCTCCTGACATGATGTAGGGTGAAGTGAGTGTGATATAAGGCAGACAGCATGCCACTTTACATCATCTTTCTACCACCATCTTTAGACGGTGTTCGGATCATTTCGGAAACTTTAGATATCAATAATTGAGGTTTGTTGCACCGAATACCAGTGTGTCAGACCAATAATGGGAATGTGGTTTCAGAAGATACTGTTAGTGCTGCAGTGTTCTGGATACAGGGATGTATGTCGAGGCGTTTCTCTGCAGAAGCGATGATTCGTTGCGTCATGCTGCGTCCACCTGGAATGGCTTCCCCCGTTCACAGAGCGGCCCTGTGTGAGCTCCTGGAGATTCCTCCTCCCTCGCCACCTGTCTCCTGTCCTTTTTACTGTGTCTAATCCCAGCGAGATGGTCCACATTATTAGGCTGCGCACACACACACACACACACACACACACACACACACACACACACGGGCAGACATTCTGGCTCGATTTGCATGTTGGTTCACTTGGTGGCACAGAAATACACTTCGTGGATGATAATGAGTCCCGGCCTCTGCCTCTGGGGAGTCATGTTCTCGTGTTCTGCACTAAAACCAAGTTCTTCTATACTTACTTTTTGATATAATTTCCTATCTTATAAAAAAGAAAATCTCATGGTCCATCTCCCAACTGTACTTTCTATCACTTGCTGTTGTTCTCGTCATTTCACTCTTCATTCCTCCTGCGATCCTTCACTTTTATTTCTTCTCAGTTCTCTCTAAAAGTACCACCAGTTTCAAATCGTACAACTTTTTTTTTATTATCATTAATAAATTCAATCTCTGTTTCTGCTCACTCGGTTAATAAAACGCAACTTTTCTACAGTGCCGCTACTGAGCATGCGCATGACGGCCGTAGTAAATAGTTCTTGAACAGAATGTCTTTACTCCCAGTCTGTTTTCTCCTGGGACTTTTGGTAGTTTTATAGTAGAGAGATCCAATAAGTGATCCAACTTCATCATCACAACAACGTTTTTACTGGGAATGTTGACGTCTACGCATTGCATAAGATTACACAAAAACCCCAACATTTTGATTTGCCTGTGGTGTGTTTGAGTCACCTTTCATCCCCCCTGCTGTCCTCTTCCTGGGCCTGGGGGTTTCCGATGTGTGGGAGGATGAGCGCCCCCCCTCAACCCGGACCTTCACCCACATCGTGCCCTCCCAGACCCCCCGACTCTCCTGTCACACACGCTTTGTCTCAAGCCAATGTGTTTCACTCCGTTATCGTTAAAGATCTAATAAAAAGCACAACTCGCTTTAAATTCGAAACAACTAAACAACTAGAAGCTCTGCAATGGTTGTCACACTTTGCTTTGCACTGAAGCTAATTTGATTATTTATTATTAAGTTTCTGTCATACTTATAATAAGTTTATTTATTTTTTAACATGATTACTTCTTTAAAAAGGTAAGAGAAAACACCTTGAAGATCATAATGTTCAATATTTGAATACTCGTGAACTGAGCACTTATTGACTTGTCCCCAAAATATATTGTTAGAAATGACCAACAAAAAAAAAGAGCTCCTAAAAAAGAGGTTAAAAGAAAAACAAGATGAGCTTCTCTACCTGGTCATGACTGTTGCTGATTTTCCACACCGTCAAGCTTCTTTTCTGCCGCTGAGCTCAATTCTAAAACTCCAAGAGGGACTGTGTTTGTGATTAACGCGCCTTCCACTTCCTGGTCTTTCTCGATAAAGCTCTCAACAATGGAACAGAACAGAACCAAAAATAAAAAGGGAGGGGGAGTATTTGTGTGAGTGTGGGGACATCAGAACATGTGAGCTGAACTCTCACTGAGCTGCCAGCAGTGACAGACGCTCACACACTCGATGCTCCCATCCAGAAAGACTGTCAGTCAGTTTCCTGGAAAAAGGCCAATTTTAATGACTTTATCATCCAACTTAATATGGGGAATAGGAGTGTATTGTATAGTTTTTGGGGGGAAAAGAAAAAATACAAACCCATCTCACACTGGAACGCAGGTTTGATAGACTGAGACGATCCAGTGAACCTGCTCCTGACCGGATTAAGCCGGGGATATTTGGGGTGGGGGTGGCGTTTCGGCGGGAGTCCGTGGACAGTTGGGCTTTCTGTGCTTGACTGAGTGCTGGCGACTGAGCCAGACGGAGAGGTCGGGGACGACCTGGCTTCGGTGGCGGAGAAACGGGTGTGTCTCGGGTAGCCGGGGCGACATGTGGTTCTGCCGCAGCCTGGAGAGTTCTGAGAGCAAAGGTTTCATCCAAGCAGCCATGCTTCTGTTTTCTTCTGCTTTATGAAGGCTTCAAACAGGCTCCCAGCTGGCTGCTGTCACCTAACAATCATTATAGGTTAATTCCTGGGTAAATAAGCACCGTTTATTCTTCTATTCATCACTGTATCGTCCAGTTTGAGCTGACTCCTGATGACAATACCCCACAATGCAAACAGTTTCAGTGATTTGCAGACATCCTGAAACGGACGAACATTTAAAAGCATACTGAATGTGAGAGCTTCACAAGAACTGATGCAGTATGATCACTTTTACAACCGAAACATCTCTATTGGAAGTAGATATGATAGTGTTAGAGCTTCACAGGATTTCATCCTATCAGTTCCCCTGAGTCAGATTTTTGTGTCATGCGACCATGCTGTATGTGATCGCAACAGATTTGTCTAATTATAAGGTTTTAAAGATATCAGTAAATACTACACAAGTGATTTTTGATGTGGAAATAAAGGCAGTTGAACAATACAGTGTTCCTGCTGTGTTCACATCATCTCTTAATATATTAATATAATTTTAAGTATCTCATCATGAGATGCTTAATGCACGTCAAAAAAGTCTAAAAGATTTTTTTCAACATGCTCATGCAACACAATTCCAAAATAAACAATTTCTGCTGACGTCTGAATTGAAAAAAGAAACATCGCATAAGGCCCAAATACTGCTGTTCTAACCTACTGATTGCTCTGGGGGTGCAGTGGTTTTTGCTCTTGCCTCACAGCAAGAAGGTCCGGATTCAAACGCCAGGTGGAGCTTTCGGTGCTGAGTTTGCATGTTCTCCCCATGTGCATGTGTGTGTTTCGGTTTCCTCCCACAGTCCAAAAACATGTGGAAGCGGTTCATTTGTGATCCTAAATTGCCCCAAGGTGTGACTGCGTGTGGCTGTCTGTCTCCGTGATGGAGTGTTGACCGGTCCTGGGTAATTCCTGCCCTCACCCAGTAAACTGGGATTGGCTCCAGCAACCAGCGACGCTGAACAGAATTAAGCAGGTAGATGGATAGGAAATTGTTCCGGGTTTGTTTTTTGTTTTAATCTCTCCTGAACAAATATTCAGAGCCAGTCATTCTCACAGAATGTTGAAAAAAAAGCTAACTTACTTTGAGAGCTTGTTGGATTATATCTTTCAAACCGGTGACTCACCCGCTGGAGTTATTTTATTCAGACGTCACTGAGGGCCCACCAGATCATCGTGACGCATTGCACTATTGTTTTCACTCCACTAAATGTGGCTACATGCTTTATGTTTTGGGCTCTACAAACATCGCTGTGCCCACAAAGTTTTGCAGCCTCTGTCTCCTTTGTCTACAGGACGCTCGCTTTTCAAATTCCAAACATCGAATAATAAATTGAGAATAACATGGTGGGTTTACAGGCTCCATGTCGATCAGCTGAATGAAGCAGCAGTCGTCACGTGTGCCGGGTGGCTTCGGTGTTGTACAATGGGGCAAAACCAGAAATAACACAGAGACTGCAGCACGCCAACACCTTGTCATGTGATGCAGACACAGGCCGGTCTTGGCAAGCTGCTCACGCCTGGGCTGTTCATACTGCACCATACCGTGCAGTGTACCTTGCTGGCAGGCAGCATGTGCCAAAAAAACAGCAGTGGCAGGGAAAACAACACACTCAGACAAAAGAGTGGGCAAGACCACAACACTGACCGACCACAGTCTTAATTTATTGCCAGTGTCTGCCCAGATCCTCTGCTTTGTTTCCCTTTTCTTTGCTCCAGTTTCTACATTTCCTCACCAGCCAACTGCATCTGGCTGACGTGGCTTCAGAAAAACAGATGCACTAAGTGACCAGGAAAAATAAGTTGGAACTTTTAAATACTCCAACCAGCCTTCATTAACGCATCAACAACTGATCACAAATACGTGGACATTGTGTGAAGGACATGTTGTCTTGTAGGCTTTACTTAGGTCTTTACTTATAAACTTTTTTGTGGCATTGATGCACTCGACAGTCAAGCAAATGTTGTAATCCCCAACAAGTAAGAGGTTAGCCGTATGTATGAACTCCTTGTGTTGGGTATGAAAAACACCAATACTGAAAGAACCAGTGATACATTGAGTCGACATCAACATAGTCCAGACTAGATACCACCTCCGCATCTCTTGGGTCACCTGGGGACACTTACCCGAATCGACCATTGTTCTTGCCGTCCACTATTCGATCTTCACGCATGCTTTTGGCATCAGCAAGTCCATCCATGGTTTGTGCATTGTTCTAAGATCCAAGTGGGCCTCCACATCTTGTACCTCTGCTTCTACAGGGCACAGTGGCAGTGCTCCTTTGGATTTCTGTAATATGCAGGTTTTAGGAATGGGTTATTAGCCCACCGCCCAACCCCAATCATGGATTGCCAGGGGATCACTTTTGTCTGGTCTCAGTCCTTCCACCTGTTCAGTGTGGTTGGAACCACCAGGAGTATATACTGAAGCTGACATAGCTCTATCAAGTCTGGACCACCACAGTAGATACACTGCAGGCTAATTTTGGTCGAGCTTATACTTGGTGAGACCTCTCTGTCATGGAACAAAGTGGACAGGGGACCCAAATGTATGACTCAAAACTCAGCGGAAGCAGAGTTTATTCATTACACACAGCAGCAGCAGCAGGGGTTCGGGACATGACTGATTACTCAGTGAAAAAGCTCACAGCGGGAGTTCAAAACGATGTCTGTAACAGGAGTCCACATGTAGCAGTAACACAATGAACGTCCAGACAGAGGTCCACAGCCTGGGCGCTCAGAGGGTGTGAGCACCTGTAGGGGGAACAGGGGACACACATGAGGGTGAGGCAGACACACACCTCCAACTACAACCACAGTGAACCTGAAGGATTACTGCTGTCCCCCCATGTACGGCGACCTTTATGGACTGTTGCCGTATTTTGTCCATCAGAGGGAGAAATCCATTTCAGACAGGATGTTTTCTCAGTTGGACTGGAATACCCAGGCTTAAGCTCTCACTGTTTCGATGAATGCAGCGTGTGGCCCACCACATGACCCTGCATATCCCCAAGCCAAACAGGTTGCAATGGATTTGGCCGTCTTTGAACCAGCTCCTGACCGATGACCGGACATCTGAAGGCCCGGTCACATCTGTGGAGGTGACGAGAGCCTGAGGGATGCTCCGAACCACCACAGAGCTGGATAATGCAGTCATTGAGGCGATAATCACGAAGATTCTTCCCTGGAGAGCATGTACTGCAGTGTTGGTGGTAATGAAATCTCTTGGTATATCAGGATCACTGAACAAGTGATTCTCTTGAAAACAGGCGCTGTTAATTCAATTATGAACTGTACTTGAACACAAAAGCAGGAAAACAGATTTTCTTCAAGAGAAAAGCAATATACCTCTGGAGCATACCTCTGCCTTCATAAAAAAAAAAAAAAAAAAAACACTTTCTGCTGCAATAGAGTCAGACTGAAGCCTGCAGAAAATATAGAGAAATTCTTTCATGCTACAGAATCAATCTGTTGCATGTGCACCGATGAGATTTCAGAAGCCTCCATTCTCTCTTTTTGGTTAATTCAATGATGGATTTGATATTGTACCTTATGACTGAGGTGAAATGTCAACTTATAAAACCTTTTTCCCTCATGTTATCTTGAAAAATAGAAAAAAAAGTCTTTCAGTTAATGTATAAAAGCATCACGGACATGCAGACATTTCTCTGGATTTACTCTTTACAGTCTTCAACTTTCTGCCGTTGGTTTACGTTTCTCCACTCCAGAGCCGGTCAGATCACCTCTCCACGATTTCCGTCTTTCCCGTTGAGCGAGACAAATACAGAACAGCTAAAACTTAAAATTACAATTTGTATTTTAATCAATTGAAAAAAAAGAGAGAGCGAGAGACTCAAAAGAAACTTTTATCAATGTCGTTAATGTTTTCTGTTTCAGTAAGTAATTTAAAATGAAACATTTTTGAAGTTGACCAACCTTCTCTTGAATTTGTCTGTTTTCATCTGAGATCTTTTCCGTGGTATTTACTTATTTTAATGTTTCTGTGTTGTTGGGAGGCCGTGGTTCTAACCAGGAGTCTGTATTTTTAGTTTTTTGCTGGGGCAAGTAGAACTTTGTAATTCATCCAAAATTTCAACTGAAGTTGGATTGAAATTAAAGAAAATCCACTTGATTTAACATTACAAAAGTTTGTAGGCTTCTGGTGATTCCAAAATATATATATGTAATATACGTAATGTATATGTAAAGTCCAGTGTCCCGCCCCCAAGGACTGGAGTTTGACACCTGTGCACTAGACCGTGTTCCTCCAACACATATTAGATGAATTTCTGTATTTCCAAGTGAAATTTTAGGTGTTGAAGTGTCTCATTTCCCTTTTAGTTTAGCAGTTTGTTCGTCTGTGTCCCACTGTAAAGGTTTCATCTCAACATTAATGGTTATTAAGGTTCTTATATCCTTTACTTCCATAATATGGTCATCAGATTCATGTAGTAACGCTAAACATCTGCTCATCTTACTGACGAGCTGCAGTTTGACTCCAGGGTTTCTTTTTTACGCAGCACAGGATTTCAGAAATTCTTGGTGGCACAGCTTCAATTCAGCTCAGATTTTCTCAAATCTTTTTTTCCAGATGTATTTTTCCTTCGTTTGCAGACACAAGTGCTTAGCGTGTGAACGCCATCATACTGACTGTACCTTCACGTGTTTTCTCAACATGTCGGCTTGCTTCATGTTTTTAACATCAGATGCTGATTTTGAGCTGAATTACTCTGCGAAGCCATGGGGATTTTTATCATGATTTTCAAACAAAGACTGAGAAAAAAGTGAAACAAAAGGCTTGTTATCAAAAGAGAATTCCTGTTTAGCAAAATTCAAGTAAACTTATGTCTCAGCCCTCAATAGTCGTGCTCATTTTTCATGTAGCTGTCCACCCCTGGTTTACTTTATTTCAACCTGTAACTGCTTCTTTTTTCCAGTTTCTTGATACCCGACCTCACCGAGGTATAATCTATCCCCTTTGTATTCTGACTACTTGTGTCATTGTGTGTGTCTTGTGTGTGTGATTAGAGTGAAGCAAAAGATCAATGTTTCCCAGGGAGCTGCGATGAACTCACTCCATGGGTAATGAATTGTGGCGACATTATGCGAGTAGTATGCTAATCAGCTAATCAGGTTTGATTGCACTATAGAGGTGTGCACTCTCGCTAACCTTGAGGAGACTGGTAATCAGCAGATGATGAGCACTGGGAATTCTCCATTTCTAACCACGAACACCTCCCTATCTCTATATCGCTCTCACACACACACACACACTTGCACGCACACACAGGTGTGTGTGGGTAATTTAAAACCTTGACTCATGAAGACTACATCTAATATACATTTCATCCTCGATTGGCTTTACTCGTCTCGTCGCACCAGAATGAGAGTGGATGCGTGAAGAGAACCAGGCAGGTCAGTCGTGCTCATTTAGCAGCCTGTTGTTCAAATACAGAAGAAAAACTCATCTTATCTGCTGGACAAAGGTCTGCTTTTGGTTCTCACATCCACGGTGGGTTATTTCAGGACAGCGCTGTGTCACAACACAATTTGACGATCCCTAAATTTGTCATGAAAAAAAAATCAAAATTCAGTCACATAACTTAGTAATTTCTGCTGTAGTGCACGAGTAGTTTCGATTCCTACAGCGGTTCATAGCCTCAGTGACACTGTGAAAGAAACTGCAGTGAAGCCTACCGTGAACACACACAGTAATAATTCATGAGAGGTGGTGACGTGGAGGACAATGAAGTCCACTGTGGTCCAAGTGATCCACTTTGTAGTTTAGAAAATGAACATCCGTCAGCAGGATGGTTGAAGCACGTCGGTGAGGACCGACCACCCCGTCTGGATATCTCTGCAGAAGTAATGATTCATAATCAATAACTAGCAAAACTGACAACAAGAAAATTGCTTGTATGTGTGTGAGTGTGTGTGACTGTTTGTCTCTCTTTTCGTTTTTCATTTTCTGAAACCTCACCTCCAGGACACATGGACCGTATCCGCATCCACTGTACTTATAACCACTTTGATTAGATCATCTATTAGAGGAATTATATGTCCATTAAAATACAATATCTGGCTTGAGCATGTTGGTTTTAGATACTGAGGTGTATTTCTTTGTCCATTGTCTCGAGAAGTTTGTTGTTTATGGACATTTTCTAACCATTTATGTTCTTTTATCTGCAAAATACGAGCGTTTCCCATCATAAGAGGAAAGCTTCTCTTTGAAGTTATCAGAGTTAGATTTGCACGTATCAAAGAAAACCAGGAAAAGAGACTTTCTAGAAAGTTGAGGAGGTTTCAGGGAATGTTTTATTTTGAAGGCGTGTTTGTGAGGGTTGGTGTGGCAGTGTGTTTGGCTTTAAAGACATCATGCAGGAGGTGCTCAGCCTTTCTGTTGAGGCATACAACATGAAAAATTTCATCGGTTTAGTTTAGTTTAGTCTTCATTTGAAGGGACAATGCACAGAGACATTAAGTTCAAAGACAGAGATGTTCTGCACCAGATTATAGCTACACAGCTAATTTCCACCTGCAGTCCCTGGTTACATGGATAAAATCTACTAGCATCTGTCCAGCAGGCCGTCCTCAGTAGTTCCATCTGAACCCAACATGATCGCGCTGGTGTTTCAGTTCAAACTATTTGAATTTATTGTGAACGCTCTTAACCCACAGCGTCTTTTTGTTGTTTGAATGTGAGCCGGGACACGATGTGTGACTGCATTTCTGTGGCAGCCGGGCCGTGATCAAAGCAATGACCTTTCAAAAGGTTGGAGAATTACACCATCCATCAGCTGTAGTGTGTGTGTGTGTGTGTGTGTGTGTGTGTGTGTGTGTCTGTGTCCTGTGGGCATCTCATTTGAAAAACCCACCATACACACTTTACTAAAGCATGTACTTCTGAGGCTGTGCCTGCATGGGTGTGTATGTGTGTGTGTGCGCGTGTGTGTGTGTGTGTTGTCCTGTGGGTCTGAAGGGCTTTTACAACAGGCTGCTTTAACAAGGCCCCAGCAGAAATAACAAGCGCCACATTAACGACCTCACAGCAGCACAGACTGGTGCACTGTGACTCCCTCAGAGCAGTTTTTGTCATTCTTTTTTTTTTTTTTTTTTTTAAAAAAGTTAATCACAATAATTTTTAGGTTACGCAAATGCTGTTTCTCAGTGCTCCAGTGTAGCTGTGGGATGGTGTGTAATTTCCAGTGCCGTGTGTCAACAGTGTCGGGGGCTTGGGCGAATGTGAAATGTAAAGTAAAACAGAAAAATAGGATACATTTTTCATAGTTTTTAGCAACAAAAAAACCCAATACATTTTGAAATACAAAATGAAAATATTATTCAAAACTTTTCACTTATTTTTGGATATCACATTATTGAAATTTAGATTAGATTTTCTTTACATTTCATTGGATTTTCTTTCTTTTTTTGATCTCAAGCTTTCAACTCTCTTTAACCATTTTGACTTATCATTTTTGTTTTATTCTTGAAATATTAAATATTGTTTCATAGACTGGAATATGACTTCAGATTTATTTGCAAAATATAAAATCGCAATTTAAACACCTTATTTTACCAATAATGTGACTCTAAGATGTTGATCTTATGCACATACGTGGAGAGATGTTGTAGAATTTCTACTTTGTTTCACTTTTTCATTCAATGTGACACTGCAGCTGATCAATGTTCATATTCTTCCTGTTTATTTCTATCATGCAGCAATATGCCAGCAGAAACTCATAACTATAGAAAGAAATAAACTTCAATTGATTTCTAAAGAAAAAAAAAAAGTGGTTTAGTTGTTCCACTGACTGGAAATAAACAGAAAGATCATTAATCTGGAGTAGTTTGCCTTCTGGCTCCCATCACAGCTGAAATTGATTGGTTTTTATGTCTCGGGCCACTCGGGTGCTTTTGTATGTGTTTTAGTCCGTAATGACCTGAAACATGCTGCTGTCAGCAGTGAAACACTGAAAGCTTTTCACCATAAGGACTCCAAGAGAGTTCTGAGACTTTTCTGTGCACGTTAACTCTGTAAAATCTGGTCTGACTCTCTTTTTTGGTCTTTCTGATGAATGACTTTCATAAAGTCCTGTAATATTTGATGCATAAGAGAGAGGAAGCTGCACTACCTTGACAGACCTTCAGAGTTCTCACATGGCGATACAAGCTGAGCTTCGAGAAGGAAACGGGTCAGTGGGGCAGAGCTCTGTGTCTCAGGGAGGATTTTTGTCATTTTTACAAGGGACACCTTAGAACCGGTCCAGCTGTATTACATTATACCTCAACGGTTTCACTAAAAGGCGGAAAACAAAAAAGAGGAGTCTGAATCTTTTGTTAACTCTAAAACTTTGATTGAGTTATGGACTTTATGGCTTAAGCAGTATGTTTGGCAGATAAAAAGTATTAACTGGTACGTATGTTATAATCACTACTTGTATTGCATTCAGTTACCTACATTTTACCTGTTCATCAAGCTGTGCGTTTTAATAACATTATTTTTATTTATTTATTTTAACCACACCTTGCTTATTATTCACATATTTTGTCATTTCTGGTGCCTACTAAGAAGTTTCCCTACATTAATGTATTAAATACAAATACAGGATGAAGTTAATGCTTCTGAGACAGTATATTGTGAGTTGAACACATCCAGCCTGAATAGTTTCCATCTCCTGGATGATAGCACAATTTAAGCAAGATTTTGTAACGAATTTGGGAATAATTAGTTTCAGGAGTCTTGCATGAAGCTGGAGGTATATGAAATCCGTTTTATTTTTTCCCCAATTCCGTTATATTTTTTTCCCAAATTCCGTTTTTTCCGTTTTAATATTTTTTAATTTGGTATTTTGTTTTTTATGCTCATTTTTACCATAAAAAAAGGTGTCTGGTGAGTGGAAATGAATAAATGTCCACAATTTAAGAGGATATAACAGTCCATTTAATGTTTAAAGTCCTGCAACAAAGAAATACTTTTCAATTAGTCGCATGCGTTTTTGCGAGTCCAGTCCACAGTATGTTGACAGTATTTACAAAAAAGCTTTTCCCCTGAGGCATGAAAGTCCGTGTACTGTTCTGCTCTGTATTTAGCGCTTTAGCGTGGAGTTTCATAACTTTTTTGAATGTGTGAGAGGGGAGGGAGCAGCTGGCTTGGACATCGTGTTGTTGCGTCGCGTCTCGTTGCGGCTGGAACGCGCGTTCACATTTGTTTTCAATTGTATTTTGACGCAAAATCGCGGAAAGCATTTGGCGTTGTGAACGCAGCTTTAGCATGTTAGCAGCGCTGTGGAAGTGACGTACACGTTGCAGCAGCTCGGGCGGTCCCCCCGGCATGTTTGCTTTGCACTATAAGGTTCCATTTTCTCCCGAAAACTGAATTTCAGACCAGATTAGGACGAATTCCGCAATATTCCGCGTTTTATTCCAATTCCGTTTTTATTGGCCATTTCCGCGATTCCGTCCGCGATTCCGTTAACACGGATTTCATATGGCTCTACATGAAGCACAGATCATTAGACTGACCATTTTAGTTTATTTGTATTTTCCTGGTATGCAGACGCCAGTCTATGCTGGGCTGACGCCGCTGTTATTATGTGCACAGCCAAGATGTAATGCATGGTGATGCGACGGCGGTTACGACAGGATCAACAGACCAGTTCAATTAACTGAATTAGCATGTGCTAAAACCCATCAGCATATATTAGCTTTGAAGCTACCAAAGCTTTGCATGGAAGTTAAAACACCTTTTTATTCATTTTATTCTGAGAAAATCAGGAACTCCGTCTTCTTCTTCTTGCAGATTTTCGAGCTCTGTTGTGTGAATTGAGTGGAGGAAGAAAAAAAAAAAAAAACCCTAAAGCAGCTGCATTTTGAAGCCATTTGCTGCAAAGTGCATCGGAAAACAATTGGCCGCCGCTGCATTGTCGCACAGCCTCGCCGCCGCACAATGAATTGTAACCCGTTCGGCTGAAGATGTCGACCCCGATAGTCCAATTGCCCCCGAGCGAACACATTTGGGCTGCAGAGCACTCCCTAGACGACATTTCAAAGAGGAGGCTGTGAGGGTGTGAGGGTGGCGTGGGGGGCGGGGGGAGAGCGAGAACACGCTCCCGGGGAAGAAAAACATGGCGCCGATCTGGGAAACGATTAAATCCAGATTCCTACCGACAACATTTCTCAACCCCCAGAGGGGATTGACACGGGTAGCGGCTGGGGAAGAAAGACGGAGGGAGGGAGGGAGGGAGGGAGCAATGGAGGAGGAGAGAGAGAGATTATGAGCGAGAATGCGCTGGTTATCTTAATTAAATGGAAGTGCATTTTATCCTCCTCCTATTGATTTCTGCCAGGGGCACTGTGTGTATTTCAAAGGGAAATGCCGTTTTGGTGGCAGTTTTTTCCCCTCTCTCTCTCTCTCCCTCTCTCTTTCTCTCTCTCTCTATCCATGGCTGACGTGACTCTTGCAGTCAACAAACTACTGAGATACTCATTAAAGGGAGCAACAAAGCCGAGCTCGAAGAAACAATGTACAGCTGCCAGCCTCAATTTGGCTCATGCTTTAAAGCCACAGAGCTGCATGTACAAATAGATGACATATGATATGCATGAAAGAGAAAAGAGAAGTGCATATTTGCAGAGGTGTCAGCTTGCATGGATGCTTCCTGGATGGTGTGTGTGTGTGTGTGTGTGTGTTTGTTTGTTTGTGGGCGCCTCACCCCATGAGCGATCTATTTGTCAGTGCAGATAGCCTCCCGGTACCAGCGGGCAGGCTGCAGGTTACAGGCGGAAAACCAATGCAATTTTTTTTCCTTTTTCCTCCCCTTCTGTCCTCCCTCCATTTATTTTGATTTTAGGAAGTTAATGTTAACAGTTTTGTCAAGCGGACTGTGCTCCAGGCAACACTGCTTAAGTACATCTTTTGCAATTTAAGTGACCTGCTTTCTGGCTTGGGCTTTTTCCCATTACTGGGAATGACATTTCATTTAGACCCCATCATTCATCTTTTCCCACTCCAGGTTGTGGCCCCAGTCTCTCTTTTCCTCTATTTTTTCCTTCTGTTTCCCTCCCTTTATAACTATATCCTTATTTTTTTTTTTCTTTATTTATAATGCTGTAGGTGGACATCACACAAGGTCTGGGTATCTAATATTTTTTGAGGAAATTAAATGAATTCAAGATATATTCACAAAAACTGAAAGCAGCTTTTCTTGCAGGTTCATAGAATTCAAAGTGCTTCACAAATGACAGATAATGTGGTGAGAAAACATAACAGGCAAGGAAAACAGCAACGATGCAGAATAAAAATGAGCATTAAAAGATAAGAATATAAATAAGTGATTAAAAAATCAAAGTGGAATGAAAATGGAATAAAATATCTTTAATAAGACAACATGGAATAAAGGTAATATAAGGTAAAATGTGAAAATAATGAAGGCAAAGATTAATTGGAAAATTTAATTTGTTGAAAATTGAATTAAGTATTGACACATTTAAATAAATTATGTTTTCAGGGTCAAAGTCACAATAAAAAAGCCTGTGAGATTTTTATCCCATCAAGGATTATATCCACAGATGACTATGGCATGCATGTTTTATATAAAAGTATAATAAATAAACTCACTTTATATTGAGTTTTTGATTATATTATTCCTATTCTACCATCTTGCCAGCTCACATCACCATAATTATGTGAACAAATTAAAAGAAACACCTGTCATCTCAAATCTGTGCCCATCCATCCATCCATGTTTGAGTCTGAGGCGGGGGGCGGGGGGCGGGGGGCGGGAGCCTGTCCCGGCCGACGTCCCGGCCGACGTCCCGGACAGGCTGCAGGGTCTCCGTCGCACTAACACAGAGCGACAGTCCACAAATTCACACCAACAGCCCGTCACAGAGATCCTCACAATACTCATACTGTCCCATGAATGAGGGCCAAAATCTGGGATTTCTTTATTGTGTGCAACACCGGAGATGCCACTGAAGCATCCAGTTTCACGTGATGATACTAACGTTTTACCTTGAACCTTTTTGAGAGAAACAAGAATAGTATTGAAGGAAATCAGTATGAATTCCTTCATGTCAATTTGAAGCAATTTAAAGCTTATATAAATCATGGTTATTAAAATTTGAGCTGGATTGGTTTAAGAAGTTTTACAATCCTATACTTTACTTTGATTCTGAACATTTCAGTCATCTCCTGGTGATGTTGACCTTATTTCTCAAGACTTTATTTCAACTTTCCCTTTAAAAATTAATTGAGGTGGGTTTTTTTTAACTTTATCCTCAGTCTTTTGACTTTCATGTCAAAATGGCACAAAAGACTTTAATTTAGTTTATTGTTGAGCTTTTTAAAAATAGTGAGTGTCGGACTATGTCAAACCAAATGCACTGTTAAATGATCTTTTATTTTTTTGTGTTTCCTTTGTGTTTCATTGTTATTACTTTTATACAAATTAATAACATGTGATGCAAAAAAATAAAAAAAAACCCTAATCCCCAGCCTTTCCCCCTTATATTGTGGCCTTAATCCCTGCTGGATTGTGATCGCTGCACCACACGGCTCTCCTGAATCTGCAGGATGAACATTCATCGTTCTCCAGAGACCTTTAAGAAGTGCTCCAGTGGGACTGAGTGGATTACAGCTGAAATCATTAGCTGATCAACAGAAAAGTAATTGCTGCCCAACACACAGATCATTGATTGAAACGTTTGCGGTTTTGTTCATTGTAAATGGAGTCAAGCTGGCAATATTAACTGTCAGCCATGATCCACAGAGAGTGAATCGAGCTTTGCAGAGTTGTTAAGGTTTCTGCAAACGTCTGAATATATTCCCACAAAACGTAAATATTTTCTGGTGTCTTGAGTCGTCATTTTTACCCAAAAAAAAAAAAAAAAAACATTTTATAATAACGGTATTTGTGTTATGAAAATGAATTAAATCACAAGCTAAACAGTATAAACGAGAAACATGAAATATATTTGAACAGTGTCTGTGGATTCCCGGACTTTAAATGCCCCTCTGACCTCAGTGTTTGATCTCTGGGGCCGACAGGAATCCCTCTGGCTACATTTGGGGTCATGTTGTTATATGTACACACAGACCAGGCCGGCGATGCTTTAAAGCCATGATAATCAACATTATTTATGATATGTAGAAGTAACTGGTGAACATAAGCTAAAATTTGTATCTTATGGCATGTTCAAGGTTTAAAGTTGGTTAAAACAAGAGTACATTTTGTGAACTCTTAAAGATAGCTTTGTGGTGTGAATGAGATTAATCCCAGGTATAGATTCAAATAGTTACTAGATAACCTAATGTGAGATAATGAAGGCATGAAAAGAAAGAAGAGAAGAAAGAAATTCAGGATTTCCAGTAATTTTTTGAGTGGAAGTTTTGAAATCTCATGTATATTAAAATAAAGCATACACGAACAGAGGCTGAGAGTGTTGTTGTGGTAAAAAGCGAGCTAGCTTTGTATCGGCTGCAGAAAAGTGAATATTGTGGACATGCATCATTTTAATTTGTTCGCATGTTCATACGACAAATCGTGGGCCTAACACTGACCCCAGAGGTACTCCACCGTCAGCTTCACATGCTAATGGATTACAGGGATCACACGGCATGTAACTGACAAACTCCAGTCCAATCGTGGTTTTCTTCTCACTCTTTCGTTTCCTCTCTGTCTGCAGCAAAATGTACGTCATCCAGTTATGAGTGAATGAGGAGCTAACCTGCTCAGCCATGTCTCCATAAAGCGCAACACACTGCACCTCCGATACACACTTGTTCCTCGTCAGCGCCTCTAACTCAACCATTTTATTGGGAAAAGATCCTAAATTCCCCACATTGATGGAAAGCTGAAGGGACTGACGCGGTCTGCTTTTTGCACTGCACTTCATTTGTGCTCATTATCTCGGTCTCTGTCTCTCTAATCCAAGAATTCACAAAAGTCTCAGTCTTATGAAATATCTATAAAGACATAGAAATTTATATCTACACAAGCAAAAGATGTTCGATTCATAAGTAGCCACTGCCTTTTTTTTTTTTTTTTTTTTTCATTCAGATCCGATCCTGTGACACCGTGTGCCCAAAAGAGACAATGCATCGGGGCAAGATGTTCTCAAACCTTTGTATGATTTTATAAATCGACAGTGACTCTCCAGATGTGAAAGCTGCCCATGAATTAGAGACTAATACCACAGCATTCTTCAGATATTCTGGCTTTTGAACTGATAAAATGCCCGGCAGGCCCCGTTCCTCTTCACACTGTTTGTGGTTTCGTTAATCTGACTACAAAACAGTTTTCCATTTTGCCTCATTTGAATGAGCTTTGGTTTATAGTAGATTGCAGCACCTTTGGATTATGCTCACATTTGGCTGCTTCTTTGCATGATGCAGCTTTACCTTGCATTTGTGGATTGCACAGCGATCTGTTCGCAAACAATGATTCTTTTTGGAAGGATTTCTCAGCCTCTGCGGTGGTTTCCAGTACAGAATCCTGCTTTCTATGGCTCCAGTCACCAGCACACTACACTGACCTTCAGCTTTGTCCTTTCACACAGAGATTTTTTCCAAATTCTCTGAATTGTCATTCAGAGTATTGCATGTCATTTTTTTGCAAACTTGAGGAAAGATAAGCCACAAACGTTGTCTTTTTAACCTACTGTGAAGGCAGCCATGCTTTCACTGGATTCCAAAGGCTGCAAGTTTGGAATCTGACATTATGATTTTCAAGAAACTACACAAGCCCTTTTCCAACTTTACTAAATTCAGAACACACATGTGGAGTCTTGAATTCCTGAAAGCTGTCATGTGACCAGAGAAAGCAAGCTGGAAGAGTTCCTCACTGGGAAAGAGCAATACTGAGTGAATAATTCACACTCCTTCATGTCAACACCCTGTGGGAACCTCACTTCTCCCGTCGGGTACCTGTGCTCATTTTCACAGATGTGACAGAACCGTGCAGCGGTTTCCTCCCTCGCTGTGCTACATGTTATTGTCTGTTGATTATTTCATAGCATGTGTTTCCTGATTTGTGCAGTTGTAACGTTTTCCTTGCCCTCCGTGACACCACTCTGATTTGCATGCAAGCTTTGTTTTAATTCAGTTTAGGTCCTTGTTATTCCGTTGATTGGATTTATGTATATACAGGGTTGAAGCCCTGTAATGCCAGTAATCAACAATAACAATCAAACAACCGTTATATGATGAGCTGATCATCAGAAGATGTTGCATTAAGAAGAATTGTAAACATTGTAAAGAATTAAAAAGGTTCCTAAAACAGTTACAGTTACAGCTAATTACTTTCTGGGCCTGCAAATTCAGACGAGGTGTTTACCTGGAACAAAAGCTCCTTGGATGCACGTTGTGTTGATGTTCTGGAAGAAATCCCGTCACCCCAGCCTGCGTATTGACACGTAGAGCCTCACCTCCAGCCAAAAGGAAAGTTGAGCTCTGTTCTCTTCGCTATCTGAGGTTTTCAGCGCGTTTCCCCGAGTCTTTCGTCACAGTGTGGGCTCCTTCTCCGGACACGCTCTTACACCCGGGCTATATTTTCTGGATGTTTCACAGCGCTTTACAGGTCTGCCATGTTAACACTTGTAAACACATTCTCACTCTGTCAAATCTAAATGGACCTGCTTTCCGTTATCTCGGACTCTTGTCCATTTTCTGAGCAAATTACATTGAATTCATGTCATATAATGTTCATACATGATCCAAACCATCAGGTTAACCTTGTTCGCTCCACTTCAGCACTGCTGTTCAGTTTTATCCGACCTCTAGAGGAGGAATTGGGAATAATAGTCATTCTTATCTAAAATGTCTTATTTGTAGCTTTCACACTATCCCAGTCATTCCATGTTCTCCTCTTGGTCCAAGGGCTTTATGTTGCACACCCCTGAGTTATAGTTAAGACAACTGCATAGCATTGATATCTACTGTCATATTAAATTGCCCTGGGCTACATTATCTTTACTGCTCACACACATTTTTGTCGCTTTGTTTACTTGGATGTATGACAGTGTTTGTTTAGCTGTGAGTCTATGTATAGTTGATGTATTTTCCCGAGTCAAATGGTTTTTTAATGAGTTTTTAATGGGCTTCAGTCAGTGAGGATCACACAGAACTGCATCCTGGTCAAGCTGGCCGCGTCTCAGGGAAATGAATGTTTGCGGGATTGAAGGCAGCAGCATGAAAAACGAGCCGGTGGTGCGTCCAAACACCTGTCTGTTAGAGATTATAGATGCATGCTTAGAATGTCAAAAACAACCACATTAGAACTGTTTCTTTTTCTTGTGTCTTGAGTTGGGACTGAAATATAAAAAGCATTGCAACTTTGTGTTACAGTATATGTACTCTACCTTTCAGTGTTAATCGCCTGGTATATTCATCTGTAATGTGTCACTGTGTTTTGTTTATTAGTGATCATGTATGTTTTTTGTGTATTTTTGTTGAGCATGTAAAACACAAAGTTACACTCTAAACTGCGAGAATCAGCAAAAGTCTTTTGAGGACCTTGCTCACTAGTTTGGACCTGCAAACTGTATTTATATGTACCGGCTGCTGTAGATTGGTGTTCTCTATGAATTTAAATTAAGGTTTTGGATGGATGGTGACACTGTTTTGAAAGGCTTAACTTCATGTGAACTTTAATACTTTGCACATTTTCCTCTGGCATAAACTGGCACTTCGCACCTCAGACTGTATTATTTATTGAATTTTCATCTCACATTAGTATTTAAAAAGCTAATTGTTATTAATTCACATGGATTTTGGCAGATGACTGAATTAATTAGAAGTTTAGATAACAAACCCATATTCATTGTTTTGTAGATAAAACAGTAGCACTCATGTTAATGTTAGCTTTGGTTTGGAAACAGAACAGTCACAGTGAAGAAATATTTTTTCTGCGCTGTACCTGCAGAAAACATTGAGAGTAATGTTGTTATGGCTGTTGACTGTGGCAGTTCTGCGTTTCCGTTCTTTGGTATCCATGATCACGGCTACATTTTTAGCAATTAGGTGATACTGACGACTTGAATTATCTTACTGACACTGCCGTTCAACAGCTGACGACAATGAAACTTTATATCCGTCTCCTCGGTTGCATGCATCCCAGTCACTCAGCGGAGATGTGTCAAACGCATCGGAATGATCGATATCGCATAGGTCCTTAAAGGAATGTTCTCACATGCTCTAAGAAACTTTTAGTGCTAAATTGAGCCTAATTGCAGAGGAGATGTGCCATAACATATCATCAGTACACTGTCAATCCTCAGGAAGTCACAGGACGTCAACCGATTGCTTTTAGCTTTTTAATTATAGTTTTTTCATGTTTTGCTTAACTGCATCAAAAATTTACCTAAAAATCACTAAAGTCGTTTCTTCAATCACTTCAGCATCTCAATCTACTGGCCTTGATATTTTCTCCTGAACTCGACGTGTTCATCCACCTTCCCGTGTCTTCTGAGCAGAACACACACCCATCCTGAGATGTGTATTCCCATCTGTACTTGGAAAGGCTTTGATGTGCTTCAAGAAATGGATTCATTATCGTTCTATAGTTGAGCCACATATTTTCTCTGCATCCATTATGTATCTGCCGGCAGGCTGGTTGGATAAGCAGTGTGGAATTATGTAACCCTCCTCGATTTGATGAGTGCGGTACTGGACCGCAGTGTTCTGCACAGAAATGTGGTCGATGTATTTACCACTTCATTTCTGACTTTCTTTTTTTTTTTCTCTCTCTCTCTCCCGCCATTGTTGTCAGGACGGCTTCTCCGCTCGCATTGATTGAGATGAATGTGTGTGTTATCCAGGTGGTCTCATGTCTGGATCACAAGAGCTTTATTGGTGGAAAGATGATGGAGCGAATATTTTATAAGAGTCCCTGAGTGAAAAAGAAACATTCACAGATGGCTGGAGTTCATTTCCACTGAGGGTGTGGCGACAGAGAGAGGACTGCGAGTGCACCGAAATGGCGTTTGCATACATTTTCTTCTTGCTCAGCACTCGACAGACGCAGTACGCCTCTCTCCTCATCTTTTTCAGCTTTTGCATTGTTCCACATGGCTGAGTTCCAATGATCATCCGATTGCCTTTTTACTCGACCATAACTGCAGCAATCATAAAGTTATGACGGAAAAAACGCTGGATTTTTCTTGAAGAGAGAAAACGCTGTGGTTTTACCCTGCTCTGCGACGCTCTCAAAGCCAGACCGGCTCCTATCAAAAACATTTGACCCCAGAGAGGAATTATGGCTTTATAAATTGTGAAATGGAGAGGAAAAATAAATGGAGAAGCTGTGTTTCAGAGCTGAAGGTGACCTCCAATCTTTCAACATTGTGGCTCAGCAAATTAGAGTGTTGGCGCTATCAGATCAGGAGGAGGGCTAAGCGGATATACACTCCGCATCAGGCTGGCTCAACATACGCAAGAGGTGAACGCCTATCGCTGACTGATCTTGCTCCCAGATTACTCTATTTCTTATAACTCCCCATCAGCATAATTCAGCCACCTAAATATTCCCTTTGGCCTTCAGAATTAATGCAAATTCCCTGAGAGGAGGATGAGTGAAAAAGCATTTATGCTGTGTACTGTAATAGGAAATTAGATTGCTTTTTTGTGACACACCTCAGGGCGGTGCGCTGGGTACACTAAGCTTTTTATTGCTCCGATAAGAAAAGTCCATTATGTCACATGCAGAATGCTTATTACCGCGAGCCACTGGCTTTGATGCCCCCGAAAGCTGTGAAAACTTAGTTTTCCAGAGATCATTGGACAATCAGTCTATCTGTGTGTCCAGGGAGACTTCAAACACATTTCACCGTGTAACGCTGCGTAGCAGTGACAATCTCTCACTCACATACGCAATGGTGTTTTCCCCCGATGTGCAGTACTTCATGAATAATGATGATGACAGTTATTCTTATGTACAGATCACTTTTCAAACATAACTACAAAGTACAATTATACAAAAACAACCATAATGTTAATTTAAAAAAGTATGGAAAATAAAATTAAATGAATCTGGAGATCAGGGAAATAATAATGGGTCAAGATATTATGACATATCATTTTGTCCAAAAACATCATTTTTAAGATTAGACTGGTCTCATTGTCTTCATTAGTGTTCTTCTCTGTTTCTACATGATACAGACAGCAGGTCTCTGAGTCCATCCAGCTGAGTGGATGACTGAGTTACAGTGTGGAGTTGAGACGAACAAACAGCTTGAGGGCCTCAACACAATCAATAGTATCTTAAAAGCAAATATGTAGCAAACTAGCAGCCCGAGTGTGTCGTGTTCACATTTCTAATTTCTGAAACCCATCAGACTGTGAGGAGACGGATGAAGTAGTAAAGACGAAAGGCTCTAAGATTTTCACTTTCTGGGTTTAGATAATTTTTTCACCAACTTTACTGGTGAGAAAAAAAGGACTGTGCAATCTCGAAAGGATGTGTAAACCAATTTTTAAAATTTCTTTGAATAATTGTCCAATGATACATCTAATAGGTCAAAGTATCTTTGAACCCCAAGCCGCTCCCGGTGGATGGGGCTTTACATTGTGAAGCACTTTGTGGGCTGGCGATCAGTGGAAACGCAGCACATAAATATGAACTCCTTTAATTATTAGGATTCTTCTCTCTGCTGCAGCTTCATCATGAACTATGTTTGCTTCAAACACCTTAGAGATGTAGGACATAATCAACCAACTGATGAAAATGTATTCAAATATACAGGGTTCGAGTTGTACTTTCCGCCCAGACTCTTCCAGAACCGTTTTCGTAAGTCTTCACTGGGACAGTGTTTTGTTCACGTCACGACTGACTGCCCCGGTGACTCACTGTTGCAGGCAGCAGTCTCCAGCAGGATAGTGGTGTGCCGTGAGTTTGCAGATTTCCATGTAAACAAACCCTGTGATGTTTTCACACTGTGCTGCATGTGTCACCCTTCCTTTCAGCATATCCCTCATCTGTTGCTTCCCCCGTCACGAGAAGCTGCCGCTCATTCAGATTTCTCAGTTCTCTCCAGTTTGTTTGGCTTTTGCCTTTTTTCCTGAAAGGCGTGGCGCAGGGAAGGTTAGGGTTAACCCACTCTATATCTGCTGCTGAATTGGTTTGTCATAGGGTAGAAGGGAGAACTGCCTGATTGTATTTGCTAATGAGCACATGACTAACGGCACGAGGCGGACAGGCAGTGAGAAGTGCCTCTTTTACAGTGGTATTGATTCTGTGTTTGCTTTCCTGAGTGATTGAACGGAGTGTTAAGTCCCTACAAGCACAAAATGAAACGTGATGCCATGGAGTCCAAATCTCTGGCGGAGAAAGTTATCAATCTTAGGCTCATTTTACATGACAGCGTTTTAAGTGAAAAGATTTTTTTTTTTTTCTTTTTACATTTTTAATCAAGAAAAAAATTTGGGTTCACATTAAAACTTTTAGAAAATTATGTGAAAATTGTGCTTTTTTTTTTAACCTGTATGGACAAAAACAACATGAGATGTATCTGTAATATTTGGGATGTAGAAATAAATTGAGCATGTGCGTTATTTTCTGTTCCCAGGGCTGCTTTAATAAGGCGCTCTGCTCATTTGGAGGCTTTTTCACCTCTGCTGCTCTGCTGCGTGTCAGGTTAGCGGACTGTGGCGACGGCTCCGGCTGTCTGCCTGCTCGGGGTTGCTGAGCGGTGTTTGGTGAGCGCAGAAGGTGGAGAGCTGCGGTGTTTTGGCCTGGGCTCCTCTGGCGCCGCTCCGCTGTGGGTGTGTGTCACGGTTAGTGAGGTAATACGGCGTGAACACGAGAACTGGAACTAGTCAAGCCTGGGACCTTTTCCAAAGGCGCGCACATAAAAATTCACGCGGTCTCGGTGTCCTTTTTGGAAGCGTACCAAGCAGGAGGTGGTCCCTCCCTGACTCATGTCTGCAAACAGCAAGCAAACCTCTGTCGGTGCTTTTATTTGCTTGTCGGTGATTGTCACTTTTAATTTGCAAATATGGGAGACGATTAGATTAGTTTAATTTCAGGTTGTCTTGATATTATTCAAATGAAATCCATATTTAATTAAAAACCAAAATAGGAGAAACAGAATGTTTCAAAAGGTTACATTAAGAACAATAAGTTAGGAACAGGTATAATTACTGAATGGTTCACCTGAGAGCAACTGAACCATCTGCCTGGATGAAGACAACACTTTTTTTTTTTCTTTTTCGGAGGGGTCAACAACGTCAGCAGCATGCCTGGAATAATGGTGGAAGAGTTTAGCTGTTATTTAAAGTCACTTTATTTACTAGCAAAGCGGAACACAGGTTCTTTGTCACAGGAGTCTTTGTCTCTGCGCTGATCTAGAAACTGTATCTCTCTTCTTTGTCAAGCATCTGTGTGTGTGTGTGTGTGTGTGTGTGTGTGTGTGTGTGTGTGTGAGAAAGCCAGTGTCAGCACAGTGGGTTGTACTGCCACATCTGGCCCTGGGGCCTGTTGTCTGCATATACAATATGACACGTGTCAGAGCGCGCACACACACACACACACACACACACACACACACACACACACACACACACACACACACACACAGTATGCATGCAAAGAAAATCTGTCGTTATTGCGTCCTGCCTCAGGTTTTGTCGTTAAAGTGGTTGAGGTAAGATTTCGTTGCACCGTAACATGCTGAGATTTTCTGTTAACTTTAAACATCGGATCTTCCAAACACAACTTCATCGTGTCACACACATCAGCTGGACCAGTTTTTTTTCGAACATTTTACTGCAAATGCTAATGTGAAAGTGTCCCGCTGGTATCATTTCTATAATGTTCAGCTCTATACTCACCTGCAGAGCTGTGCAGCTTAATCCAAGCTGCTATAGGGCAAAAGGCAGGGGACACTGTGGACAGGTCGATAGTCCATCAGGCTTTCTGCACACCCCCTGGGTCTGACTTTTGGTGCTCACGTGTTTTTCTGGCGATATATATTCTGTAAGCGCTTCAAAATATTCCATAACGTGACTTATGCTTGCGGGGAGCGAAAGTTTGCAGACACTGACGTTTATCGGGAGTCACTAAAGTTCAGAGCCGTTTGTTTGATTCCAGCAGCTCAGCATGCTAAGGAGCTAAAATTAATTCTCCTGCCAGACTGAACGGCCAGACAAACCTCTCCTTCTCAATCAGCTGCTCCCATTAATGACTCAACCTGATCTGCTGCTCGCTCCTATAGCGGCCAAAAATAACCAAACACTGCTGAATACTGCAAAAAGAAAAAAAAAAAAAACTGCAGCTGGCATTGCTGCCAAAAGCTGAACAGTGCACCTCATCCAGACTGGAGGTGCTGACTCGCAGGCTGTCGTCTTATGGGTTTATTTACTACACTCCACTGGAGTGAGCGCCAGACATTTCAGCATGTTAAGAAACCCGGATGGCTCTCTCTGGAGCTCTGCAAGTATCTGATACAGTTTCAAGTATTTGTTTTTTTGTTTGTTTCTGAAAAAAGAATCAAGTGATTATTTCACACGGAGATCACCAGTTTCTTATTTACTACACACACAAAAATGTGTCTGTTACTTTGTTAAACTCCTGCAGTTTTAGGTTTATGGACCAGATCTACTTGACTTGACTTCCATTTACAGTTTCAGTTGAGTGTTTTCTCTTTTCCAGGGATGCACAGGTTGCAGAACAACTTCATCACATGTTCTAGTTACTATCATGAAAAATAGTTATTCCTCAGTTTACAACTAGCTGGAAAATTATTCACATTTGATGAACAACACATGACAGCCCTGAAATTTGAAAAAAAAAAAAAAAAAAGAACATCAAATTTGAAATGATATCATGCCCCAGGTCACCATGTGCTTCACAGCCTCCAGATCGCAGTGGATTTTTATTGCACTATTAACATCTTCAGAGGCGTGACACATTAGGCCACTTGTAGCTGGAACCCAAAGATCGAGCAGCTTGTTCATTTTATGATCAGAATAACTTGTTAAAATCTAGAAATTGTCTCAGATGTCGACACGGTTCCACACCTTAACTGACTCACCACATCAAACTGGCCGTTTCTGGCCAGCGGGCCGTATGTTTAACACCCCTGATTGAGACTGGTTAGGCTATCTTGCTCATCTACAAATACACGGATTGTTATGACACTGTGTGAGTACATCCAACGATTCACTCAGAAAGTTCTACTTTTATGTTAGTTAAAAGCCATGTATAGACTAATTCATTTCAAGCTGTCGCTACATCTCAGTTATAATGGGAAAAACTGATATCAGTTCATGCTAGAGCATCATGCACTTTTATGGTTGCCTTGAAAATCTCCATCTGCAGCCTTGTTTTGCGACAATATCGCATCGCACCACCTCAGTAATGACGAGCTTGTCATTCCGCCTTCAATCTGGACAATCAGGTGTATTCATCTGACAAACCACTCGTTTCCTAATCATCGGTGTCATCCTCATCCTCCTGCTCGCTCAGATGACTGGTTTGTGTCTGGAGACATATCTCCGTTGTGATTGGGAGAACTTGTGTTCATCGGTTGGGTGAGGATGAACGCCGGAGTCTGGTTGGTTAAGTGAAAAGTAGAAACCCAATCATACATTTTCTTTGCTGCCACTGTTGCTCCTCTATATCACTCTGTTCTTTTGTTGTAATCCTTCTCTGTTCTCCAGCTGAGTTGCTTTCTGTGCTGTTCGTTCCCGATAGCGACGTCCAATTAGTGTCCTTTGTTTTTTTTTGTTTCACATTTATTTAAACTTTCGCCAAACTCACAAAGCTGCAAACAAATCCATCTCCTCCGTCTGGCTTGTGTGTCTTGGATTACCGTTTTCCCATTGTGTGTGTGTGTGTGTGTGTGTGTGTGTGTGTGTGGCGGCGGTGGCAATTGTTGCTATTACACAGCAACACTTCGTTGTCCTCTCATTATTCCGTCCTGGGCGAGACCTCCGTGGACTGTATCGGCGACTTCATCTGGTGTCGGGCGGCGGTGACAGGGGCTGCCGCTCCGCAGACATTATCTTCATGTGACGGTGCTGCGGGGCTGAACTTGCTCATGAGAGCTATTTATGTGTCTGTCTGATCCAATGGCTCCGAGTATACACAACCCGAAGCGAAGGCCGTGTGTTGTGGGGTTGCCCAGGTTTCAGAGGTTGATTGAAGCACACAGTCCAAGGAGGTAAATTAGCCCAATTGCAGAGGGGCAATCTGCAATCAGCATTCAGCTGACACACACACACACACACCCACCCACTGATGAAGCGTGGTGTGTGTGTGTGGTGTGTGTCTTTTATTACTGATGTGGGGATCTAAATCAGCTTAGAAACTCACAAAAAGGTAACGATCATCTTTGTAAGATCCATGAGGATAATTCCAGTGTTAGATTAAATATTAGTTATGTCTCTACTAAATCTGAAGTAAATGAACATTAGCCAGTGTTTTTTATGCACTGGCAGGAGACTTCTGTCCCTACGAGGACTCATGTTACTCTGCAGACAAAGACCGACGTCCCCTTTAATGGAAAACATTATATTTCAGGTGAATACGTGATTTGAAGTGAAGCCAAGGTGAGCGTGAGGCCAGTCCCGGCTGTGACTGAGAGCTAGTCTTCAGGAAATGAGTGTCCGTGGATGTAAAGTCCCCGGTAGGCATGGCAACGTTAAAGCATGCGTGCGTCCGTCTGGGGGACGTTTCCATATCTAGGCCGGTGGCAGGGTGAATTTTAAAGAAGTCCATTGATCCCAGTCTGATTTCATTACTGTCACCTCTCCCTACAAGGAGCCACACGGCACTCAATTTAGATCTAATCTCTCCTGCTTCTCTGTGGTCCGGCCCGATGTCTGTTATTTCCCGCTTTAGTAGCTCATCATCCAGCCGTGATTGAAGTCACAGCACAGTTTCTCACTCAGTCTTTTTTGTGTGTGTGTGTGTGTGTGTGTCTGTGTGGGGGATTTACCTTGAGCATATTGTGGCAGCACTCTTTAAAATTTGCCCCTGTTGGAGGAAATAATCCTCCTTGATATTTATAGTATAATCCAACATTACACATGTTTTTGCGATGCTGAGATTAAATCAGATGACAAATCAAAAGGACAGCCGATGTTTGATTCCTGCTGTTAAGGTTATTGGGTTAATTTGATTATTGTTTTATGCTTTGGGGGCATTTCTGCATCTATCAGAGCTAATGGTTGCTCCAAATTAACCCAAAGGTTTTTATGAAAGGACAACCCAGGATCACAGCAGCAACAGCATGGCTCACTGAAGACGGAAGAAAATGGAAATAAGATGATGCATTTATATTTCTCTGGATTCCTGTCAACGCTAGGAGCCACATGTCTGCCTCTGCTTTCCTAAAACATTACAGCGAAGCCAAAACGTGGATAACACAGATGACGCCGATCCTCAATGAAACTCGGAGCTAAATCAGACGTGGACTTCATCCCAGACCACTGACCCGTCCAAAAAGTGCTAAATCCAAACTTCGCAAGTGCACACCTGTGCAGTCGTCACATCTGCATGCGGTGCAGACATTTGGACACCAAAACAACTGTGACATAATTACTCTCATTCAGCCGGCGTCGCGCTTTGTGCTTTGTTTCCGAGTTTGTAGCGCGGGGAAGGGGTTGATGAGAGGTTGTCGTTATGAGACAAGAGCGTGGCTCTCGTCTTGTTACCTCAGACAGAACACGATCCTCACTGTGAGTTTGTTATGGCAAACAGCCAGGAAGGATCTGTTTACATGACAACGTTTCATGTGAACATGCATCATTTTTGCATTTTTCATTCCAGAAATTCTGGAAATCATGTCGTGTTCATGTTGTGGGACACTAGTGGGTGTTGTTTGTTTTTGGGAAGAAAACCCAGAGAACTGTAAACATTAACACTAGCTGGATTGTTATTACAGTGATTCTCAAACATAACAAACCCAAGTTCCAGGAGAGTTTGGACTGGGAGTCAGGACAGTTTGGATTTTTAATAATGGAATTGAAACAGTCACATGTTAATTTTATTTAGATTGGTTTAACATCAGCAGACATTTATTAAGCCATTTTTTAGTTTTTATAATCTCATTTCACCTTTTAAACCTTAAGTCAGAATAATTGCTGTACATATAATATCATAGGATTAAAGTTTTCTCAACTGTAGGCCATATATATCTAACTTTTCAAAAGGTTTGCCTGATATTAATATGAGAATGCAGATGCATTAAACGTTGTGGTGGCCACGCTGGTCAGAGTTAGACCATGACGCTGCAGGTTTCCGCCGCCCGCCTGACTGCCTCGCTTCAGCGTAACAGCACGACGGTCCTCAAGATGGCGATAATGATCGTGTCAACTTCCGGAGCGCCCGAACTCTTGCTTCATTTCCCATTATTCCTGCAGTATCTTCCACCCAAACATGTATGGTGCTACACGTGCACAGCTCATTTTCTCAAATGGTGCTTTGTTGGATTAATGGCGCGGCTTTACTGAGTGTGCGGGTTTTGATGAACACCTCACCTGACTAAATTTGATCACCGATAAAGTGTGTTTTCAGGGATTTGAGTCCACGCGTGTGCGCTGTGTGCAGAGCAGATTACTGCGGTGGGCCCTGCTATCTTTATCGGCCAGATGCTCACCGTGACACGCCACTCACATGACAACTCAGAGAGAGAAAGAGCTGTTATCTCGCTCCGTCCAGATCCTGCACCCTTACCCCCACCTCCCCCACCCCACTCCCTCTTCCCTCTCCCGGCCCGCCACAGCGCATCCTGTCCACTCGCCTGCTTTTTTTTCACCCCCGAGATCACGGTTATAAATGCACAACTGCTATAGTAAAGTCTTAATTATAATGTAAAAGCAGCAAAGACAATGGTAAATTATTCAGACACGGACAAGGGGTCACCGGAAGACGATGGAGGTGCAGACTGAGACTTGGCACACAAGAACAGGTTAGCTTGGTTTATTGTCATGGATAAAATGAAAAAAAAAAACAAACAAAACAAAAAAAACCCAGAAGCTTACTGACTGAATGGATGGTTGGCAAGAGAAATGGTAAACAGAACCAGAAGATGACAACCATCCAGCTGGAAATTTGTGTGGACGGCTGACGAATGGGTGGGGGATCAGTGAGCGTCGCTGCTTGGTAGGGCCCCCATGATACGAGCCAGGCTGAGAGAATGTGCAGCTCAGGGACCTTCGAGGACACGAGGGAAGGTCCAGCCTGATTGAGAACAGCCATTTCTCCCGAGAGTCTCTGAAAGATGACTTTGCAGATTTTTATTCCTCCAGGGATGCTCCTCAAACCATTTGAAACAGACCAAGTAGACGTGTTGGTTAGTGTCTTGGATAGTAAGTGTATCCAAGTGTAGGAGGGAAAGATCATTTTCATGATGAGCCACATAACAATCATTATAGAAAATGTATGATTCAGTGTCAAATCTAAAACAGTTTAATTTGACTTTACTTTATTAACTAATCAGCATCACACTTTGGACTTTTCTCAGTTGTTCAGGGATAAACAAAGGTTTGCATCCTGCATGCATGACAGTAAAGCCCCAGGTTTGGCTTTAAGGTAAGAACAGGCAATCATGATGTCAAAAAGAAGAAGTGTAAAGAACTTTAAGTATGTGGGAAACAAGTTTTTTTAGTACTTAAAGGATAAGTTCGGTTTAAACAGTTTTCCACTTATCTAGACACCTACATCTAGATATCTACGTCTGTATGTCCAGGCGGTAGTGTGAGGAGAGCTACGGAAGCCGCAGTGTTGTTTTGTGTGTGTGTTTTTTCGACTGCCGATGCTCACGCATGTTTCTGATACCTGCTCTTGGAATAAACATCCTCACGCTGCCAAATGCCTCTGGACTTCCTTCAAGCATATTACAGAGATACATGTTTTGGTTGTTTTGTTGACCTCTGAATTGAAAACTTTGTTTACGGCTGCTGCGCCATGCGAAGTACGCCTCATTGTTTCCGGGGCAACCTGAGGCAACACATGGTGCTTTTTTTTTTTCCCAATGCAGTGTAAAATGGACGAATATCTGTCAGATGAAGATGTTGTGGACGAGAACTTTGAATGATTTTCTCTTTAGCAAAAGCAGCATTAGCATTTAGCTTCGGCAGTCGAAAAAACACACACACAACAACACTGCTGCTTCCGTAGCTCTCGTCACACTGCCGCCTAGACCTATAGACATAGATATTAGGGATGAGCCGAATACTCGTTTTAAACGAGTATTCATTACGGATAATGCATTTTTTCCGAATCCGAGTACAGCCCGAGCATTATCTGTCATTATTCGTCCTCGTGCTGATGGGAGATCCTCATTGGTCCTTCATTCTGCTCCGTCCTCCACCGAGACGACAGGATCCTTTTGAGAGAAGCCAATCGGAGCTGATAAATTAAAAATGCGGTATTTTATTTCTTTGGAGCGTGCATTGTGCCTGAAACGTCGGGCGATTGTGCACGCTCGGGGTTTTTTAAGTTTCGTTTTCCCTCGCGTTTTTTTTTTCTCCTTTTTTCTTTTCTTTTTCATAATAATTTGGGCTTGCGCTCCACTGGGAGGCTGTGATCTGTGGGAGAGAGATGATAACTGGACCGAGGTCCACGTCCCGGTCATGTCCGTGGCACTGCAGCCGCGGACATGACCAGGAAGCTCAGCAGGGGCGTATGAGAGGTTTCCCTGGACGCCAGGGAGATTCCGGTGGGGATCGTGGGGGGAGGCATTCATACAATTAAAATATTCATGTTGTGACTCAATAAAAAATACTTTTCTGTAAATAGTTCCTTTACTATTGTGACCAAAAATATTCAAATTTTATTTCTGAGGGTTTTGTGTGAATAAATAATCATTTATATAACTTTAAAAATATTCATGTTCTGACTAAAATAAAAAAAAACAAAAATCTGTACATTGAGACTGTTATGTAAATAGTTTTCAAATGAAGAATCAATGTAGCAACTTCTGAGCAATCCATATCAATTTCAGACTTAAAACAGTGCACCAATTTCTGCCCCAGCCCGTTTCCAGTTAAACCACGCCCACTTCCGGTTTAGACCACGCCCCCTCCGAGTACAGATAAGGATACAGATAATTTGGATGGTTAAACAGATACAGATACAGATAGTGGTGTACTCGCTCATCCCTAATAGATATCTAGATGTAGGTGTTTAGATACTCATGGACGCCAAGTAGTACATTCAAATCGAACATATATCTGCATATATGGCATATCTCGCAACACCGGGCTGTCGTGGAGGAGAGGCGTGAGGGGATCATGATGAAATATTGGTGAAACTAATGAGTTTTTGGACGATTAAAGCCGTTTTGCTAGCGGCGCTATACATGCCCCATCTGCTAACAGTATAGGGATGTGCGCCACTCGATTTTGGATCTAACTTTCTCCCGAAGCACTGTTCGGATCAGAAAAGCCTTCTGGGTGAGTATATTGTTGTACTTCATTCCATAAACAACATGAAAACTGTTTAAACCGAACTTATCCTTTAAATCAGGGAACGAGGGGAGGCGACAAGGGTCAACAGCAATGTTTAACAACACAATGTCTCCATAATTCAAGCTACTTGGATCTAAACTACATTCTCCTACCATAAAATAATCAAGACGTGCTTGTTGTGACCGAAGCTGAAAGAGAAACTTTAGATTGATGTGTAACGACATATTAATCCACCAGATGTATGTCGTTTTGAGAGTAAGTGCAGTTTTACAGAACACTGAAAGAGTTTATTGGTGTCAAAGATGGAGAGGAGGGAGGAACAGCTTCAGTACCTGGACTAGCAGGCCAGAGGCTGGTTGGCCTGGTTCTTCCTGGCTGGGGAGCAGACTCGGCTCGCACCGGGGGCGCACCGGGGGCGCACCGGGGGCGCACCGGGGGCGCACCGGGGGCGCACCGGGGGCGCACCGGGGGCCGGCCTTCTGGTGAGGAGACATGTGGCCAATAGGTTCAGGGCTCCAAGGAGCTTTTTGATTGGAGGTTACTGGAAAGCTTGCAGGCTTGGGGAGACATTCAGGCTTTATCGTTCTCCTTGTCAGTGCGTGTGCTGATGCTTGAATGTGACTCTGTGCGGGTTTGGTGAATTTCTGTCTGTGTAGTTTAATAAAGGTGAATCTCCTCTCCTTTATTCCATTCTTGGTTAAAAGATTGAAATGTGGAATTCTGCTGTGATTCTGTGGAAAAACTTCAGAGTATATCGAGTTTTCTCCTATTATTTAGCACAATTTGGTGAACAGTTCAACACTTTATTTGGTTATATCTTCAGTATAAGTTCTTTTTTTCCCAATATTCACATTTTTTTGTTCCTCTCCTAAACGTTTTTCTGCTGTCCCGCCTGTTTATTGAGCGAATGAAGAAGTGGCAACAGATGAGTGAAATAAAAGCATTGTTTCAGGGCGGAAATAGTGAACCATGAAGTGAGGTTTGGATAGAACTAAAAAAAAAAAAAAAAAAAAAAAAAAAACCATGCTGGTGGGTGAAAACGGACCAATCAAGGCGGAGCATGTGTGGCGTTACGCACCAGTGGCTCCCACTTCAATACAGCCCCCATTCCCAGCTGCTCGGTATCTTTTACACACACACACACACACACACACACACACACACACACAGAGGAAAACACACACGGCTTCATATATCATCCATTCTCTTTTTGCACGCACCACCACCTATGCTGTGTGGCTTTCACCTCTACACACGCACGAGGCGTGCACGTGATCATGATATAAAAATGGCGATATTATTGTTATAATTATTAGTTGCTGTTAAAATACTCACATGGATCATTTTGGAGGATGCAATGATTTTAATCATGGTTGTGACAGTGGCATCAGATTACAGGCCCGTTTTCACAATGACGAATTGAAGATGAACGTGTTGAGAAAAAGAATTTTGTAATTACTTGTGTTATTATAAAGGATACACATAGGCTTAAAATAATTAGCACACCGCTTCGATTTAAATTCATATTTTTTGCAGGTGCAATTTGAAATAAAACTTTGTGAATTTTACACTAATGTGCCTACTGTAACTCTACCCTGAAGGATCTAAAATGACACCTCGCAGGAAAATTTCATTATTTTCAACACCTGATACTGTGTTTATTTCTTCGTCAACTATGCAATTGGAATCATTTTTAATGTACTTTTTAATATATCTCTGGCTTTTAGGAGAGTAACTTGAAACAAACAGCCTAAATTGAAACTGTTCATATTTTCAGGATAAATTCAGTCGAGTTTGGTCAATTTAAATAAATTATATCAACAAAGAAATTCCACTGTTTTCCTCTGCACCATGTTATTTTGTTATTTCTTGCAGAATTTGCTGGACGTACGCAGTAAAGCGCCGTAAAGATCCCAGACGTGAGGGCGGGAGGGGAGCGGAGGGGGGGCAGAGGGGGGAGGGGGGAGATGGCGATGTGATTATTAGCACTCCTTGGGGTCTTTTGTCTGGGCCCCATGAGAGAAAGAGGTTAACGCCACTTAGCCTCGGGAAAGGGCTGCCTGGGCCTTTTGTGTGTGTGTGTGTGTGTGTGTGTGTGTGTGTGTGTGTGTGTGTGTGTGTGTGTGTGTGTCTGTGTCTGTCATGCTTCCTCTGTCATGATCCAAAATCACTTACTGTTTTTCCCGACCCATCGCACCCCCACCCCCCTCACTTCCAGCCCGTCAGCTTCACACCGACACAAAGGCCGCACGTGGATTTAGACAGACAAGGCTGTTACCAGCATGTTCTGCTTTTTGCTGACTGGTTTTTTTTTTTTGTGTGTGTGTGTGTGTGTGTTTTAACTGCATTTAGCTGTATTGTTTGAACTGTATTTACCCACAAATGAGCTCCTTTGCGCTTGCAATTCTGAATTTCCCCGCCAATGAAATGTTTTAAACCGAGTCCATGTGTTTTCTCTGAGGAGTTTAAGATTTTCTATTCTTTTAAATGTTGATACTTTGTGGAGCCATCCGAAAATTTGCAAATTTAATGAAAATGTTTTGGTGGCTTAGCCTCTGTTAAGCTTCCTTAATGTCATTAAAGGAGAGAACATTTTAAAATATTCCAGGTTAAGATGAGTATATATTTAAGCTAAAGGACTATTTTCCACATTTTAACTGTTTCTCGGACATTGGTTGGAAACTTTGAGACTGTAACAGCGATACAAAACAAACAGTTGACGTTAGGTTACAGTCTGACAGACGACCTGATGTGTTTGTTCACGGTGCTAAAAGCTCAGACAGGTTGACCTTGTCGTTACCAAACCCAAGAGAAAGGTGCATTTTTTGTAGTATTGATGAGTTGTGTTAGACTCCTCGTGAAAAACACCACAGATTATTATGAAGGCCTTTAAGGCCGGCGGTCGAAGGCCTCAGAGGCGTTTTGTCTCGTTTATCTCTGCGTTCGTGGGCCGTATGGGAGAGGACGGAAATGCGTCTTCAGACAAGTCAAGCGGGCTTTTTTTTTTTTTGTTACATTATATCTGTGTATCTTCTCTCTGTTTGACATGACAGGAAGTTTCATTTTTGCTTATCAGGTCGGATATGTTTGAGCTCTCAGGCGGATGATAGGAAGGGAACTGACCAACAGCAAGCGGCAGAGAAGAGGTGTTCATCAATGTTTCCTGGACGCTCTGCTGTTCATCCCACAAATGCACATGAAATATTCATTCGGATAGTTTAAAATAGAAATAGAAAACCACATACATGCTGTTTTTCTTCGACAAGTTGATGTCTGAGAATTAAAAAACTGCCAAAACTATCCAGAGCACTTGATCCCAGCTGCAGGAACTCAGATATAAATCAATTAGGTCTGTATGCAGCGTGCGGGATATGTTTAAACAGCGTCCACAGAGCGCTGCTCTCGTGAGATGATGCAAAGTGATCTACTGAAAGAGGGCTTTGAGAATGATCAAGGCTCCGACTTTAAACGCATTTGATGCCCGGTGTTATTTTTACATTCTTAATCATTTAAAGTCGGTAATTCCGCTCAACACGTTGCAAATCGCCTCAGTTAGAGGAGCCTTGATTCATTCATCAAGAAGTCTAAAGCCCCAGACACGCTCGAGCTGACGGAGCCTGTTGCGGCTCGGCGCCGAGGCTGACAGGCGTCTCATCACGCCGACCGCGCCGTCTTCTCATTAGGGCGGCGGCGTGCATGCGGTATTAGGCCTGCCACATCTCATTGCGGCAGACGTGCGCCGCCGCTCGCGGACGAGCGCGCCCGCATCGCCACCTTACAACTGTCCTTCAGAAATGAGTTTAGTGTTGTGATTAATGCGGCCCTCGTGTCATCTGTCCCCTCTCAAAACCCAATTATGTCTCAGAGGTAAAGGACAAACTGTCCATCAGCCGAGCATGATTACAAATCAGAGAGGAATGGTGAGTGGCAGAGAGAGAGGAGATCTTTTGGGGGGGGGGGGGGGGGGGGGGGGGGGGGGGGGGGGGGGGTTGTTTATTGCACAGGAAGGGCCAGAAAGAAATGTGGCGAATAGAAGAAGACACAAAGACAGACTGGATGATGTATTTCGTGGGGTAATTTCGGTGGGATTGCCTCTCCTGGCACTTTCGGTCTATTGTTCGTCAAAGTTAGTGCAACATTACACAGAGCTCAGAAGTGATGGTAATGTAACCCCCTGGGGAGCAAATGTGTCTGAAATTAGTGAAGTGAATCTTTTTTTCTAACCACAGAAAGTCCTGATGTCAAAGTCGTTGAATCGACTGGATCCCAAGACTTTGAGGAATATAGTTTTGTTTGGATTCATGTCTTACTGAATCGATAAAGCCTTTTTTCCATTGATGTCCACATATGGAAAATTATTCATCGATCAGGATCATGCACTAATTTTCAGAATTCTTTCAGTTACTTAAATTACTTCATTTAAGCCATTTTTGATGTTGAGTAGCAGTGTTGCTCTTTGTCACTCTTGATGAAGATCATGTGAAACTCAATGAAAGTACAAAAGAGACAATTTACAATAAACCAGGACCATAGTTTGGACATCTCTTCTCTAAATACAATGGATATATGTCTGTTTGAGTCTTTTTCTTTTGAATTAAATACTGGTTGACCGAAGAGTAGAAATGCGATGCAGGTTAGAGTCAAAAGTTGTGGTTTCTTATTGGTAAAAATATACCAGAGCACAATCAAGTTCACAGATAATCTTCTTGATTCCATTTTGGGCCAGTTATTTTTTTTAAAAAAAAGTTAATAATAAGTTCCACATTAAAAGGAAAAAACAACAACAAAAAACTCAACCAGCTTCACTCATCTGACTTTTCCCTTTGTGATTCTGTTTGTTTGTTTAAGAGCAGCATTATTATTCAAAATATGCTGTAAAACTCTCTTTATAAGATAAAACAAGCTGTATTTTATCTTTTGTGGAGTAAAACATTAGATTTGCAGGTGTTGTGATCGGGCCCTGCCTCCCTGTCGGGGTATTGGGATTCAAACGGTCTTTTTAAAAACAAGCAGTAAAAACAAATGCGTCAAATTGGATTTTTGCATTCAGGCGTCTCTCATCCTCGCCGTTTATTCTTGATTCTCTCTAATACGTACGCTCCCCTCGCGGTCCCCTGTAACCATGGTGACCGTCAGCTGAGAAATGGCAACCGTGGCCCTTCATTAGGTATCAACACAGGCTCAGACAGCCCAGATAATAGCCAATAAGGAGGGGTGTGTGTGTGTGTGTGTGTGTGTGTGTGTGTGTGTGTGTGTGTGTGTGTGTGTGTGTGTGTGTGTGTGTGTGATTTAGGGTGGGGGGTTTGGGGATGTGGCATTATGTTGGACAGTAAATGAAAAGCCTGCAGGGACGAAGCCAACCTTGCTGTCATGCTTCAGAGAATTATGGCTCCAAGTGTGTGTGTGTGTGTGTATGTGTGTGTGTGTGTGTGTGTGTGTGTGTGTGTACGTGTGTGTGTGTACGTGTGTCTGTGTGTGTGTCTGTCAGTAAGAGTGGACAGGACCATTCTTCATGTGAGCATATGTGGGAAAATATGCATGTGTGACTTTCCACACGTGTGTGCTCAGATATTGTGTGCACACACACACACACAGTGGACAATCTGGGTAAGGCAATGTCAGCTATACACTCAATTCAAAGATTTAGAGATTTCAGTTCATTTTAGTTACATTAATCCAGAGCAGTATCTGAGTTGTAGTCTCTGCTATAAACGGTGAAAGTAAATTGAAGCATCGCTCAAAAACACAAATGAAATGGACCAAAACCATGGACGACATTTGGCTGAAAAACAAATGAAACAGTGAAACTAGTAAAAACAAAAATGTAATGTTCAGTGAATTGAAAATTAAAATGTCAGTAATTATTAGTGGATCTGGAATGGGATGTGAAATAGATCTAATATATCAGCGTGATGCATCAGTTTGATCTAAATGTGAGCGCCTGAATTCAAACCAAAAACTGTGAAAATCTAGAGTAACTGTCTTTACTGATGTTTGCAGGCAGTGTACAGTTAAAAAAGAAAAAAAAACTTACTACTAGACTATACTGACTATAGAGTATTAATACTGTCACCACGATTCTTAAAAAACAAGAAAAAAAATGATATGAAAAAATGGACAGTGCCGTTAACTTAGAACAAACGCAAGAAACAAAACGTTCAAACCATTTGTCAACACAGTTTAAGGTTGCCCTTTGGACAGGAAGCTCCTGCTGTGATGGTCGTTTTAAGGAGGAAACTTTCCAGCAGAAGGCGACAAACACAATGATGAACCCGATTGTTCCAAATGCAGCCAGCTTCTAGCTTATCGCCGATAGACTCTTCTCATCCTCAAAACGCCCTCACTCAGCATGCACAGATGTGTTCAAGGCTGCGATGGCGGTTATGCAACACTTGTGAATCAGTGCCGGCGCTGCTTGATGAGTGTCGGTACTCGTGATGTAAAGAGATGCTCTTATTGTTGGGCCCGAAAAGGCAGAATCGTGCCGAACAATTAGTCCTCTGTTTCCATCAACAGCAGGTGGGCTGCATGTCTTTCCCCCTCCGAACGTCCTCGCACCATAAATACTCAGCAGGTTATTGAAGATGATTATTATTAGCATTTCACGTGACAAATGATTCACTTGTACCTTCAGTTTAATAACAACAAAAGCTATGCTCTGCTATTCAGGCTGCTGGTTTTGAGTAATGACGCCTTTTGTTCCACTTTAGGCATCAGGCTTTTTGTGCTTGGTGCTTTTTTCATCCATTCTGTCACCTTTCCAAAATACAGGAAGCCTAATTAATCTGGCCGGTCGTCGGAGGGATTTCATGTATTTTTGGATTTGTGGCCCATTTGTGAATTTTAGTAGTTTATTAAGAATTCAAAAATTGAAAGGTTGAGTCAGACTTTCGGTTGAACCTGAGAACGATGAGATCAGACGATGCTGCGGGACAGAGCCTCTCCGAGAGATCGCCGAACCAATCCCAAACTTTATCGGACTTCCAGCACATGTTTGTCTGTCTGTGACAGAGAGAGCGAGGGCGCCATTGTCTGAGCGGCTCAGCCTCCACTCCTCCGGACGCCATCAAAATGGCAGCACCTCCTCCTTTTCTTCCTCGGAGCTAAATGCCTCGGTGCTTCCATCCCCCTCCTGCTGCTCTGTGTTTCAGCTCCGCACGCCGCTGTTTGGTGCAGACATCCCAACGCACCATTGGTCAAGCCAGCGAACAAATGGAAATCCACCAGCACGCTGAAATTACTGATGGTTATCTCCATCCCTTCCCCTTCTCCCCACCGCCGCCGCCACCACCACTCTGCTTCAGTCCCCTCTCCTCTGCCTCCTCCAGTCATCCTGCACCAGACAGCCTCCCCTCAGATTAGACTTTTCACTGTAGCCGGATGAGGATTTACTCTTTTTTTTTTCCATTTTTAACTCTTTGTTGTGAACCGCTGTGATCAACATAACGGGTCAAAAAATGTTAGTTGCAGATAAATACAGTGACGGACTTATTCATAAGGCTGCGCAGTTAAGTCAGGAGATCAGTTGAAGAATAGATTACGAGAGCTTTTGATTTAATTTTCAGTTCTTAGCGGGTTACCAAAGATCCGTCTCTGATCGATGTTTGATTCTCAAATCGAACTAGCCGAATCAGTCACAGAGATTCACCTGCCATTCAGCAAGCGATTGATAATCCATGAGCAGCAGAGGGTGCTAAAGCCCCATTGCTTAGCTCCTCTGAAAATTAGTAGTTTTGCGTCTTCGTTTATGAAAAGTTTTGAAAAGAATTTTTGCTTTACATTTTAAAAGCAATCCCCTCCGCTCTTTTTCCCGACATTCACACACTGACACACACACATACTTAAAATAACGAATCAACCAAAAAAAAATGATAAATGGTAAACATGTATGGGGTTGAGAAGAGGTGAACTGGAGGAGGAAAACATCGTCAGATAACCAATAAATAAATCAATCAGCTAAAAGCAAGACTAAAAAGGAGAGTCTTGAGCCTGCTCTTCGAAACTTGAACATTCTCTGCGGCCCTGAGGTTCTCTAGCAGACGGCTCCATCGGCGAGGAATAATGCTGAACAGACACTTCGCCAAGGCCGCATGCTCTACATTTAGGAAGTGGTCGTAGCCCACTGCTGGTGTAGTGCAGGGGCCGGGAAGGTTCATGGGGTAAAAGAGACTCTAAAAGATAAGAAGACCCAAGACTTTCAAAAACCATTAAAGAACCTGAAAAATTATTCTGAAGCGCACAACAAGCCAATGCAGCGATTGTAAAACAGGTGTTATGTGCGGCGCCTTCTGGTCTTCATCAGAACACGTGCTGCTGAATTTTGTAAACATTGTACACCTGAAGTTATGTTCTTGAGAAGACCAGAAAGCAGGGCATGACAATAGTCCATACAGCTGATGAGAAAAGCTTGCCTGCAGCACTCCGTGTTGGCCACGTTTCCATGGAGATGGGATCAGAACGTTTCTGAAAAGTTCCACTTTGGGAACCTTTTTCAAAAATCTGCGTTCTCACTGGCTCAGAGCGCCACTGTCATGTAAACAGGCACCCAAAACACTGCAAACAATTTCCGTTTACACTTGAAAACCAAACCTAAGTGGAGCCTGAGTCAAATTATATGACTTTAGTAAACACTTATTTTCACACACAGAGCACAATTTCATTTGCAACCTTCATCATCGGTCATCTGCTGTTGAACAAAAAAAGTCAATTAATTAGATAATTGTGCATAAAGTTATGAAATGGCCCACGGTTAAAAAAATAGCGGTTTAGATTATGGTAAGAAGAAACTGTAAAATACAAGAATGACCTGAAGGCTTTAAATTATATTAAAATTCTTTTTTTTTTTCCATGTTCAGTTGCTTTTTTTAATGACATTATCATCAATCTAATCATCAGTTGTGTATTTTTTTTTATAGCCAGAGATCCAGAAACTATTGCTCCACTGATCGTTCATGGTGGATTAACCACGTGATGGAGCAGTCATGGTCTGTGTGCTATAACCAAACACTGCATATTCACTGTGAAAAATGAAGGAGAAAGGTGTAATACCGGGCCTTCGGCATGCATAAAAAGATATATGAGAATTTCCAGAAGTAAAGCAGCATCCTGTCAAGAAAATGCAAGCGGACAGTAGATTGTGTTAAATATCAGAATAACAGCTGGCATAACTGGGAGTTGGCAGTTTTTCTTATATTCCCCTGCAAACGACACAATATCCACGGCGTTTCGCATGAAAACCCATTTTGCACCAAAAAAAAAAAAAAAAAAAAAAAGATAATCCAGGCCCTGAATGCAAAGTAATTGATGTCACCAGGCAGGCAAATGGAGTCCTTTTGATTACCAGATATCTGCGCGTTCACATGCTGGCTCCTGGAACAGCAGCTGTCAGAAACACCCGGTGAGCTCCATTAAAACGCTGACATGGAATGTGCCTGAATGCAAAGCTTTGTGAGTGAGACAAGGAGTCGCAGCCGCCGGTGGTATCGGTTCACCGAGTGACAGTACGGCGGCGGCGAGAGCTGAGGGAGGAGTGTCGCTCCTCTTCCTGTTATGATGTGACATTTTGCCTGCTCAAAACCTCAGTGCGCCTCGACCTTCCTGGGATGATATCTTCTTCGGACGAATATTGAAAACACTTGTGACAGCGAAGGAGCACGTTGTGATCTCAGATTAAGTTTTCAGTGTTATTTATTTTATACAGGTTTTAGCAGTTAGCTTTGCTGCCTCACACCTTGGGACGCTGCCCCTCATCCATCTTTCAATCTTCAGTCTCGCCGCATGTTCTGTAGCTTCCATATGATACTAAAATTCTTCAGCTTGTGTGTGTGTGTGTGTGTGTGTGCGCCCACCATTATCAACACTGACTTCACAGGCATGATATGGACCCTGCACTAATCTTCCAAATCTCCTGCTCTGTAGCTTCCTTTCTTTTCTTTTTTTTTTCCCCCCCTTGCCTCCCCCGGGGCCATCTTGTAGTAGTTATAAGATCATAATACACTCACTGGGGCGCATAATAATTTCTGTGTCCACACCTGGATTGGTGTTTTGCTACTTGAGGCATTTAAAATTGAGCGAAACCCAGAAAATGACACAAAAGACAAAGAACTTTCATTGTTTTTGCTATTAATGTGCAATGTTTGTGCAAACACACCCCAAATGCGCCTCAGTAATGAAACCATTCACTGTTTGATGATGAATTGGTGCATCTAGTTGCCAGAACAAATTGACCGTCACTGAGATATCGACCAAACACTACCTCTCAAAGTGTAGTCTGGTATCAAGTTCGAAGATGTTTGCATTTGGGCCTTCAAAAATCTGACTTTGTCTTCAAGAACTTGGAGTTGGATCTTCTGAAGCGAGACTGTCCTGCATGTTCTCGTCATTAAGCGTCCTGCAGAGTATTCCGCAGACATGGTGATTCGACCGAGGTGCTCTGGACCCTGAGATGATCAGTCTGATTAGAATCTGATTCAGTGGCCAAGTCAACACCTTCAACTCTCCGGCCCCATTCTTCAGATGACTCCTGGAGGGTTTTTGCAGCGTGGGATTGTGTATTATCCCGCTGAAAGAGGTCAGCGACATCAGGGAAAACCAATTTCATGTGGCAGTGTACATAGTGGGCAACAGTAGCGAGTTCCACGGTAACATCCAAATGAGCGGAAGGGTTTCGCAGTAAGACTGCACTGTGTGTCGGCTAACTATCTTTTCCTACCCTTTATATAAGATTGCATTGACAATGACAAAGATTTGCATCGGTCGTTTCAGTGTTGAACTTGTTTTGTTGTCATTTTTTTTTTGAGTTGAAAGGCATCATTAAACCCCGACTCGTGTCTCTGACTGAATGCATGATCAAAGTGGAGCCACTGGCCAGATGACGACCATGTGGTGAAATAAATGTTTACTTCTCCCTTTGAGGGCAGAAGAATATGCCGGTGATGAGACCAGCTGGCAAGTTGTCCTCAATGAAGCACCTGCCGCAGTCTGTGTTTCCTTTTGACGAGGCTTGAAAAGAAACATTTAGAACAATTTGAGGAAGAAATGAGCATGAGCATGCTCTGGCAGCTGCAGGACTCTCATATACTTTTATCCCTGTGAAAAAACAGTGTTTCATCTAAGATGGCCAAAGCAAAGCACACAGATAAGGGATAGCGTCGCAACATTTGGAGAAAGTTGGGAATCGAACCACTAAATATTAGATTGAAATCAACTCATTTTGTCAAACAGGAGATATATTTTTAACAGAAATCATTTGACTCGCATACAGATACGACACTTGAACAGATGCACGAAATAAAACACCAAGAAAAAAAACTTTGTGAAAATGTTTTGCAAGAAGAAAACAGCTAAACACGGAGTGGAGCGGCTCATACAGTACGTCCCCTCTGAGTGTGTTTCTAATCTGCTCCTGAGGAGTTGTTCACACCACAAATTAACAGCAGCCGAGCGCGAGAACAACTGTGTAACTGGTGAAAATGCAATTATATGCATGACGATGACAGTCAGTACTGTAAACGCTGACAGTAAACAATGCCGCTGAAAGGGAACAAGCGCCGTTACAGAAACCGTCCTGATCCCTCAAAGATGCTTTGATTGTAATTTCATTACCGGGATTGTCAGGATGTGTAACGGTTACTTCCAGCCTGATTGTTCTTCAGTGTGAGAAGAAAGCAGGTTCAATTTCAAACAGCAGGAGTGGAGTTGTTGTGGTTTTTATGTCTTTGCATGAGTCAAACTCATCGTGTCTTAATGCGGCGTCCTCCTACACGCCCACCGCTCAGCCCGTATTGTTGATGTTTACTGAAAGTACCGAGTCGGTGTGCTGCTCCCGCAGAATCGCGCAGCGCATTCTGGAGTGTCTGCGCGTTTTATGCGAAGCCTTGATCACCAAATTTCACACAGGCCTCAGCGTAGGAATCATTATCGGCTCCATGCCTTCCTCGCGAGTGGAGCTGTGATCTAAGAGAGCTACAAATGGAGGAGTAAAGGCAGCCATTTTGTGCCTTTTCTTCATGTGTCCACTTCCTGTGTTCTGGCTCTGCTCGATCCCTCTTCTTTGATGGTGTGGGCGAACAGCAGCTCCGTTTCGATACGCCGGTTGTATGCAGTTGAAGGCGTCCACGCTGTTTTACTTTGACCCCCCCCCCCCCCACCCCCTCTCCCCACTTCCCCACCAAACCCCCACCCCGCCTCCCTCCCCGAGAGTCTCACTCGGTTCTAATTTTCACTCGCTACCCTGAGAGAAAAGAAGGATCCAGCAATCACATTCATATTCAGCACAAGCCAAGATAATGCTGCCCGCACTCCGCTGCTCCTTTTCTCCTCCGCTTCCCCACCAGCATGTTCTCCGACGCATTCTTGCAATCTTTTTATTAACTCCGCAGCCCGGTGGATGAACACTTTCCCCTCTGCAAACTAATCTCCCCTCTGCCTATATTGTCAGGTGAGAGAGGGAGAGAGAGAGAGAGAGGAAAAGAGATAGTATTGGGGGGGGGGGGTTCAAATTCAGATTAATGTGAATACAATTATTCCCCTCTATTGAATGAGGACACCAGATGGTCGACCCGGGAGTTTGTAAATGCTCCCACCTGAGCTCACACTTGCACCCATCGTAGATGTGCATGTTTGTGTGATTGGGTTTATCTGTAATCGTTGAGGATAGTTAATATTATTGTCGAGCTTTTCAAACTTTCAAAGTAGAAATTGCAATACCATAGTTTTTCTTCTGAGTTTTCTTTTCCTGATGCAGGAAACAGGTTGGTCAAGACGAAGAGGCGGGTTTCTTAGGCGGTCCAACAGACTGACAAGTAGAGGATGGGATGAAGAGCAGGAAGATGAGTGAAAGATGGACGGAGGGGTAATGGCCATGAAAGAGGCAGATACGCAAGGCCTGAGCTGCTGGAACAAATGACCCGTAGAGCTGTTTTTCTTTGAGGGAATTGTCTCAGAAGTGTGCTGGGAACTGCGATTAGCTTTAAAAAAAAAAATGGGGGGAGTGAAGACAGATGAGTGTCAGTAGATGGAGGTGTTTTTGAGGCTGGGCTGTCTTATTACCGCTGACATATTTGCTGATTATGATGGCTGTCTTGTTAAAATGAGGTGATCACACAGTTTCTTAGTTGACATTTTAAGGGATGGTTGTGTTGTGGGTTCAAATCTGGAGCAGTTAGCAAGAAGCAACATTTGAAAGGAAGTCAATGCTCATATTGCATTTATTTATGATGCTCAAATTTTGGATTATCTTGAATAATGCGTGTGTTTAGATGAGTTCATTTCATCAACATTTTCCACAGGAGATAAGATAAATATGGCAAACTTGGGTGAAACTGTAGACTAGAACAATCTGAGAATTTGTTTAGTTGAGCACCACATCAGCCAGAGTGTAGAATTCTTCTGTAGTGTGAATTGATGGACAATAACGACGTTTGCCTCCAGAGTGTCACTTTAATGTAAACGGGTACAACTTGGACAAGTAAAGGTGGAGAAATTTGCTTGTGTACCTTCTCTCGTCTGGCTTAACCACCCGGCGATTAGCAACGGACTTTTTTAAAACCTGCAACGGCTTAAAAATAGTCACTCCGGAGTTGTGAAAATGTATTAAAACAAACCTCACTCCAGGCATCTTGCCAAAGACTCATCAAACCTTTAGACATGAGTTAAAGGACCTTGGCACGCCGAAGTGCTAACATTGTTCCAGGTTTTAACTCTCGTTCCCGTCTCTCTTCATGTTTAATAGATTACTTTTCTTAGTAAGAGCTCTCAAAAAAAACTCAAAACATTTGTCATTTTAAGCTTCAGGCATTGCCTGACACAAAACTTAAGGCAGCACCAGTGCATACGGGCATCAAAAAGTTGGATCTCACAGATTGTTTTTTTCATTTCTCTTTCCCTTCATTCTTCATCTTGTAAACCGCCGCGAGGGCTTCAGCGACTGCGCTGCATGAGAAACACAAAATGGCCACTCCACACCTGCTTTATCGTCGCCGGCCATGCAGAAATCTGTGAGAAAAAGCCACCCGTCATAAATCATAATGTCGCTCAATTATGTATGAGTCAATGACTTATTTATTGCAGATTCCGATTCGGACTACAACCATTACCCTGGTGCCGCTGAGACCTGTCGTAACATTAAAGATTCATGCAAAACAATCCATATTATTCCTTCATCAGCGCCCTGCACTCATTCATCATACCCATATACTTAACAGTCACTTAAAGCTGTCAGAGTTGAAATAGCCTTCGATATTCACCCACGTCTGATTTTATTGATAACATCTGGCATGAGGTTGTTTTTCGAGCGCCAGTATTTTCAACGATATTTAGTTGCTCCAGAAATCCCACATGTCTGTATATTGAGGCCTGCAGTGAAGTGATGAAGTGTCTGTTGACACGACGATGGTGCTCAAAACCACTGAAAACGCAACTTTCTGAAAACGCTCGGACTCCATCTCTATGGAAAAAAAACCCCACCTTGTAGCGCATATTGCTCTCTGCAAGCATGTGTCATGGCTTAATTACAAAAACAACCAATCGTGCCAACGTAAATTTATGTATTTCTGAGTTAATGAAAGAATTGAAAGTTGTTTCAGTTCTTAAATATACTGCACATATCGTAATGATGAATGTATCCTGTAGTCATGCAGTTACAGAACACTGTTAGACTCCAAGTGAAAAAGCTTGAAACTCATCTTAAATCTAGCAGAGTCATAAGTGCAGCAAACGAAAAAATAATGGTGTAATTTATGACGAATGCACGCGGAAAGTTTCAAAAGCACAAATTCGCTCCAGTGCCATCTGGAGTGTACAGCATCCCTTTGCCTCCCAAATATAGGGGAGATTTACCGTGGCCGTAAGTTTTCCCTCTGCCACCTCTCCCTCTGACATTTTTATGGATGACCCCTCGCAGGACTCATTCCTGCTCATCCATCAAACGAAGGCTCCAAATAGAACAGCTTACGGATGCCATTAAAACCATTATGGGCTGATAACAATCTCCTCACTTCATCCGCGTTTCAGTCGTAAAAGAAGTTATATTCGTTCTCAATTCATTAGCATTCCATATTTCAGGGAAATGGCCGCTGCTGCCTCTCCGTGCGACTGTAATCTTGTGTTGAATTTCGCTCCCAGTGTCTCACCGCATCTTAAAGCAACACTAAGGAACTTTCAGTTTTCGTTGATTTTGGCGGCGCCAGTGGACAAAAGTGGTAGTGTTTTGGCTGACCGAATACTACAGTTCCCATGAGGACTAGCGCGTGGCGTCGTAAATTGCTGCTCCCGGTGGGCATGCTGTCGGACTGAACTCGCCTTCATTTGTTTCCAGGGGCTGTGTGAAGGATGGATAGCGACGAGGTAATGAATCTAAATGAATCTAATGGTGGCTAAACAATGTTATATCAAGATGTGATGCATGCCGTAAAGCAGTTTGCACATTTGGAGCTTTTTAGTGTGCAGGATTCCTACCACCCTCCTCACAGCTGCTTAGTCCAAGTGAAAGCAATACTGACGCCCTCAGCCCGTGACAGAGGGGTCATTCAACTAGTTGTAAGTCGAAGTATCATCACAAAAGATATTAAAATGTTTTATTAAGGTTGAAAAGTTCCTTAGTGTAGGTTTAAAAAACAGATGTTATATTCAGCATCTCGGTGTTTGGATCTGAGTTTTCGGGATAATGCTTTCCTGGCTTTCTCTCTTGTACCCGCGCGTGTTGTCTGCCGTGCGAAGCAGGGCACCGTTCTTATTCCAACCCTGCAGGTAAACTTCCTCGTGGGTGAACTGGCATGGTTCCTCTTGCACATGGATGAAGCAGGGATTTTTTTTCCCCCCCTCACAGTGGGCTGTAGATGGAGAGAGGAGCAGCAATGCTCTCTCACCTTGGGGGAGCCATGTTGGAGACGAGATACAATTTGACTTTGCCAGGCCAAAAGACCGATGAGAAGGAACAAGAGAAAGCATATTTGTTCTCTCTATTATTTTCTAACGGCAGCTGTGAGATGTTTCTGTGTTTTCTCCGATGTGTGAATACCCCCCAAGAAAGCTCGAGCTGGAGCGTCTAACTGCCAAACTGATAAGGACGGATCACTGGCTGGGATCGAACGTTGCCTGCTGCTTATGTTATTGTGTGACAGCGTGCCGGGATCACGGGAGGCGCCTTTTTACAGTCATTTATGTCGCCTCGTTTGAACCATGAAGAAGAAGGAGAAGCCTCGTCCAGACCTTGAGATCGCACAGCCCAAAGCTACAACAGAGGGAAGTCAGCAGGAAAGGAGTGAATCTGGTGAAATGCAGGAGATCCAGTGGTTTTAATTCCCTACGAGTGTGACAGGTGTATTTTGTTTGGGATTGTGGGCCCATCGGGCAAGGAGAGCTCACAGTACTGACACAAGACGTGCAAAACAGTGGGACAAGACGGCACATTTAGGGAAAGCCCACTGCAGAACACGACGGCTTCCCTGATCTTATTAAAGGGGAGAAAAACAAGGAAAGCTCAAACACACAGGCACGAATGAAAAAAAATGCTTTGGGGGTGTTTGTGATGAGTACATAACTCTATAACAAGGTTAAAACATACAAAAAGTGAATTTTAAATGATACAAAGTCTTTAAAATATTTGTGTTATTCAAGATTTTTTTCTTATTGAGCTCGGCCTTTAGCAGGTGTGTTATTGCGATGAGAGGCTGGCTCCAAATCATTTTCATTTGTGGACTTTTTTTTCTGTCTTGTTCCTCTTTCGTAGCTTCCACAGCCTCTTCTGTTGCTCTTTCTGGAAGAAGCCCTCTCCTGTATTGTGTTCCCCATTGGAACATATTTGCTAACTTCCTCCACCTACGCTCCAGCTACCATCTTTGTTTGGTCCTGTCCTTTTCATTTTTTCTTTCCGTCTTGCACCCATGCTGTCCTTTTTCTTCTGAGTCTTGTTTAACCCCTCCACTGCTGTCCCGGGCCAGCCAACACGATGCCATTAGAGGTAAAAGCAGTGAGTGTGGCTGACGGCCGACTGCAGCTCAGTCTGTTGCACCGTTCCAGTTTGCATTTTTAATGTCCGCTCGGGCTCCTCTGACCCTCCCCGCGACGAGGACGCAGCGTATTGAGTGTGTTTCCTATTCAGCGCGTATTCATTATTCATTCCGAGAGCAGGTGGGTAATGCGGCAGGAGGGCCGCATCGCAAATTCTGTACCAGAAACATTATGGAAACACAATTTGGTAACTTCTTCTGAAACTCATCGCAATGTTTTCCAAATGGAAGCAGTTCATAATAACAACAATATTTGATTTGAGAGATGTGTCTGCCAGTTTACAGTCTCAGTGGGAACATACAGTGTATGTTGGGGTTATAAAATGCTAGCCTGACTGATCGGGACTCCCCTCATCCATCGCATGTGGACTTGATCTTATGCTGTTGTGTGGGATGGAGTCTTCCTTTGAGCAAGAGATGCCTGCGGTATGTGTGTTGGGTAGATAAAAGCGGCGGCCATTTTATTTCCACACAACTCCCCCACAGCCTCAAAGGAAGCGCAGGAGAACTGCACTCGTGCAGATCCTTGTGATGTTTCCAGCCGCCGCGAGTTTGGGATCCAGACTATCGTAATTTCTGCTTAAAAGACAGCGAGTTAATTGAAGATGATCTTCAGAGATAACGACTCCTGACTGGAGCACTTTACCGTCTCTCCTGTGCCCTGTTCTCTCTTCTTTTTCAGCATTTCCCTGTTTTTCTTTTCTTAATCTCTCTTCCCCCCCCCCTTCTCTATTTCCTCAAGGTCATAAACACAGACAGAGTCTCTGTTGCTTCCCTCCCATCCTTGGTTTTCTCTGATCACAAGCTTAACTGCTGTGTCGCTGGCTGGCTATTTGACAGGAAATGGCAATTTCACTGGCAAGATTAGGCTTTTGATGTTATATGATAGCTCCCTGTGGTCCCCGACATGTTCCTCTTTGTTACATGTCAGATATATCTGAGGATGCTTGTTTACTAGGAACACTGGGCAGCTATCAGTGATTGGTTAACGCTTATTATCACTCAGCTATAAGTATATTTTATGTTACATAATCAAAAATGAGCTTCTTTTATTCCACATGCTGTAAAACCTTTAGCATATATTCATGACATACCCTTCAAATTTAAAAGCATAAAGGAGCTGTGGAATTTTTCAATTTCGGAGCAGAAATTTTTAAATCTAAAAGTGATGGGGAAAAAACTATAAATTATTTATTAACAAGCTTGTCAAAATACTTTTTCAAGCCAAAATTATTTAATCTATGATGGGGACAAATCGAGCTCCTAAAATAAGCTTTGCTGAAAAACATAATTGACTGTTATGGTCGAAAACTGAACATGAAGGAAGTCACCATAAATGACTATTTGAGGCAGTGTTTACATGACAACGTTTCAAGTGAAAACATATTGTTTTTTCATTTTTTTATTTGGAAAATGCTGTTTGTTCACATGAAAAAAGGCCGATAGATTGAAAACAATGTAGATACCATGTAGGGCCACCAGTGGGTGCTTTTGGTTGCTTTTGTAATGAAAACACACACACGACATCCTTACAGACAGACGACAAAGTTGGATTGTTATTCTAGAAAACTGTCAACTCGAAAACTACCAAGTCTCAGGAGAAAGTGAAGCAGGAGTCATGACTCTCAAACATTGTCGCTTTACTCAGTTTTTTAGCTAATCTGTTGTAGATGTGATTATTCTCCCATCAAAGCCCGTTGTTATCTTATCGGCTCTGCTGCAAACCTCTCATGTCCTTGTCGAAGCTATTCACACGTCTGTCTCTTTTCTTTCCGTTTCTCTACAGCGAGGGAAGAGAATGTGGCCACGTTCCGCGGCTCCGAGTACTTCTGCTACGACCTCTCCCAGAACCCCATCCAGAGCAGCAGCGACGAGATCACGCTCTCCTTCAAGACGTGGCAGCGCAACGGCCTCATCCTGCACACCGGCAAGTCGGCCGACTACGTCAACCTGGCGCTGAAGGACGGCGCCGTGTCCCTGGTCATCAACCTGGGCTCCGGGGCCTTCGAAGCCATCGTGGAGCCGGTCAACGGGAAGTTCAACGACAACTCGTGGCACGACGTCAAAGTGACGCGCAACCTGCGACAGGTAAGGCGGACGGCCAAAAATCGGCAATAGGCGAATGAAGAAAAGGTGTTGACATTCACAAAAGTTAACACTGACGCGAAAACCGCTGCAGAGAGTCCATAACAAGCACATGCCTGTGCGACAAAGTAGTGACATGATTTTTCTGTCTGAGTCTTTTTTATTTATTTATTTTTTTTTTTTACTGAAGGAGCTCCAATTTGCAGGTTTGTTTGTTATCTCAGGTCTTGCTCCACCAATCAAGGCATCACTTGACATTTCATGATTTCATTTGTTTTCCTTCCTCCTTATCCATGTGTGGACATTTTATCAAGTGATCAAGCAAAGCCTGAGCTGATTACCAATGTGGCTGAATGCCTTCACATTTACCTGCATGTTAAATTCTGTCTATTCGGGTATGGAGAATTGATTTGTTTCTCTTAAAGTCAAATAAAAAGCTGGTGGCGCATATCAAAAAAATGGTGTTATATTTCATCAAACATAAGTAATCATAAGCCTACTTTGACTAAAAGAGCTAAAAATTGATAAACAGATGTTTGTACTACAGTTTGATTTATCCAAAACCGATTCAATATGTGCAATTCGATCAGTTTGAACCTCTGTTATGCTAATTTACTGAACATATTCTTGTGATAAATACAGCCAGGGATGTTTTAAACTCTTCAACTGTTTGGGAAACTGGCTAGACCCTGCCTTTCGTTCCCCGTTCACCTGCGTCATCGCCTGCAGCTCCGTTACTCTCACTAACATGAATGTTTTATGTGCGTTGTCTCCATCGCTCGTCACCATCTGAGTTTGATTAATTTGTTTTGTGGTATTAACCAGCCCACTGATCACTGCTATGAATTCATGTCTCACCCACCCCACCTCTCTGCAAAGCAAACAGGCATTGGATTCGCCATGGTAAACAAACTCCACTGTCTGGTAGATATCATTCCCATTGTCATTTTTTGGGTTTGCCGTGTGCTTTCCCCTCCTCCGTCTTTCTGTGCTTCTTCCAAAATCAGGGAACTTGGTTCCGAGTTTCTGGGATTCACTTAGTTTCATCAGATCTACCTACTTCGCTCTACTCTTTTCATTTCCTCTTTCCCTTTAGCTTTCTCTGGAGTTTTTTTTCTTCTTCTTTCAACTAAGGAGTGCTGTGTGATGATTTGAGGTGATAAAATATAAACTGAGACAAATCCACTGACGGTCGCTTCCTGCATGGTCTGGTAATCCTCCTGAAACCTGACTCTCGTGTTCATTCATGCTCCTCCATGTGAAAGTAAAAGTCAACCCACACTGCAGGAGAGCGCTGGTTAACTACCAGGTCCACTAGCGGTGTACCTGCGTGAAGGCCGACTCAAACTTACGCATGAGACGTGAGAGAAATAAAAATTAAAAAAGCAGCTCAGGAAAGACTTTTTAGTTTTATTGTGTGAGAAAGATTAAAACGTAAAACAGATAATAACAAGCTAAAGAAGGTAATTTTCTACCTTTTAAGGTACATGCCAGACTAGAATATAAGAAGTATGAGGTTTATTGAAGTTTTGAAAACATTTATCAGTTATAGTCACCAATTTATCTTTATTTTAATCTCTAACAAAAAGCCATATTCTGACTACTGTATCGGCAAGAGAGCTGATTTCTATTAACTTACCTATATAAAAATATTTACTGAGCAGTTTCAGACCAAAGGAAGACCTAAATGTTTGAGTTTTGTCATTAAACTATTTTGAAATGTCACAAAAAAAAAAACAAAAAAAAAACACACACACACAGAGACAATAAACTGAAATGTTTTACTCATTTAAGCATTAAATATTTTCAAATTCCTCATTTCTCTTTGTGGAAACATTACCTGTTATTTAATAGTTAATGACTGTTATTAATTATTGACTATCATTTAATTGTACTTGAGTTACTGTGGTAAATAAATAAAAGGCCTTAATAGGTCACAATCGCCTTTTTATCGATCAACGTTTCTTCTACCTCAGGAGTGGTTTGACTTTGAGAATCAGAATCAATAAATTCATAAATACATTAGTTATGCAACAGTATCTGAACTTTACAATTCAACAACTAGTGTTACATGGGTCTCACTAAATTATTAACTAACTGTAATCTGATTACAGCTGTTTGATGCTAAAACTATCTTGATCAAGAGGTACATTTTTAGTTTGAGCATGTTTACTAGTTTTACATTAAAACATATTTAATAGACTAATATGCAGCTAAACTGTTGAGTGTTTGGTACAAAACATAATATGTAGAACTTATATAAATTGTATCCTTGCGTGGATTGTTTGTAATAGGATCTCTAATAGGATCAAATGGTCTTAAAAAAAAAAAAAAAAGCCAATGAACCACATTTTTCCCACAGTGGTGTGTTATTGTTACCAAGCAGAGTTCTTGCAGTGTGTGTGTGTATGTGTGTGTGTTTACACATCCTTAAAGTGTGTCCTTGAACGTGTCTGTGGTTCTCCGTTCACCTTTCTGTTGTGTTGCTTTTCATTTAGTTTTTTTTTTTTATTATTCTTACATCATACATTGTCTTTTTTAGTTTGGCTCTTCCCTCACATATATTGATTTTAGAGAAAACAACACCAATCATTACGTTTCCTGACATAAACGATAGACTTCCAAACATGCCTGGAACTAATTCACTCATTTTACTAACACATCAGTAGTTTCAGCATCACATTGACTAACGAAAAAGTAAAGAAAATCCGGAGCTTGGAAGTTTTCTTCATGTCTGACACACATATCACCTCTTCTGAGATTTAGGACTGAGACTGATCGGAAGAGCTCTGGAAACAACACTGCGGTTCTCCTCCTGTTACTTGCCGTTGTTTCACTGTTGCTCCTCGCCATCAGGTGACAATATCAGTGGACGGGATCCTGACCACCACGGGTTACACCCAGGAGGATTACACCATGCTGGGCTCCGACGACTTCTTCTACGTGGGCGGAAGCCCCAGTACAGCCGACCTGCCCGGATCTCCGGTCAGCAACAACTTCATGGGCTGTCTCAAGGAGGTAAGGTCATTTATTCACCGTCGACAATTTTTTGGGGTGTATTTGCGTATATTTAAAGTCATGTCGAATTCCACGCTTGTTCAATATTGGAGTTGTATGTTTTTATGAAAACGAGTGCTGTCAGTCTTGACAAATTGAGCCAGTTTATGTCTATAAAAACACAAATTTAGGCCCCGTTTATGTGACAATATTTTCCGGTGAAAATTGAAATGCTCTTGTAGAAAATAGAATGGAAATGTGGCTCTCGTCTGACAGGTGTGCAAAAAAAAAAAAACACTATTCATAAAGCACATTCAGTGAATATCAAGTATTGTCAGTGTGTTCCAGATTCCACCAAATGCTAGTAGGAATCTGCACTCTTGGATTCATATCAATGCACAGTGGAATTTCTATTGTTTGACTGCGTATACTTTTTAAAAATCTGCTCAATATTGAAGGGAGAAGCTGCTGTTGTGGTGGGAGGCTTTTCTTCAGCTGGCCCACCACGACTTTTATTTGCAGATTGTAGCTTAGAATAGTTTCATATAGTTGTGCTACTGATTAAATCTTGCAATCTCTTCTGTATCTCTTAATTATCACAGTTCATTTGGAGCTTGTTCGGGTTCAGGGCTCCTTCCAATCACTCTGTGATAAACTCAAGTAACCACATTGGAAAAAAGCAGATCGTTCTCATGTAAAAAACAGCAAATGTATGAAAAACTCTTTATTTGAGTATTCCTGTTTGCACTTGTAATCAGATATAAAAAGCATACAAACTAAATGCACGGTCTATTTGTGTGAGTATTCAGCTTAGAACAGCTTTTTACAGGTTCTTAGTAATTCAGGAGGATTCCATGTTGAGGATTTAATGGCTGCGTGACATGTTTCTAACAGTTACTGTATGGCATGTGGACAGTTTTTTTTTAAAATACAGCTCTGACATAGTGCTTCCTGTGGGCATGAAGTGGCCATAAACACATAAACACTCAGAAGCTAGTGGCTAGCACACCGACAGCTTTCCTGGTTTCAGCAGACTGTAGTACTGGGAAAACTGTACCTGCTCACCGTATTGAGTCAGTTCCAAGAGGTTAGTGAAATAGTAACAAAGCCGACAGGCAACGCTAATGATGACACTCAATTTAACTGTAAAATGTACTCGCTTCTGCAGCGCAAAGGTTTGTTTCACAAGCAAAAAATACAAAAAGGTGTTAACCAAGAAATGCTGTAAGATCTACTGGAAAAATCCTTTGTTACTCTGAGAAGACCTTGCTGGAGAGAACAGCAGTGGCGGGGCCACTTTCCAGTGATTATGTGATCTAAATCATCACTGTCACCCTATAACTGCACACACACACACACACACACACACACACACACACACACACACACCTAGCAGGGGTGAATCAGGGTCTGACAATCGGGGCTTGGCTTGTTTTCTCTCACAGTGTGATGGTCTTACACACACACACACACACACACACACACACACACACACACACACACACACACACACCATCATCATCATCATCATCATCATCATATGGCCACAGGAAGAGAGGAAGTGGTGCAGTACCCATTTAATCCCCCTCTGGCCTACTTCCTGCTCTATGCCATGCTGGGCCTGTTTGCAATTCCCTGCACCACCCACTTCCAGCAAGTGTGCGCATGAAAACACACACATGCACACACGCACACTTACATATTCACAAAGTGAGTGTGCGTCCCCCTTTATATGAAGAAGTGCATGAAGAATTTGTAAGATTTACGTACAAACCGTTCTTAAACATTGATTCAACCCTAAAACAATACTGGTCAATTCACTTGTAATTTTTAGCTGCGAATCTTTGTATTCTGCAAAAAACAGGAATGATGTTTATTAGTTTTTTTGTCATCGGATTATTTCATATATTCATGAAGTACATGGTATCTGGCACTTTAGTTGAGCTCAACGTCAAAGATTGTTCACGGTTGTTGTACATTAACGTCTAATTTCACTCACAAGTTTTGGGTCATGTAAAGCAATTAGAGGACTTTAGCTTTCCTTCTCCTTTAAGAGCCAGGTGTACTGTTATGCAGGAGGATTTCACTTGAATAGTTTTTTCACCCATCACAATAAATTAACAACTAGAATAACATTTTTTTACAGCACAATATTGGGAAAAATAACACCTGAAGCTATTGCATCAGCTAAGAGACACACAAAGACAAAGATGTATAATTGAAAATATTTCATCTTAACTTAAAATGTTCTTTCTACGTATGTAAATACGTTGAAATGGACTTTTTACTTATCGCATTTACCAATACACTCAAGATTCTCCTCGTACTACCTCCTATAGTCTCACATATTCTGCCCACCTCCTAATCACAGGCCCGCCCGCCCTCCCACCCACGTATCTCCAGCTCCCACCAGCTCTCCCTCCGTCTGCTGTCCAGCACCTTCTCGTCCTCCACTCCCTGCCATTAGGGCTAATTTGCCTGCTGCCAATGCTCTTGTCCTCGCCATCCGCAGAGCAGCGGCAGCAGTAGCAGCGGCAGCATTATGGATAAATGTTTTGTTACCATGGCACCAGGTACTGGTTGCCCTTGGCAGCTCCTGCGACTGGCTGGCCCGTGATTATTATGCCTTTCATAAGCCAGCAATTACAAAGAAAGCCTACATCTCGAAACCTACAAAATACATAATGGCCTACAATAACACATAATTGCTATAATTGTCGTTGTCATTACACCTCCATCAACCACTCACATCGAGACTCCTGGCTGTGCCTGCATGCGGGAGCCAACAAAGGCACACAAAAGGAGGAGTCCATCGACTGGAGACTAAATATGAGCGCCGTTATGAGCAGGACTGACTGTTCGCGGTGTCTTCCCCGAGTCACGTGACCCTCCTGCAATGAGTCGGTTTATTTGTCGCCGTTGTACCAGTCATTTGTGTCGGCTTTTCATTTCAGGAGGAGGAAAAAGAAAAAAAAAAACCTTGTAGTTACTTTCCATTGGCTCATTGCAGACCCGCTTATATATGAAAATTGTAAATATTGTCAGTAAATGAATGTGTCAGTTGATGGAAACCATGAAATATATGCAGTTTACCTTTCCCAGCTGTTCATTTCAGACTTAGACCTAATTGTCACTTTGAGATAAGATTTATCCTTTGTAATTGCAAAGTTGTTCTGAGAGCTTGACTTTACCCTGCAATTGAAAAATAAAGGAGTTATGTTGAAATCGCATCCATCCACATGACCAGCCAAAAAGGGATTGGATAGATAGATACGTATGAGAATGATCAGAAATGTACACAAGCAAAGGGTTTGACTATTACTTTTCATCACATGTATTATATTAATGACTGATAATGTTACAGAGAAATGCATAATCTCAGCGTTGATGGTCGTCACAAGCATAATCCAGCTCAGAGCCGCATGAGGGGATGCATCTGTGAAGCCATATTGGAGACTATGGTCATTTTCTCTGTTATTGATGTTCTCTTCCACCTGACTGTCTTTGTCTCAAAATGGATTGTCTTGCGAGCGTGTGCAGATTGATTTATTCCAGGCGATCAGCTCTGCCACTGTAATCTATAACCTTCGTGACGTACCATTTCCAAAAGAGAGCAGATGTGCGCACAGAAACAGGGTGGAATATGTGCAGTGGTCTATTTTAACCACCTGTTTGACAGAAAATCCAAGCTCCAAAAAAAAACAAGGTGTCAGGATGATGACCTTTGGTGACCTGCTGGTAGAAACCAGTCGTGATGACAGCGGATGAGAAACCATGTGAGTCAGAGCGGAGTGCAACACTCGTGTGTGATTTCTCTACTCATCTCTGTGAACAAAAGGTGAAATAAATGGGGTCCATTGAGCTTTCTGATGACTCAAAATTAGTCACCAAGCACAGCAGAGAGCGTGCAGCAGGACCGAGGTCATTAGGAAAGTGACCGTTCTGGGGACTGCTGGCCGGGCCAGCGGCACCACTCTATAGCCAAAGTAAGCAACGGTCCTCGGCAGGGTCAGTCAGATTTGTTGTCATTTATAAAACTACACAGCCATTTTCGCCCTTTTTTCCCCTCCCCTGTTTGTTAGCACAGACTGTAAGCACCCTCCAGCCCAGAAACCCTCTCTCAGTGAAAACCATGGCTTTTTCCATATGTTGATCAGAGGCGGAGTCTGATCTCCACTCAGCTGGTTGCTGCAGACGGAGCATTGTTCGGTGTGACGGCTGGTCGCAGTGCTGTAGCCGGAGTAGCCATTAGCCCCGCTGTTTCTTCTGCCACTTGTTGACTCCTCAGTCTTGAGTTCTCTGCCAGAAAGTGGAACCAAATGCTCGGATTGATCCAGTGTGACATAAATGTTCTGGTCTTGTAATACTGACTGGCATCTTATATAAGCCTTGCAATCCGACATAAACAGATGTTGCAGAGAAACAATGAATCCTTGTTAGTCCGATCATTTGTCCTTCTTTATAGTGATTTTGAAGTTATCCAAGTAGTAACGTCTAGGGAACTTGCTGCAGAACTGAATCCCTCACAATGCAGACTTCTCTTTCGGCCCATGGCAGATCAACTGAGATTACTTTGCAACACTTTTTAGCTGCATAAAGTAAATCAAAAATCAGAGGTTCCCCGAGGGGTCAGAAGATGGTTTTGTAATTTTGTTTCATCCCCCATAATCCTTTCAGCCGTTGCTGCGGCTGGTGTGTTAAGTATGGATGAGAACGGCACAATTACTTTTGACATCTGGGCTCAAATTTATTTACATGGCGCCAGATCGTAGCTCGTAATCTCAGCGTGCTTCACGCCGTGAGGTCAAAGACTTCCAATATTGTGTCAAAAATCACAACAGTTCAGTTGTCAAAGGAAAAATGAACAGTCACTGTTTTTAATAGCAGGAAAGCTCAGACACAATCAATTTAGTGCAATTGCAACTTACGTATGATACAACAATTTCATGCAATATGATGAATAACGTCAATATCCTTTCAGACAGAGCTGAAATTCTAACACAATCATCCATCTATCCTGAATAAAGAAAAGGTTTTGCTCCAAACACCACAATCAATCATCAGACCTTTAAAACTGGCCTTCATTAAATTGATTACATTATTGTATCATCGGTCTGAAGATCTCATGATCAACTTTTCTTTTCTGCCTGAAGAGGTGCCCTGCTCATGTTATTGGCCTCTGCAAAGGAAATCATGCCACCCTGTGGAAAACACCGCTCACTGCCGACGGTTCCATCCTGCAAAAACACTCGGCGGAGTCTCATGTCAAGACCACGTGACCAATAACGCCGCCCCGCTGGCGTTTATGGAGAAGTGTTGCAGATGTGTCTGCATGAGGATTACATCAGTGCGGATCTACAGTGCGGGGTGTCGAAGTCGGCAGGCTGGGGTTTATTGGCAGGGGAGATTTTTATGCCCTTTTTTTGATCAGACAGCAGGTCTAGACATAAATACTGTCAAAGTATTTCTACCGATGGAAAAATGTGAGCACAATTCAGCAACTGTGAATCTGAAGGAGGCGTCCATGGCTTTATGAAATCTGAAAGATACATTTATTATTTAATTCAGGAAACAATTGCAAAGTATTTTCTTACATTTTGAGAGTTTTGTTGTGTGTGTGTGTGTGTGTGTGTGTGTGTGTGTGTTCTTGTATTTCTATCCTTGTCGGGGCCAAATGTCCCCACAAGGATAGCAAAACGTGGAACGACGTGCCTTGTGGGGACCTTTTTTCGGTCCTAAGTAGGAGAAACAGTGTTTTCTTGACCATGTTGTTGTTACTGAAAAAAGTAAAAGTGCAAAAACATTTCTTTAGGGTTAGGCTTTGTTGTGGTGTGGGTTAGGGTTAGGGTAAGGGTCAGGGTTAGGGGCTAGACATGAATGGGAGTCAATGGACGGTCCCCACAAGGATAGAAATACAAGACTGAGCGTGTGTGTGTGTGTGTGTGTGTGGATATTTAGAACCAAAAATGTACATAGGAATTCATATTCCTTTGACTGTTGAGGGATGCAATGGATGGAGATTTTTATTAAAAATGATGATGGATGATGATGATGATGATGGACAGAAAGCATCATTTTTGTTTGTTGATATGAGTCCAAGTTATAGAATTTTTTATAGCTGATAAAGATGAAGGATAGTTGTCCAACAGAAACATAGCTTATCAACATATTCCCCGCTTTTAATATCAAATTGTATCAAAAAAGTTTTTTTTTTTCCAGTAAATTAGACAAAGTTTCAGCAGTTTAGTGTTCGCCTGTTTCACTGAAAAGTCTCACTCACATGTAGTTTGACGACAGAAAGGTTTCAAAATATGTGTCCTTCAGTTTCTTGTCACAGTGACTTAAAACCACTGACAAAGTGCATAAAGTCTGGAGAGTTGAAAAGAGTTCCACTGAAGTTCCTTTGAATGATCCGTGTGTTTTATGTTCAATGTCACAGTCAGAAGACCATTTCTGTCTCTTAAGAAAGAGCTGAGCACTCTTAAATGCTGCCTGATGCTTCAGATATTTCGACTAAACATTTCTTTAAACAGCAGAAAGCTACAAAAGTCTGTTCAGCACTGCAGAATACTTTGGTAAACATTATTCATCCATGCATGCGCAGAGTGCTCAGAGTATTTTAAATAGTAAAAAATCGTGGTCTCATCTCAGTTGTTGAGTGATGTGCTGCCGGTGTACGTAAACACATTTTCACATGGTGTGTACTGACTGTTTAGTTTACACCAGGAGAGTTTAACTCATTTCAGCTCAGGGGCCACATGCAGAACAGTTTCATCTTGAGTGGGCCGGACCTGGAAAAAATGGCTGTAATATCCTTTACATTTAATGAAAACCCAATTAGGTGTTTTTCGTAGATCTCAATCCGGTTAAACAAAACAAATTGTCGGGTAATTTTAACATCATTCTCTCGTGAAAGTCCCTTTAAGGCAGAGTCTCACAATGAGTAAGTCTCTAAAATGTTCCTGCTGTAGTTTGATGACTTTAAAGCTTTTTCCCTCCATCATTGTCTCCTGAACAAGTGCAAATACTTCATTTGGTACGACTCGCATTAGAGCAGCTCATAAGACAATACACAGTATTATTTCCATCGCCTTCGATGTCTTGATATTGTTTGGGGCTCAATCTGTTTTATTCTATCTAGTGGAAATTCTCGGAGAGTGATAACATAAAAATCTGGTGGCTGCATTGGCTGGCAATCTGAAAAAGTAATTTCAAACCTCAGTCATATTGTGTTACATTGCTCATTCTCACGCGCTGATAACAGGGTGCGAGTGTGTGTGTAATGATGTGCGTCGTGGAAGCCTGGTGGAGGAGATAATGCAGTGATGGATTTCTTTCATCTGGCCATTGTCAAACATTCTCACTCACTTTAGGTTGCTCAAATTATCACTCACACACTAACAGACAGACGCTCCCATATTTCTCCGTGTGTTTGTGTTTATGCATATATATTCGTTATGTGTCCGCACTGATTTGTGTTTTGGGGGGGGGATTCGCTGGCCTGCTATCGGTCGCTGGCCGTGCTTCATTCTCATGTTAACCTGCAGCCTCCATCTGCGGTGGCCTGATAAAGCTCCCTTTGCATGTTGAAAGGCCTCTTTGCTATTATTGTTCAGAGGTGGCAGGAACCTGAAAGTGACTTGTCAAATTGTCAACTACACCCTCCATTCCCACCTCCAGCTCCCACCCCACCCCCCCCCCCTCCCTTCCACAGTGTATATGATTTATGCCGTCTTTTATCAGCAGACATGCGACGGTTGGGAAATGTGTACAGTAGCCATGTCCAGTGCATGTGTGTCAAGATAATGTCCCGGTCGCATCCCGCGAAAGAAACCATCCTGGTTTTGGTAACGTGTCAAAGCACGAACCCCACGGAATCCCCCCCACTGGATCAGAAAAACTTCACACGACCCGAGCCCGTCTGCCGCTGCCTGGCATTTCCAGGCGGGATAAACCCCGTCTCAGGCGTTCCTTCAGATCTACAACCTGTAGCGGTCTATAGAGAGCTAATCCTGTTAGCCGACCCCGCCTCCTTAGATGATCAGGGGCTTTGATTATGACGATGACTGAAGGAAGAAGGTTGCAGATACGAGTGACCGAGTTGCTCCTTGATGGCTCCTTAACTAATCACAAAGTAGTGAATTTTCTCGGATAAGCGGGAAAAAGGTGTGAGGAGCACAGTTATCCACGTTTATGTCATCTCCATGGATGGATGGATGGAGCTCAATGTTTGCCATCTATATAAGTTTGGGATTTCATAATAGTGAGAAACCAGGTCCAGTTGGTTTATTATTCCAGGAACTGTTTTTTTTTTTTTTTTTTAATATCTCCTTCCGGGTTTGGAGATCCAGACTATGTGAGGCTGAATGAAGCGATGTGGCTTTCAGCAGTCTTCTGGAGTTCCTGTTTCTCATGTGCAGTAATAATAACCAGTCGTCCGACAGGTCCGCTGCTAGCAGGTAGTCTGGATGCTCTAAGCTCTGCTGATACTGATGCACTGTTTTGAAATCTGCAACAACTTTGGCATCATATCGACACATTTCTGCTTTAATTTCTGTCATAAATCTATATTGTGTCAATCTGTCCAGGGTGTAGCCTGCCATGTCCCACTGTAAGATGTGTGTTTTTGTTCCTCATCAGCGTTATTTCCCTCAAAATATAATTTTAATGAAGTACGAATATTTTTTTTTAATTTTTAGCTTTATTATTTTCAGTGAGAAATGTCTGAACTTTAGCAATGCAAATTAGCTATGAACTGTGCATAGGAGAAATCCAATCTTTTGAAGTTTGTGTAAGATAGACTCAATATGTGTGAATAAAAATGTTACTTTAGTATTAATAAATACTAAAGTAGTGACACAAAAGCTGTTGTTTTCAGTCACATGTCTTTGAAATTCACCTTTTTCTGAGGAGAACTATGTAAATGTCACGATATTTAAGTATATTTTATTACCTGGGAACTTGAAATGTTACAATTTCCCAATTATTTGGATTTAAGCTAGTAGAATGAGTAGCAGTTGTCTACAATAAGATCAATAAAATTTACTTTCTTTCCATAAAATTAACAAATTTATAAAATAATAATGAGCGTAGTTCTGTCTTCGTTCTGCAGTTGGACCATTTTTAAACATAATTTGTACTGTCCCTGCAGTGTCGTGATCATACTAAGTGACTCAGAAAGAGATCACGGTGTGAAAACGTTTCAGGTTTTTATGTTTGCTTTACCTCTGGACACAGCTGAGCGATTTCCCTCTCGGTAGAGGTTGAAGAAACAGTTCTCTGATGTGACGGTGAGGTGATGAAGCCGCTGGAGGGGCTCGGGATATTTATGCCCAGTCAGATCAAGTATGGCCGCTTCTAGCACGGAGTGGGAGGGGAGATGGATGATCGAGGGAGCGAGAGGACGATGAATGGAACAAAAACAGTAGGAACGGCGACGGCGGAAGAAAGGGAGAGGGGAGAAGAGGAAAAGACAATTTTCTATCCAGTCCCTGAGCACCTTAAGGGATGAGTTGATTTACTGTCAAATCTGCTGGTGGATTATCGATAATCTCAGCCAGGCCCCTCAATCTACCCACGCAGCCATCGCCGCACTCTCCAGCAGAGCTGGATGAGGAGCGAGAGCGGAGACATTAATATAAAAGAGAGTGAAATGGAGGAGAGGGTGTGTTTGTTTTGTGTATGCATGTATGTGCCCAAAATATAGACAGACAGAGGGTGTTTCTCTGCCCAGAGAATTAGAGGGGGGGAAAAAAAAAAAAAAGACCTTCAATTTTCCACTTGAGCAGATTTCAATTTACACACACATCCCCCTCGGTGACTCCATCCTCCCATTGTTATTGACAGCATTTAGACTGCTGTGATAAAAGATCGGTGGGTTTTTTTCTTTCTTTCTTTCTTTCATTCATTTGTTTTTCATTGGTGGGAGGACTCTCCCTCCGATAAGAAAGTGTGTCTGTTACAAACCGGCTTCATGGAAAGACAAACTGTGTTTCTGGCCGTAAATGCAGGGAGATCGGCAATTTGCGCTTTGAGGAATAATTAACTGGACAACATGAGAAAAGATGGAGGATCAGTCAATGCATGACTCTGTATTTTTATTCCCTTTTTGTACAAAATGCTTCTTATATTGATGCTGCATTTGTGTCATAGCATCAAGATTTCTAGTCTAATGTTGTTTCTTGATAAAGTGCATAAAAAAAATCAGAATGTAAATTATTGTAATTCGTACAAATAACTGTGTACAACTTCATACAAATAAATGATTACATCTTTAGTAACTCTTTGCTACTTTAATAGTCTTAAATGCAGTGTTTAGTTTGCTGATAGAGAACTGACCATGTTGGTAACTGAGGTTCTTACTGGAGCCCCAAATTGTCAGGAAAAAGCTCAGTTTTCAGTTAAACTATGGTGGATTTGGGATTTGAATATGTCGATTTTCGATTTTGGACGTCATGGTTTCAAACAAAGTGATTAATTTGACGAAGAGCAGTTGGATCTTTGACTTATTTGATGCAAACCGTGTGAAAGAAGTAAAACGTTTCCAAATGCACACAAAGTAAACACTAAAGGAAAAATCACTTTCAAAGACGCAGCGCAAACATTCACTCAGTAAATCATGATGGACGTGGGAGGTTAATGGGAGGAAGTGACTCCTGGACCTCTACTTGTAGAGGAGGAAGTGGGCGGAGCTACCAAATTAGGTCACATCCCCCCACCTGAGGTCGAAATCTAGCAGTTTCTAAGCATCCTGCATCGGTTTAAAACAAATATTGCTCAGTCAGACTGTTTTGGTTCATCACAAACCAAAAAGAGTATTTTCACTCTCGATCCAGCTGTCTTGCAGAACTTTAACTGCTTCCAGTATCTTTTTATTTTGATCATTATATTGATTTGTCCAGATGTCATGGATTGAAATACTGGTCAGGCCTTTCTGGCTTGAGTTTGCATGTTTGCTATGTGTGTCTGTTTCCTCCAGTTTCCTCCCACACTCCAAAAACATGCATGTGAGGATTATTGGCGACGCTGAATAGACTCGGAATGTGAGTGTGTGGAGGAATGGAAGGTGTCCTGATACACTTTAAAGAAATACAGTTCAGTCCAACTCAGGATTCATCTGACATGCACATTTTAAATGAATGCAGATGAGTGTGACTCGCCCTGACCCTCCCTCTCCGCTCATTGTTGTCTGGGAGAATCTCCAGCACGCCGCGGCCACCTCCCAGTGGGTGTAGAGGATGAGTGCGCTGACGGACCGAACGGTACCCCCCCCTCCTGGCGCCGTCACAATGATCCCGCGGCTAATTCTGGGACGGAGTGGGAGAATGAAAAGCGAGGCTGCTGCATTTAATTCAAACCGCCGCCGAAATAATTGCGCAAATTGCTGGTTCATGATACTAAATTATTTACTTTATTCAAACTGTCTTGTTTTCATGCCGTTATTAACCGCATCACATCAGACTCTAATGATGTCTTAAAAAATGGTTCTTGTCAAGTGTTAATCATTGGATTTAAGACCTGCGAGTTTAAATTTGTCCTGATGGGTGAACCATATGTTCATTATTCCTTTGTGACTGTGATTAGTCTGTCCATCATCATACAGCAATTTTCAGTCTGAATAGACAGGCTTGTAAATTAATGAGAGCCTGAATAAAATTCCCTCCCCACAGAAGTGCATTCATCTGGAAAACGCTGATAACATTCTTGTTATTTTAAGGTCTTTCCTGGTTTGATGACATAATTTTAATTGTTGTAACTTAACTGAACTGTGTCACACTTTTTTTTTTTCCCACGATGGGGAGTCATTGTTGACGAAGCCAAGACGGAAGAATGACGACTCTTCTTTTCAACCAATCGCAGGTGGTGTATAAAAACAATGACATCCGCCTGGAGCTGTCCCGCCTGGCTCGGATCGTGGACCCCAAGATGAAGATCCAAGGCGAGGTGTCTTACAAGTGCGAGAACGTGGCCACCCTGGACCCCATCTCGTTTGAGACCCCAGAGGCGTACATCAGCCTCCCCAAGTGGAACACCAAGCGGATGGGCTCCATCTCGTTCGACTTCCGCACGACCGAGCCCAACGGCCTCATCCTCTTCACCCACGGCAAACCCCAGGAGCGCAAGGACGCCGCTCGCAGCCAGAAGAACACCAAGGTGGGTTCATGATGCCTGCAGCGTCTCAGTTCCGGAAGAACATCAGCTGATATCAGTCCAAGGAAGCATGTTTGGGAGAAAACATCTTGAATGACTTGCATAAAATACTTGCAGACATAATCTGGTTTGAAGGACTGAGAATTACTGATTACTCATTTTGCCGTTTTGATTTCTTAGGGGATCCACAACATTTTTTTGTCCAGTTTCTCATTTACACAATGCAAAATTTCTAGATCACGCTCTGTTAAATCCATTAATGCTAGTTTTCCCCATTTCAAATGTAACAAAGCCAAGAATGCATTAAGTTACCAGTATAGTGGAAGTTATTTGGCAACAGTCAAATAAGTTAATTTTTAAAAGAGTAGGAATAAAAAAAAAAAAAAAGATTTAAAATTAACAACTACAACCAGTATAGTTAAAAATGCTTATTTAGGACTGCATTTTTTGCAAATACCATCCTTTGTTTGGGCAAATTTTGGGCAGTTTCCTTTTGGAATAAAGGTGTAGTGAGTGGGAGCGTCATCATCCTCATTAACTCAAGACACTTTCTTTCAGTTATGTTTCTCAAAATTGTTTTATTTTACTGTTTTATTATTTTATTATCTTGTTATGATGTCAGTCATTGGCTCTGTTACATTCAAAATGACTTAAATCATTACATTACTGACCCACTATCAGTTGCTACATGCAGTTACACTGATTTATGTGTCTAGATTATTTTGAGTAAAAGTAAAAGATCATGGCTCTTGGATATTTTTGGATTTTTGACCCAAACTATCTCAGCTTATTCTGCGCTGATTGCTGCTCTCAGTAATCAGTTATAGCTCATCTTGGGATTCCTCCAGGGTTTTGGTTTCTTCATGGTTTTACTCCCCAAAAGAAAACTAGGATTTTGTCCAGTATTTCCCCCTAAATTTAATAGAGTTTTGCATTTAATGAGCCTCCATCAAGTCATTTATTTTTCCCTAAAAAGGAGAACATATTGAAGAAGTGCAGTGATCTGCGCGGTCTCGTTCCAGGTGGATTTCTTCGCCGTGGAGCTGCTGGACGGCAGTCTCTACCTGCTGCTGGACATGGGTTCAGGCACGATCAAAGTGAAAGCCACACAGTCGAAGGTGAACGATGGAGCCTGGTATCACGTGGACATCCAGAGAGACGGACGCTCGGGTCAGTTTCCATCACGCTTTTATGTCTAATTTTGTCTTTTGTCTGTTGAAGGAGAGGACTTGCTAAACTAAGATTAAACCTTATTTTTTGACGCTTGCCTTCCTGACCGGACGCCTCCACAGGCACCATCTCCGTAAACAGCAGACGGACTCCGTTCACGGCCAGCGGCGAGAGCGAGATCCTGGACCTGGAGGGTGACATGTACCTGGGGGGGCTTCCAAACGACCGCACCAACCTCATCCTGCCCACCGAGCTCTGGACGGCCATGCTCAACTACGGCTACGTGGGCTGCATCCGCGACCTTTTCATCGACGGCCGAAGCAAAGACATCCGGCAGATCGCCGAGGCGCAGAACGGCGCCGGGATCAAGCCCTCGTGCAATAAACAGCCGGGCAAGCAGTGCGAGAGCTACCCATGCAAGAACCGGGGCGTCTGCAAGGAGGGCTGGAATCGATTCATCTGCGACTGCACGGGCACGGGCTACTGGTCACGCACCTGCGAGAGGGGTAAGCGGGCAAAGGCCTCACAGAAGACATGCAACCTCCTGACCCTCGCTCCGCGGCGAAGGGGAACCTCCAGGTCGTGGGCTGACTGTTGTAGTGACACACATAAACAGGTTATCTACCTCTGGTGAAGTTATTTAGTGTGCCTGGATGAACCGATGCCTGCTTTTCCAAAGAGGGTTTATCGTTGTGGGGTCAAGCAGTGTGAGAATGAAATAAAAACTGTTTTTAAATGCAGATTAGTTCCTAAAATTAAGTAGAGGAAAACTTCTGTTTGTGTTACCGTGTTTGCTTATTCTCAGTGGGTTTGGGTTTGGTTAATATGATGTATAAAAAACTAGATCCGGCTCAGAGAAATATCCTGCTTTAGCCAGACGCAAAACCATCCATTGTGTCACATTACTTATTTCTAAATGTTGACCTTCCTCTCTTTTTTACTCAAAACTCAAACACTTTCATGACCGATCCGTCCGCCCCATCCATTTCTTTTAGCATATACGCCACCAAGACCAAGACCAGAGTATTCTGGAATTTCCCAGTTTGGGATTAATAAAGTAACTCTCTACTCTTTTCCGATTATTATCCGAATTATTTCAACACTTCTTTTAATGATTTAAATGTTATTGTCTTTGTCATAATGTATCAACTGATAAAAAAAAAGGAAAACGTTAAATCCCCCTTGGCTTTACAGTTCAGTCAAATGTAGCTCATGAGGAAATAGTTCCAAACTTGTTAGCAAGTGGTAAAAAGTGTTTCCTGTGCGATTTATAACTCAGAATATAAGAGCCTGCTCTTCTTTGCAGCGTTAGACTGTTTGGTGTGAAGGGGCGGAGCTCCAAAGTGCTCTGAGAGCGAGGCAGTGAAAGTCTCCGAGCCTTTCAAGAAAGGTTATGTCTCCAAATCATTCAGACTAAACTCTTACATGAGGTATATCATTAGCCAGTTCTTTGGATTTAGAGGAGATCATAACGTCCAAGAAACCATGTCATTTATTGGAGTATCTCCAGGTAGCAGCTATATAGTTAATTCAGTCGATCATTCATTAAATATCTTTTTTTATGATGTCTATTAATGTATTGTAGTAAAGACAAGCTGAGATTCAATATTAGGGCACTGACGGTGGATTAATACATTCAGAGTAAAGGCCATAAGCGTGTATGCCACGGGCAGTCGGACGATTGCATTGTATTGATATTGTGAGTGTAGATTGAGGAGACACGGTGGTTTTTGTGCCTACATTTGCCCGCCGTGTGCCAGTCATACTGCCTCCCCCCCGACCACTCTCATCACGGCGTCCCGACAGTTTCATAAAGACTGATTAGAGTTGAAAACTAATTTCCACATCCCTAACCCTCACAAATTGCTTCCACTGCTTTTAGCATATCAAATAACAGCTTTCTGATCATATCTCTCCATCTTATAGTAGCTTTTTTTTTCTCCTCCTCGGTCTTCATCTAGCGGGCACTGCGTAATAATTCCCCCCCGAGTCTCATTTTTTACTTTTGAAAGGGAAAGTTGTGGGCCATCAAAGGGTTAATCTGATATGGGGTGTACATTTCACCTTGAATTATTTTGCCCCATTGAAATATTTAAATGTAATCATTCTGGGACTTAGACAGTCAAGATTTTGTAATATATTTTTTCATTAATGTCATTTCCTTTTGTGTATTTAGATGTGTGATTGCGTCTGATTTTCCTGTGGGTAATCTTTTAATATAATGATCATATTACTGTTAATTAATATCCATTTTACACCATTATATTAATCACCAGTGTTACAGAGCGCCGCTTGATGCTGTGATTGGAAGGCAGTAATGACACAGCGTCTCTGTGTATTCACACCAGCAGTGTGGTACACATTCTGTGGGTCCTTACGTGTTTTTTAAGATTTCTGGGACAAAAAGAAGTCCAGTCAGTGATGGAGAAACACATTTAAGAAAAGTTCCTGACAGAGATATAGTGATTCTGCCTGAGAGGAGCCTCCGCCTGACTCCTGACAGTTTAGAATCCGAACAAGCAGCAGCAGCAAATATGACATGAAAAAAAAACAAAACAGACCAGCATTGTTTACTTTTTGGCAACAACTCTGAGGAGCAGGGACTCCTTATAGCCACAAACACTTCACATACTGTACCTTTAAGGAGCCGTTCCAGGGAATGAATGCTTATCAGCGTAATATGATGAAATGATAAAAACACTGCAGACATGACAGTGTGTGTGTGTGTGTGTGTGTGTGTGTGTGTGTGTGTGTGTGTGTGTGTGTTTGAGTTTGAGATATGGCAGCCATTATATCTTGGCACCGTTCTGCTGTTTACCCAGTGGGTGTTTACTGCTCTGCATAGTGTTATCTGCCATTTGTCTTTGGCTCTGACTCCCACCAATTTGTCCAGCAGAATAAAATGCCATCGCACTAAGACATAACTAGTCCAGTAATGGAGTTGAGGATATATCGTGGCTCAATAGAAGTATATCACACCTCAGTCTGTCAGCGTGAGCCTGACCTTCTGCTGGTCTAAATACAACTGATTTATAAATACCAATAAAGGAGCAAACTAATTTTAAATAATCACATGCAGATGCACCATTTATTATCATAGTACGCCATGAAATTGCAATGTGGTAAAGCCACTTTTATGCCTTACTATATACAGGTACTCTACTTTTTCCAGTTAGTGCAGCTTTTCCAGACAAACCAAAGACATGCTGATAGTTTGATCACACGAGTCTTCATCCTGGACCCTTTTCTGATCCTTCTTCAGTCACAATAAACTTTACTGCATTCTGCATTAAATAAGCAGCAAAGATAATGATAATGATAAAAATCTTTATTTCAAACATGTAAGAAATGAAAAAAGTCAAGGGAAAAAGAAAAAAACATCCAAATAAGTGAACAATATAGAAGAGACAACACAGTCTAATCTGTCCTCAATATGTGTCAGCTTGGTTTGAAAGAGAGGAGGAAGAAGTGAAAACTTATTTAACCTGACCTTATTTGCATCTTTGTCAGTATCTTCATTTTTTTAAGCCAAACACTACATTTTTCTAATTTAATATCGGTGCATTAATCCACCCAAAAATCAACTGTTATGATCTTCAGCAACAGTTAAAGCAAATTCATCACTCACTGCAACACCATGGGGTGACGCATAAACTTTCCAAGGTGGTGCAGACATTGAGTTTTTAACTGGAGCTTTCCACTTTGATCAAAACACTTTCTCTCTTTCACAAAACATTTATGTACATATATATGTGTGTGTGTGTGTGTGTGTGTGTGTATGTATATGTATGTATATGTATGTATATGTACATATGTACATATATATATTATACATATTACCTGGTAACAGGTTATTCTTTACAGATTAAGGTTAAGAGATACATGCTCTTTCTGCACTGAAAGAGCACATGATGTTTGTTATTTTACAAATATCATACCATCATACCATAAATATCAGGCTGTTTTTTTTTCAAATGTGATTTTGACATGTCTTTCAAGGTCAGCGGGCTTCAAGTGTATCAATCCTTTGGGCACACTCTGCAGAGACCGCTCCCCGCGCAGGTCATTACGCACGCGCAGACGCAGCGACGCCCAGGAAATATGACATGTCAGAGTTAATCTGACAGCTCAGCTCGGCGCAGTAATGAGAATTTAAATTGTGTTTATTACACCGCGCCTGTAATCTGACACCTTGTCAATTAGACATCAGTGCCGAGCGTCCCTCCGACCAAACACGCCTGTTTATTTCATGTGCACTCGAGCACGGGCTTGGACACATGTACCGTGTGTGTGAGGCGTGTGTGGACACTTTGAAATCTTATGGGAGCGACACACTGCGCGTTCGTTTAATCTTTCCTGAAACAACCCAGGTTTTTATGCGGCGGGGACAAACATAATTTACTGGAGTGCTTTTCTATGTGCGCAACAGTGCTGCAGAATGAAGTCACCTTGCGGCACACTATTAACTTCCACTGACGTTACTACAGAAGTATGAGATTATGCTGAACAGAACAATACTGATCCCAAAGAGTCTGAGATTTGAGAAGCTACAGAGAGAGAAAAAAAAAATCTGAAAGCCCTCTTGTGAGATCAAAAAGAGGACAAAATGATGATATAATCCACAAAGAATATCCATCCAGCATTCATATTAATCTTTTTTTTTTATATATATCTTGACTTGTAGTTTATTGTGTTCCCATCTGTTAATTCATGTTAGGATTCTTTACTAATAAAAAGCTTTAACTTATAAAGTTAAGTTGGAAAATTTAAATTGGATGATTTTTTTCTCTGTTCTCTGCCACAGTGAAGAAAAGACTCACTTTAAAGGCACAGATAATTTCCCATTTTGTCCATCTTTTTGCCTCTTATCTCCACTTCCTGTTTTACCTGTGGAATTTCTCAGCAGACCGCTGGACTGTGGCGCCACCCTGTGGCCAGTCGGCGGACCTGCAGCTGTCTGCTCAGGCGCTTGAACCGAACGAAGGACGTTTGGAGGACACATAATGCCTCAGCATATTATTGGATCATTTATCATATTAAGTTGCGGTGACAGGACAAATAATCACCTCTGAGTGATGCCGGCAGAATGCGAGGAAGCAGCAGCCAGCTCCGGACGAGCGCTACATCCCCAGAAATCTGCCCCGGTCACCTGCCCTTGAGATTTCTCAGCTTTGTGATCGGACGGTTTGATCCTCAAATATTCTCGTTCTGATTGCAGGTGGTGTGAACATTAGACGTCACGCCGACGGCGTTGAACGTGCCCAGATGTGCCAGTGACAGTGAGCGGAAGCCAAACTTGAAGTACAGAGAAGTGTGTCAGTGTCAAATGAGGACCCGGACAAAAGAGATTCCTACGGTTTAATCCACGACTCCTGGAGCCAAATAAATGAGGCGTGTGCTCAGCAGCTTGCTTTTTGGCAGGGATTAGGTGCTGGCAGTCAGAGCTCTCTTCTAATTGACAGTGTGAACTGCTCGGTGTTGGTGGAAGGCCTCAGAGCGCACTGACTGTCTGGTAGCGTCGGGTGAAGTAAAACGGGAATGAAGTCGTGACAAGGGAAACGAGCAGGAATAATACCAATTCATAACGGGCTGGTCTGACGTGAGCTGAAGTATCGGGCGATGTTGTTTATCGGGGGCCTGATCTGAAAGTGAATTAGCGGCGGTAAACACAGCGGACGGCAGGCCAGTCCGCTGTGACAAATTTCAAATCAGAGGCTGCAGATTTATCGATATGTCTGCGGTGCGGCCCTCGGATAGCTCCTGCAGATACAAGGACAAAACTTTTATTGCTCATAGTTTTCTGTGGAGAAGAGGACGCTAACTTGTCGTGACTTTATTCTCATTTTAAAGCAGAATCAACTCTGGTCACTTGGGGATTTCTTATAAAACTACTTCAAAAGATACATTTTGAAGCTAGAGGTAAAAACTGGACGTACAGAAAGCCCAGGCCAGGTCAGGCCATTCACTGCCAAGGTTTATGAAACATATTTATCATGCTGACCAGTCTGAACTCCTCACACCGTGATGTTGTGTGTTTGATGAACAGAATACAGATGTTGATCAACTGACTCTATCCTCAATGGGATTTTCTGTCTGCAGCTCACATTGTGCTGCTGTTGATATGTAAATCCAACCTTTTTGATTTGTTCTCAGTTTTGTGTTTGTTTAGAGTGAAAACAAAACAAATCACTGCAGTTTTTTTTTTTTTTTCACATCATTTTAACCCAGAATATGAAAACCTGATGTTTGGAACACATTGAATGATTTGCATGATATCAACACAGGACAATCAGCTTTTTTCTTTCCTGAACTGTGTTCCATCTTTTAATTCTCTCATATCTGTGTTTTCATCTTCATGCTATAAGTATGTAGAGGAATGTTGACGCAAAATTGTACATGACAAACTGAGGTCTTATATCACAGTCTAAAGGAGTGTAAGATCATCTTCTGACAGTGTGAGAAAACCTACAGCTGCTGACCTTCCACAATATGAGCACCGACAAGGCCACGTGAAACACATGTGGTTTTCACGAGCTTCATTACTTAACATGACAAAACACAGAGCGGCTGCAAACAAAGCAAACTGAACACACACAGACTGAAGGCCTCCTCGCTGGCTGTGTTACAAGCAATTATGGTAAGCTGAGAGGAGCTGTGAAGCTCCGCTGAGGACACGAAGAGAAGGAAATCTCTGGAACACTGAGGTTGAAGACATTATTTACTCGTCAGAGGGAAATTTCACTCAAACTCTGTAGTGAAAACCAACGGAGTATCGCCGCCCAGGTATTGATTTATGGCACGAACAAGTCCCAGTTCTAAGTCCCTGCCCCAGTTAGGGCCGTCTGGAGGTTGAGCTTGACTTTGGACTGAGAAGAAGTTTATTTCAAGGTTTTCTTAATGCTTCTCCCTTCCTGGTGTGGACTCTCCCCACGCAGAGGCCTCCATCCTGTCCTACGACGGCAGCATGTACATGAAGGTGGTGATGCCGAACATCATGCACACGGAGGCGGAGGACGTCTCCCTGCGCTTCCGTTCCCCGCGGGCGTACGGCCTCCTCATGGCCACCACCTCCCGAGACTCGGCCGACACGCTGCGGCTGGAGTTGGACGGGAGTCGCGTCAAACTCACGGTCAACCTAGGTATCGTATGCCCCCCCCCACCCCCCCACCCCCCACCCCCCACCCCCCCCCCCACATAGCCACCCAGCCACCAAACCCATCGGCCTTTACACCTCCACCTCCACCCCGAGAAGGTTACCCAGTCAGCGGTAACCTCTCTCCTCTCTTCTCCCCCTCCTCTCTTTCTGTGAACACCTACATCAGACTTTTTAGCCAACAGAGTTGAGATGTTTTTTGCATGGGTGTAACAACAGCAAAGTTTTCCGTCAACGGTGAACCTGTGTGTAACTTTGTTCCCAAAGCTTAGCAACAGTAGGAATATCAGACAGTAGAATAAGCTATATAGATTCTGGATCTAGTCTGTAATTAAGCATTTTTTTAAAATCTAGTGAGCTGAAACATTACAAGGTGACGTGTACTGAGAGTGACAGACGTCAGGATTCTCACTAACTTCATGTTTTTATTCGCCATCGAGCAGTTTCCCTCTCACCTTCTTGTTGATTATGGGTGTTTTTCTTCTCTTTTTTCATTGCTAACAACGGTATCTTTTCTATGGAAATCTGTGTGTTTTTAGTGTCTTGTTTGTTTTTTTTTCCTTGTTTTTTTTTCGATCACCTGTCAACTCCATTTCCCATCCTGCTTTGTCAAAAGATGGTATTCACCCCTTCAAAGGCCTTAAGCCTGCGGCCCGTCAGGTGAACAGCCCGAGAACAGAGCCCAGCAAAACCTGCAGCTGGCTGCGACCCCAAGTCCTTCCAAACACGATAAAGTCATGGATACAAAACAAAACAAAAAGAATCACTATTTCCATCTCGCTTATACAGCACATGTAGTGAAATATCTGTAGGATTAACAGTAACGTTAAGAACCATTAAGCTGGTATCTGCATTTTAACCTCTCACTGATTCTAGTCAACGATATCAGACATATTCTACATTCTTGTCAAAATATTTGCAGTTCCAATTGGTCATTACTTGTACGACTCTTAGTGTTTCATGATCTCATGTACTTTTTTAAAAAAAAAAATCTAAAACATTTAAAGTTGTAGCTTTTGGTTTAGTTTGGTTAGCGACACCTACAGGAGCAGGATAGCGCTGCAGATTCGACGGTTGGGGTTCCTGTGCCTCTGCATGGTGCTGGTGCTGATTGGATCGTTGGCTGTTTGCTCCCACTTTTCTGTTGCGGTTGACGACACATGAAACCACCAGCCACATGGTGACCAACCCTCACCGTGGTTCTGGCCTCGCTTCTCCACACAAATTCCAACTACGATCAAAACCGGCCTCTCGTGAAATCACATGTCTAACTTGGCTTTTCAAAGATTTGTGGCTCTGAAATAAATGGCTGCTGCAACCTTATTGGTGCAAAAGCTCTGGAGCCAGAGACTTTGACTTTTTACAAATCAATATTGAAATTTAAAGTTACAAAGTCAGTGCTGGGTTGGAAAACCCATGTAGCTGGTAACACAAGTGGCCATTTTTACTATCTAATGCATAGAGGGAAAAATTTCCTAAATTTTGATGAAATTTTGAAATGTATTCATTGTTTTAAGAAGAGACAAAATTCAGTATTTTCTTTCTGATTTGTTAAATGTGTAACATTAATACCAGAGGGATAAAATGGCTACCCTCCTGCATGTGTACGTCCCCGGAAGGGTGGACTTTTTGTTTTTGGATGTCTGCAGCAGTAACCTTGAAGGATGCAATTTCATCTGTCATTTATTCTTCCCCATCTAGACTGTATCAGGATAAACTGTAACTCCAGTAAGTTAACACTCAAGTTTCATTTTGCTTTCTGTCTTGATGCTGTGTTGATGCTTTGCTTTTGAAGGACAGTCGTATTTTCTTAATCTGCACCTCCTGCACTGCCCTCCTGGCTCACTTTAGGCTATGATGGAGGGGAGAGTTTGAACTGTAACCCAGCAGGAAGAATCAGTCTAAAGCATTGTTGACCGCATCCCTGAAGATGAGCCTGTTTCCTCTTTCTATACTCGCGATAGACACTATTGTGATTTCCTTCTGTTTTCTACAGACTGTTTAGATATTTAGCAGTTGGTGTTAGTCAGTGTTCTTTGGGTTTATTATCAACATGCAATATTAGAGGGAACATACATCTGAAAGAGAGGCCGAGCAATACGTCTGTAAACCCTTTGATTCAGTGTTGGAGGAGCGTAGGTAAACTCACCTGATTGGTGGATATCCACCAGCTTTAACCTTATTGTTGGTCTGTTTCTGCATCCTAGCAAACGGATACTTGTTAATGTTACAAAGGGTTAATAATCGCTCTGCACAGTTGGTGCTTGTTTTTAATATCCGCCTTGAGACTCAACAGATGAGTGGAAGGATCAACTACAGAGATCGAGTACGGCTCATTGTTTAGATGGATTGTGTCAGGGAAAAGGCAACAACATCCCAACTACATCCAGGTGTGAACTGATCAATCAGTACATTTTAAGTCCCAAAATAGATAAAATTAGAAGGCTCATAGTTACAGCTGAGAGTGAGTGAGGTTTCTTCAGCTGTGAGTCACCTCAGGACGCTTTAGCCAGAACTCTGGAAGCGACGTTTTGTTGGCCCCGACGTGCGTTCGGGATCACTGTCTTACCGGAAAGTCCAGCGACTGCCTCGGTTTATGCTCTGATGGCGTCCTATTATTCCTGACAACAGCCTGGTATTTCCGGGAGTCCGCAGCGCCAGACTCACACAGCTGAATTTATCAGTTCTGACAGGAGCCAAACACAACAGGTCTTTGGCATGTTTGTTTCTCTCACCAGTTGTTTTGAAATGTCAGGCACTCCTCAGGGAAATGTATGTTTTCTGTCAGTCAAGGACGTTTCTCTGCAATAATCTTTCTTTTTCTTTATTAGTATTGTAATGTAATTTTGCAGTTGTTGTGTTTTAACACTATCTAAGGCAAATACAGAGAAAATAGAGCACAAAACAACAAATATTAGATATTATATACATTATTTGCACATCTGGTGATGAAATTCAACCCAATTGAATGTCCACAAACTCACCAACATATAAATAGTTTCACTGGAAACTTGTTCTTTCTACGGTTATTTTGAGAGGAGACAGACAATTAAACAGAAAATTAAATTGATTTTTTTTTAAAGTTAAATCCTGTTTCCTGAAATCTGCATCATGGATCAAATTAAATACTGAAGATACCGAAGACTTCATTGAACCTCATTTTAAAAGATTACATGTCTGGAATTGGTAAACAAGATCATAACGTGTAACATTAAGTCATTATCAGGCTCTTACTATCACAATACACAGAATAGATGAACTCTCATTTGTAATGTTAATGAACTGCTGACCAATTTTTGCTGAAGCCACAGACGATGTGCATTAAAAACAACAGAGATAAAGCGCAAAAAGTAAAGAAATATGGTAAATTTAGAGACATTTATTAGCCTCGGATAGTTACTCTTATAGTTGCCCTTTCTCTGCACAAACTATGACCCCGTTTTGGGTGTAGTGGTCTGGTTTTCTATTAGAGCTCAGATGTCACATATTTTGTATATTTTCACTCTGCAATTTAATGTCTAAACCAAGCCTTTGTTTTCCAAAAGGATAAGACCTGATTACCAATTCAACAAGCTGCTTAATGCTTGAAAACCAGTAAATTTCAGTCAGTGACTCCATTCTGACAAGTGGGAAAACAAAGGTTTGGTTTTAGGCTCAGGATGTCCTTAACTCTGTGACTGACCATTGTTCTCAGGCAAGGGACCGGAGACCCTGTATGCCGGGCAAAAGCTCAATGATAATGAATGGCATACAGTGCGTGTGGTGCGTCGCGGCAAAACCTACAAGCTAACGGTTGACGATGATGTAGCAGAAGGTACTTAACCGCAATCCCTGGACATGTTCTTAGTGTTGCTTTTTAACGCCACACTGTTGGTGCCTTGACGTAGAAAATCCATACAAAAAAAAAAAAAAAGAAATCCTACCAAGAAATGTAACTCTTAGTGAGAATTCACAGTCATCTAATACTGTTAATGTAATTTTCTCCTTAAATCAGCCCTTCTGTGTTAGTGTCAGACAGTGTTCTCTTTTCTTTTCGGCTTTTTGTCTTTCTTTTCAACCCATCCCCTCCACCCTCCCCGTCTCCAGGACAAATGGTGGGCGACCACACCCGTCTGGAGTTCCACAACATCGAGACGGGCATCATGACAGAGCGCCGCTTTGTTTCCAGCATCCCGTCCAGCTTCATCGGTCACCTGCAGAGCCTCAGGTACTCGCTGCTCTGAACTGCTGCTCATGTTGTGGAGAAAATTCTTATACATGTGTATTTCATGGGTTTTATTCCACATTTAGTCTTTGGGTCGGTGGTTAGTGTTTTCCCGATGGCCTCGACCAAGTTCTGCTGTTCTATTCGTTCATCAAATCAGGCTTGATTCAGTCAGGAGAAAGCTAAAATGGCATTATTCGTCCACCATCTTTGTCCCACATCTTGTTTGGAGACTTTAAAGACGACGTCAAACAGTGTTTTTAAGACTGTGTTTCCTCCCCGTCCTCAGATTTAATGGCATGCTCTACATTGACCTGTGCAAGAACGGTGACATTGACTTTTGCGAGCTGAACGCTCGCTTCGGGGTCCGCTCCATTATCGCCGACCCCGTCACCTTCAAGTCCAAGAGCAGCTATCTGAGCCTGGCCACTCTCCAAGCTTACACCTCCATGCACCTCTTCTTCCAATTCAAGACCACCTCGGCGGACGGATTCATCCTCTTCAACTCCGGAGACGGCAACGATTTCATCGCCGTGGAGCTGGTTAAAGGGTAGGTTTTGATTAGAGTTAGCAACCGCTGCATGCTAATCTGTATCGGTAGGACGCGCGGTGAGATCAGTAGATCGCTCTCACTGCCCAAAAGCACTTTGAGATGGCGCGTTGTTTTTGCGTTTTCCTTTCAGAAAAGTTCTCATTTACACGGAAACGTTTTGAAAAGAATGTAGTTAGCATGTCGAGCCACGACTTGCCATTGTTTTTGTACTGAAGCCACACACACACACACACACACACACACACACACACACACACACACACACACACGCACACAGAACAATGCACTATAAACATTCAGTAGACGATTGGACTGGAATCTGAAACCTTTGGAAAACCTCACACTTAAAACACGATCAATATCATTGAGCATGTTTCATTCTACTTTTGTGAGTATAATTGTAATTAGACAACATACTTCCTTGCATGGCCCTCCAGTCATGTTCTCCAGTAGCGCACTTTGTCACGAGTCACAAGGAAAACGGCTGTTTCTAGATGAACAGTGTGTAATCAGCTTGAATTATGTGTAATTACCTCATTGTGTAGGACTTAGCAAGTGTGTGTGCTGTAACACTGAGATCATATCACAATATTCATGTGTGATCATGTAATAATTACTTTTTACACAAGTGTGTCGATAATGAATGCTGCTCTTTAATGAATGTGAGGGAAAGCCAACCATTCCAATATCCAGTCAAAGCAATTGTAGCATGTTTAATGATGTGTTAATTGTTTTCTGTCTTTTGTTGCAAGATTTCCAAAAATACAATGTTATATTAGCAAGTTACAGTGACGGAGCCTCCTTGATAGTACTAAACATTAAGATTATTCATGTAATTCCACATTGATGTTGCATGTCTTGTGCTTGCATCATTTTAGGCTGGCAGCTAATAGTGTTGAAATCAGGTTCATTGTGTGAAATTAAGCCTTTCTGATTTCAAACAGCACGTTCAAAGTAACGGTTGGAGCTATCTTCTATATCTTGGTGAGATTACTGTACATACCAGCAAATCGCATGGTCACACTTTGCAAACGGGAGCAAAACTGAAACCAGAGATTATATTTCATTTACATGCATCAGTTGAAATAGGCCCATTTTATCTCATAAAAGGTGGATTTACAATTGTTTCGGTCAAAAGAAGTTCAATACCATTTGGTCTCACACAGTCAAAAGTATCCCCAGGATCTTTTATTTGTCTAAAAAATTCATAAAAACTGATGATATGTCCAGTTTCTTTGAATAAATATGGACACTACGGTGATTTTCCATTTTCGCTTTGTTTTAGTTAAGTAAAAAGAGATTTGTATTCTTTCCGAGGCAGTAAAATTTAATTTACCACAGTAGTTAATTTGATTGTTTGAGGAAGAAAACAAGTTTATTCATTGGCACAGATCAGTTAAAAATAATTCACATCCCTATTAGCAACTGTATTAAAGGACAAGTCTCATATTCCTGCCATTTTTTGGTCACTTACACACTGTAGCAGGGCCCACAAGGTCATAGGGCCCCATTTCATGTGATGTGTTCACATTTACTCGTAAATAAATTATTATGATAAAATGTGCAGTGTGTTCGAGAAGGTATACGCATATGATTGTGGGCTCCAATTTGCCAATTCTTACATTACGACTGTCCATGAATGCATCAGAGCTGTAAGCCAGCGCTGATTGGCTGTGCGGCATGAACGAGTTTTTTCTTCTTTGCGCTTGATCTGAACTCTTTGGAGGGAAGTTAAACAGTATGCTAAACACTATGCTAGCCGCTAGCGGTACTACCCAAAACCTAACATCGGAGCCATTGGTGAGTCAGTGAAACCTTCAAAAATATTATCTTGATCAGAATGCCGTGGTCTTAAACACCTGCCTATTTGAATGTGCCTTGTGTTGCTCTCAACTATAAGAGACCGCCGAGTCTATTTTTTTTCTAATATACGTGCATTCCAAAAGATATAGATTGCTGTGTCTATATCTATCTGAATAGATTGTGTAATTTTAGACCAGCTGTGTTCATTTTATATTTAAGCTGTATCAAAGATGGTACAGGTTTAGCCCGTGAGTTTCTATTTGAGTTTTCAGCACCATGGACAGCGGACGCTCTGAGATTGACAGCTGTCACTCAGGCTGCATTTGTGTGTGTGCGTGCGTATGTGTATTTGTTCTTCAGAACAAGTTTGTGAACTGGTTTGTGACTTTATTCTGCTTTCTGAGGCATATAGGTTTGCTTGGCTCAATAAAAGTGAGCATTAGTGTGTTGTTTGATGGTAAGATGAGGTATTGTTTGAATGGTGAAATTACTATCATAAGGGCCCGTAGAGAATGCTCCGCCCCCTCTGTACTGAGACCCACGCTCCGCCTCTGCTTACACACTATTGCCATATTTAACATATTTAATATCTCTGTGTTCCTTTACTATTGATCATAAACCAGAGAGTAAAGTATATTGTAATGCTGCCTGGATGTCAAAAACTCAAGAATTCCCAAGATATCTCAGACAAAGTACATAATCATAAAAAAATAAAAAATAAAAAAATGCACATAAAGCACTGAATTGTAAAACACTGTGTAATCTGTCATTTCTTCATTTGTGGTTTTGTGAAGAGAAATGAGTCTCAGTTTCACTGCGCTCCTCTTTCTCCTGCAGATACATCCACTATGTCTTTGATCTTGGAAACGGGCCCAATCTCATCAAGGGCAAGAGTGAAAGAGCGCTAAACGACAACCAGTGGCACAACGTGGCCATCACCCGAGACAACAGCAACACCCACACGCTCAAAGTCGACGCCACGGCCACGAGTCAGAGTATCAATGGAGCCAAGAACCTGGACCTCAAAGGTATAACGGAGAGCATCCTGGAACTTTCCACTTAAAAATGAATATCTTTCCACCTGTTTTGAGATCCGGTGGTGTTTGTTGTCTTCGCTCGGCAGGTGAACTCTTCATCGCAGGGTTAGGTCCGGGCATGTATGGAAACCTGCCGAAGCTGGTGGCTTCCAGAGAAGGCTTCCAGGGCTGTCTGGCCTCTGTGGACCTGAACGGCCGCCTGCCGGATCTCCTCAATGACGCCTTGTTTCGCAGCGGGCAGATTGAGCGCGGATGTGAAGGTACACCGTCCCTCCGGTCGCAGCCTGATTTAGACTACTACAACACAAACTTCAACTCCAGCAGCCCTTTCTTCCTGCTCAATGCAAACAGTAGCGCTCCGGCCCTGCTGCCGTACGGAAGCCGCTCCGTCCTGATAACTGTCCTCGTTGCCTCGCTTACCCACTGCTAGAGTCCAAACCAACCGTCAGACCCTTCCGCATCCGCATCCGCACCGCCATGTTATCGGCCACATTGGCCGTCACACTCACCAGTAGAGTAGCTTTTGCCAGTGCAGCAACATAATTTAGCCCCAGGTGCTCTTTTTCTTTTTTTTTCTTTTTTTTTTAACAAATATAAAATCACTGTTGATTTTGTCAAGGTGTTTCTTTCTGGATGATGGAAAAAGTGTTTGATGTCTTCATTAATGCAGTCATGAAGAAAAATTACACAGAACAGACAGAGCAAGGTGCAACACATGAATCACAACCAGAACATTTCTGTGTCGTTCTCAACGGACCCTTTGCCAACTGGTGAGTTTCTGTCCATCAAGCTTTCTTCAGCTGTACTCACCTGAAGCCTTTGAGCGTAACTTTTGTGCAAAGTTAATAATCATCTGTCTCTAACCGACCTCCGTATGTTAGTGGTGCAGATTTGTCTTTTATGAGTAAAATGTTTTCTACCATCAACTTCTAACATTTCACAACCTGAATTTAACGGGATGCCAAGTCAACATCGACAAATACGACAGCTGCATGTTTTGAGACATTTAGCAAGACCTGAACAACTGTAGGAACACTCTTATTATAGAAATGTAAGGCACAATTTTATCTGTCTAATTGCTAGAAGTTGCCTTCTGTCTTTGTGGTGAGGGCCCCTTAACTGGAGTGGTTGTTTGTCGAGCAGCTCTGTTACTATTTCACTGAACTCCTGTTTCACCTCAGGAGCACCTCATCACTAGAAGCACTATCAAGTATATTCAACCTACTTGCAATACAGTATATTTGCTACATAAAGTGACTGCTAGCTTAGCTTTCTAAGGCCCTGTTCACACAACGTTTTCAAGTAAAAATAAACTTTTTTTGTGCTTTGGGTGTCCGTTTACATGACAGTGTTCTGAGCCACTGAAAAATCAACTTTTGAAAACACCACGACTTCATCTCTGTATGGATAGGGGAAGTTGTAACTTATTGAAAACACTGACTCTGGAAACAGGAGAAAATGTGAACCATTCTTCTGCACATGCATGAGTTTAATTAACGATAGCAACAATGGCGGCCTGAAACTTCGTCGTTTGACCATTGAGAGTCACCTGTAGCAACAATCCAACTTCATCGTCTGTCCATACGTACATATGTCTGTGCACTCGCCAGTATTTATGTTTATAGCGTTGTTGTCTGTGCACGTGTGTGTGTGGTTTCATTACAAAAACAAGCAACAGCCTGGCATGCTAACTGCATCGTTTCATCATTTCAACTGTTTCCGTGTGAACAGACATCGTTTCCAAAAAAGCTTCCATGTATGTGCAAAACTTTTCTCAAACGAAAATGCAAAAAACTACATTTTCACTTAAAACGTTGTGCAAATGGGGCCTCAGAGTGCAGCGCTCTGCATTCTAACAACTTATTGCAGCCGCAGTTTTCTTGCAGTCCCTAGTAGTTTACAAATATTTTCTTCAAGAAGCGCTGACATCCAGATTATAGAGGATCTTCCTCTGTGTTAACTGGTGTAATCCATTCATTTATTGACCCACTTATGAGACAGATCCTCACAGTGCTAGCAGCTAAGCTCACGTGTCATAACGCTACAACAATGACAAAAGTTGCATATCTTCCACAACATTTACAGGAACTGTTAATCAGTAATCGTCACTTTGGACCTGAACGATTCTCAAAAGGGATAAATGATCAATTCCAGAGCACAAAACAAAAAGCTGACATACCATAGTGTGATCTTTGGATTGCAGTTTCATAAAAGCTCATGGCAGTAGAACAGGGTTGGGTTCATGCAGTACGTCCACAAAGCAAAACTTGCCAAAGGTTTTGATATGCGCCTCGCGTTCATTTCCAGTTGTTCATGCCTGTGTAGCTACATCAGAATGGGCTTTTGAAACATTTTGCACGAAGCAAATGATTGTCACTGCGGACAAAATGTTTCCATATTCCTGTGCAAGTTTTTCATTACTTGTGGCTGTTTTTTTTTTTGTTTTTTTTTTTGTCATGCTCTTCTATAATAAAAGGTTCTGGGCCTCCATCCACAACCTGTTATTGCTTGCATGTAAATCATTGGCTGTACTGCGGTTTCTTTTCTTCTTATGCTTGCCATATCATTCAGTCGGACTTTGAGTGTACTGTATTTTTTTCTTTTTTCTTTTTTTTTTTTTGTACATTAACTGTTCAAAGCCCCTTGTTGGACAAATGAATGTGTTGACTGACATCTCATTTCAATCAAAGCAGAAAACCTGTGTATTGTACTGTCCTCCTTGCTGTGACAATCTGAATGGGGCTGATAATGATGTTGCTCATTGTAATGTATGCACCGTAAGAAAGGAATGGTGGATTTATTTATTTTTTCAAATAAAATTCATCAATCACAGCTTGTTGGTCTTGTCCATGACATGTCTCATTTTTTTATGTGTGCTTGTACTTTTTATGTTCATACTTTTTTGTGACGCATTGTGATGAGCTGATAAGTCATGTAAACTGCTTTTTTTCATGCCCCCTTTTTTTTTCCATTACAAGCTTCCATTCATTACATGAAAAGTGTTTCTTCAGCCGGTTGGCTGTCCTGCAAGCCCATTTATGATCAGGTGGCAGCAATACTCTGCACCATCACTAGATGGGAGTACTAAGCTGCTGGACATCACCTAACACACACACCACAATCTGTGCTGTTCTGTCTCAATGAACAAAATCAGTGTAATGCGCTAGAGACATGGCCACATTTTAACATCTGATCAAGCATCAAAGTTCCATTCAATTCATCATGAATACCTGATTTATCAGTGTCCCTGAAGCAGGTAAGTTTCCACACATTTGAAACATTTAATGTATGGGAAGATATCAGAAGTCTTGTAAGGTTTTTTTTTTCCTTAACTAATTTACACATGTGTTATTAAGTGTTTCTAGAACCACACATAAAGATGGTTGTTCATGCTTTTGTCTTAATTACAATATTTACACTGGTACCATTGACTGTTTAAAGATTAGGAAATTTTAAATTTTAATTGTGGGAAAGAAACATAGTATATCACTGGACTGCTCATCTCTTTTTTGATGAAGTCATCGAATGTATCTCAATATAAATAATATACATATTTTCAAGCCTAAAGCTCCTGTGGTTTGAGAAATAAGATGAAGATGTCTTCATTTAAATCATAGCTTTTATGCAGTAGGAATTCAGGCTATAAATTACAGTAGTGAACTCTATTTATTCTGTTGATATCACCAACTCGCATTACATTTAAAAGTACAAACTGGCACAGGAAACTGCATTATTGGTAGAACTCTAAGGCGTTAATTACGATTAATTTAAATCAATTTTAACGCATTTAGTCCCAGTTTGCATTCCGAACAAAGCGGAACGTTTGTGAGGGCACGATTTCCAGGTACACCGATTACCTTGACGGACACGTCGGAACGCGGCTATGCGACTTACTCATGGAAGGTAAATTTTATTTCAAATACAGAACAAAACAACTTCCTTATGCTTTGATAAAATCTGGTTTTGTGCAAACTGTGTAAAAAAGATTGTGCATAACAGCGGACCACCGAAGTATTATATAAATCATTTTACTTACAAAATCACATCAGTTCACATCAGTTTATACTCCAAAATTAACTATATTTTGCCGAACTTAAATATTTATACATTATTCTGTGTCCAAAAGCTACTCAGTATTTTTTAATTTCTTTTATTAAATTTGTAATTTTTTTAATTAATTTTTAATATAATTTTTTTAATTATTATTATTTTATTTTTTATTTTTTTTTGCACAAGCAGTCAAAAACTGCCTTTGGAATACTGTTAGCTATAATTAAAACATATCTGTTATGTGTCTAGTCAGAAGAGAGTACCAGTTTGTTGGGTGCAAAAATTGAGAGATAAATGTGTATTCCCATAACACCCCCCCCCCCCCCCACCAAAACTAAAATGACCCTCCAACGACAGGACAACACCATACTGTATTGACTTTGAGAGGTTGAATTCCAAAGCAGTCAATACTTTCACAAACACAGCTGAACTCTCCTGTACATCACCCTGGATGAAGCAGGTGCATCAAACTCCTGTAGTTTTGATTGTGGTGGAAACAGAAGTTCCCTACATTCTTTCACTTTATATGAGCTGCAGTTGCAGGAAGCTGGAACAAATCCCAGCTACTCTTTGGCAAAGGCCAGACGACAGCATGGGCAGGCCGCCAGGCCGTCACAGAGACACGCACACACACTCACACCTACTTAAACAAAACAGGATGTCTTTGGATTGCGGTACAAGACTGTGGAGAGTCCATACCAGCAAAGGTAGAACATGCAGACTCCACTCTGAAAGGCCCTGTGAGGTGACAATGCCAAGCGCTCCTCCACCGTGCCGCCCTGGTTTTCATTCCAGGGTTGTGTAACCATTTGACGCAAACAGTTGCGTCTCGTAAAGCCATCAGACAACACATGAAGCTGCTCCCGCTGTCTTCGTTACAGCTGAGCTGCAGAGAGAAGAAAGGAACGTCTGTCCTTAAAAAATAAATGACGTGTTTTACTTCCTCGGCTGGATAAGATTCTTACAGCTGGAAAAAACATGTTCTTGAATGGTGAATCACCTTTAATTCGTAGCTTTTGAAAAGAAAATCGACAATTGCGGTATGTGGAAAAGTTCACTGCATTACATATTGTTGCATTTTATTTAATCTTTATATGAAAACATCTAGAAAGTGTAATGTTTAAGTTATTGCAATGGCCACACACACTCCCATTGGCTCTCAAGGAGCCTGGATCTGCAGAATAACAACCTTTAAATATAAATTATTTGTCAAATTTAAAGACTCTTCTTTGTTTTATGCATTACATCATTAAAAAGGATTACAAGTAAATTGAAAGTAATTGCAGCATTATTTTCCATTATGAAATTAAATTCCCTCCGAGTACTCCGGCTTCCTCCCACGGTCCAAAAACATGCATGTCAGGTTAATTGGTCACCCTAAATAGTCAGCCCTGCGACAGACTGGCGCCCTGTCCAGGGCGTACCCCACCTTCGCCCACAGCAACTGGGATCGGCTCCAGCCACCCACGACCCTGAGAAGGAGAAGCGGTAGATAATGAATGAATGAATGAATGAATGAATGAATGAATGAATGAATGAAATGAAATTAATTTCTTTACTGTTTCTGCATTTAAATCAGAGGTGTCAAACTTGAGGCTCATGGGCCAAAGCTGACCTGCAAGACACTCCATTCTGGACAGCCAAACCGAGTGTTAAGATTTCAAAGAAAACATGAGATCTGAGCCGAGGTATTGGTGATAGGTGGTATTGGTGATGCTGTCATGAAAACCAGTAAACTAACCTCAAAGCCATGCTATAGGAGTCTTTATGGACATTTCACTGCATTTTGCACCAGAAAGTATCATTAAATTTAACTGGTTTTGCTTTGGTTTTGTGAAAATATAGACGTTTTAATCACGTGTTTTATGTTTTTGCCAGCTCACCCTCGCGGTGTGGCTGTGATGTGATGCTCCTTCACAAACAGCAAGGCAGCTTGCTTCACCCAAGTAGCTAAATTAAGTCAGCTAATTTATGCATCTTTAGGATTTTGAAAGAAGCTCTCATGGTGTAAATCAATCCACAGGCAGAACATGAAAACTCCACCCAGGAAGACCCCGGCCTTTCATCTGAGGGCTGAAAGCGCGAACAACTTTTCCACTCTCGCTCCTCATTCCTCCATCCTGAGTCATGAGAGCGTTTGACGCACTGCTGTGCCTCGTAAAGCCGTCAGACATCACATAGAGCGCTTCCCACTGCATGTTACAGCTGAGCTCCGGGAGAAGAACAAAAGGAGCTGCGGTCTTCGCCGAATAAATTCATTGAACTCCCCATGTGGAATCCGAATCCCACATCTGGAAAAATCATGTTCTTTAATACTTAGTCACCATCCATTCCCTGCAGGCTCGGGACGAGTTACGAGTCAATCACACACACACATTCACACCCACGGTCCATTTAGAGCCATCAATCACCCTAACAAGCATGTCATTGGATGGTGGGAGGAAGAGAGAGAGAGAGAGAGAGAACATGCAAACTCCACGCAGAAGTCCTGGTGATGCTTTGATAACGCACATCACTGTTTTGTTTGTTTTTGTTTTTTTTCACCACACATGAAGCCTGTCCCTCGTTCTTTCCCACATATGAGCCGCAGCACGAATAACAAAGAACATTCTGTCTTTACAAAATAAATGAAGTGTTGAACCTCCCCTGCTGGATGAGATTCTCCCATCTGGAAACATCATGTTCCTGAACTTTTAGTCACCTTCGATTCAGCATTGTTCAGAGCACAGCGCGTCCACAATAGCACCATGGGAAAAGGTTCAGTGTTACGGCTCGGAGGGGAAAGATGTTTGTGTACACAGTGTACCAAGGTAAGGACTCAGTGTGAGGACACACGCATGAGTTTATTATGCCATTAAGGCTGGGGTTCTCAACATGTGGGGCGGGACTCTCTTTGGGGGCGTCTGAAGAGCTTCGGGGCCGCACCGAGGAATCTTAAGTGAGGGGGATGTCTTAATATGATTTTTTTTTCTTCTTCTTTTTTTCATTTTTCTGAATAAATCATGAAATTAAAGTGTAGAATAAAACTTATAAAAAATATATTAACGAACTGACTTTTAAAGTTATGCATTTTTGTAGTTTATGTGTCACTGTTTATTAAAATAAAAAAAATAAACAGAAATCAGCCATAAATAACTACATATCATGAGACAAAATCATCTTAATCAACTAGTTTATTTGATTGGACTTCATGTTCAAAGTGAAACCATAGTGTCAGGCTCTGTTATTCATGGTTTTGTTTTGTTCTTTCAATTAAAAATGATTTAAAAAAATTCTGAGCAGCTCAAATATAGCGGCAAAAAGACCAAAGGAAAATCAGCCAAATATTCTGAAAAATGTCCTTTGCAAGAGTCAACTGATCCCCTCTTTTTTCCTGACATGCTTACATGTGAAGACTGAAACAGGGCCGTTCCTGCACTCGTGTGAACCGTAGTCACACCAGTTTAGCCACCAATCACACACATGCTTTCTATATGCAGCTATAGGATGTGGTTTGCACAATAAAAGGAGCTTTTCTAAAGATGGAAAAACAATTTAGACCTTTTCAAAGCATTCTTTAAGAACTGATTGTCATGCGAGTGTCATAAAGACAGTAAGTTCTAACCTAAAGCTTAAGTTGAAAAATATGTTTGGCAGTCAGTCGGATTTTGTGAAAAACTAAACCGAATATGGACTATTTGATGCTACTTTGATAGAAAGGCCTTACCTAACGCTGACCCGTAGAAACAAAACAATATTATCTGTTCTTCTAAAGTAGAGGTTTCATCAGGGACGCCAGTTTCATCTTGATGAGGCCGGACCATTAAAATGGAGCAATAATAACCTTAAATTTTAAACTTGAAAGTTTTTCTTTCTGCTGTGGCGCGGAGTACAGGTTATGAAAATGTCTGTATTTTCCCAAAAACCAACCAATTCGCACTGAAGATTAACATAAAGCCAATTTTAATGATACCTTCTGGTGCAAAACAGTGAAATGTCCCAAAAAAAAAAAAAAAAAAAAACCCAAAGTGTTGCATTATGCATGATTTCACTAACTCACCGTGACAGGATGGCTCTGAGGCCAGTTTGATATCAGCGTTGTAGCTCACTGTCATCCCAATATCTCAGCTGCTCTCAGTCTTATGTTTGGTGCGTGTGTTTTTTAAATAAACGGAATGTTTTTTTGGAAATTTGTACGATTTGTGTGTTGATTTGGCAGGCCGAACTGAAGGCGGACAAAAAGTGGCGTTGTCAATTAGTTGAGAAAGATCTTGATATGATTTATTCATCCTAACTTCTAGAGTCACAACTTGCAATTACAATTTAAAAAAATAGCGATTTCTGTATCAGTAATTTGATGATAAAACTATTTCACTTGAAATTCACAGTTATTTGCAGGAGTGGTGGCCGAGCTGCTTCTCGTTTCTTAAACGCATCATGTGTTTATTTGATATGTTGCTTCATTTGTTCACCCTGAAAAACTCCCAGTGAATTTATCGTAAGGAGATACTTACCAATGACTCAAAATGGAACAGAAGTAACAGAGAACAGAACAATACAAACAATTCTACATATAGAAACAGAAACTGATTGACTTTTTTTTAAACAAATGAGGGAACAGAATTTTATTTTCTAATGCATCTGCATTATGTGGATGTATGTGAAGTAGACGTGTATGATCGCACACATTCAAAACCAATAAATTAGTAACATTATGTCGTATCGTGCTTCAATCTTCTTGCACTGGCCCTTTTTCAGCATTGATTTCTAATAAATATGAAGTTGGTTCCTGTCAGTGTTCCACTGTGCACTTTTACATCCTGTTTCTCCTTGTGTGTGTGTGTGTGTGTGTGTGCGTGTGTGTGTGCGTGCTTGTTGGACCCGTGCAGGCCCCAGCACCACCTGTCAGGAGGACTCCTGCGCCAACATGGGCATCTGCATCCAGCAGTGGGAGAACTACACCTGCGACTGCTCCATGACCTCCTACACCGGCACGCAGTGCAATGACCGTGAGTACTGATGACGCGCACACACACATGCACATACACACACATACACACACACACACACGTGACATATAAAACAGCAGTTCGCGCCCCAGAGATCACGAGTGCACGCTTTGGCTCGGAGCGTCGCTGCTTGAGTTTGCAGCTGTGGTTCAACCGCGGCTCGGCACAAACAATGCGTGAGCAGCTTGAGGACTGTTGGGTAACACAAAAACTCATGTCCTCTGCCTTGCTCTTTGGCTTCGCTCTGTTCGATCTTATTATACGGAATGGATTTCCATCGCTGAGCCATCTGTCATCGCTGCTGGATGTGGCACATGTCTGAACGGGAGGTTTGGTCGTAGTTTGTGTGTGAAAGCAAATGTCGGGGCCTCAGAGAGTTCTGGCGAGTTCCTCCCACGCTGAGTCATCACTTTTACGGGAAAGTGGATAGTGTGTGACCGAGCATCTATCCAGCGAGGGGATTATGGGGAGTCTTACCATGCCTATTTGACTTGGCTGTTTTGTGTAAGCGGTTTTCAGCTCCGTGCTTTAAATGCTCCTCTCATGTGTGCAGGGTGGCAGGGTGAGGGCAGGTGAGGATGCTGATGCAGGTTAGCGTCTTCAAGGATCCCAAACTGAACACGAGGTTTGGAAAACAGAGGAGTGACGTGACAATCAAGCTGTAAACTCAGGCTTAAACGAGACACTGACGGAGAAATTAAACGACTTGAATGGGAGAGGCAGGTGTGACACAAGAAGGAATCTGAGAGACATGTAGTGAAGAATACGCAAAACAATTAAAAAAAAGCACTTTATAGATGGCAGGAATGAATGAAAAAGAGAACAAACCAAAATAAAAACTGATTTCGTCACAGGCCACCACAAATCATGAATGCTGTTTTATAGCTTCACTTTAAAACAGTCAGAGCACAATTACATGAAATGTCCCAGCATGCATTTGGTTTGGTGTAGTTTTCCTATTCTAACCCAGTTTTGGTGCATTTAGGGGAGTTTAAGCGACAACAACAAGCAACTAACCTGTTTTTTTCATCAAACACGGGATTGTCCCATGAGAAGGTCCAGTCCAGCCTGCTGGATGTCTACAACTGTTTAAATAAGTCCTAAAGGATTTTGCAACAAAAACAAGTTGAAATAAATGTTTTAAATTTAGGACATATTCACGCTAACATACAGAAATATGACTTTTGAAAGTTCTTATAATTCCACAATTTTTCACTTAGAATTTCACAGTTTTTGTATTCAGAATTTTTTTTTTTAAGCAGAAATTTTTTTCTCAGTCATGAACTTTCACCCTAGTGATCAACATCATGGAAGCATGAGTAAATTGTTTTATGATTTAGTTGATATTTATTGACATGTTAACTTATTTATTCTAAATTGACTTGCTCTATAAATAAATCCACATTGAATTAAAACCGCAATGAGTTACTTTGCAACATTTATATTTTCTAATCATGTTTGTTCTGAGATGAGGCCTTGTCTAAAGGTACCAAGGATATCAAGTAGAGCCAGAAAAAAAAAAAAAAATCCCTTCTTCCTTATGCAATGATGGATTAGATTGAAATGCAAAGACTATGTTTACCACTAGAGGGCAGCGCGCCATCAACTTCACATCCCCAACACAGAGAGCAGCATGCACAAACACAGTCCTGAGAGAAAGTGTTGCATGAGGCATGAATGTGTTTGGAAGGAAAGTGACAGTTTTTGGGAATCTCAGCTGCGATCGTATTATGTTTTTGGAGATGCTGCTAACCGTTCATCATATTGCGGTTTTGCAGTCTCCCAGTCTTTCCACTACACATTTGCCTGGACGTTGACTGATGTTGTTTCCCGCTCATTGCGCTGCGTTTGGATGAATCCCTTCTAATAATCCGTCAAGTTACCTGCGCTGTCCAAATGTCGCTGGGACAGCGGCGTCGAGGGTCGTCTGCACGTGACACAGCCTGCGAGCACAAGCTTAAACTTGCAGCTGCATTTTAAGTTATGTAATGCGTTTACAGGCCCGCTTGAGCTTCAGTAAACATCAGTGGGGACGTCTTTTCTGGACAGATCACATGCCAGTAAGTCACTCTGTGTTTGAAGTTATATCTGGCAGGAAATCGAAATCCTATTATTGTTGCAAGTACTGCTACTTGTGAAATGAAACTATTAATCAAACAAATTCAAATGTAAAAAATAGGGAATTAATCATTGAAACTCTAAAAGAAGTGAAAGTATGGAGAGCAAAGAGATTCAACATCCTACATTTACCCATTATGTTTGTGAGATGCGGTTGACAGTCATATTGCGGCGCTCCAGGGAGCTGACAGGGGTCAGATGCCTTGCTCAGGGATCCACAGTGGTGGCCTCTCAGCTGTGGGATTCAAACCTGCAAACTTTCAATCCCCACTGTGCTTCTCTAACCTGTAGACTACCACTGTCCTCTCCCTTCGTCTCTTCTGAACGCTCCAAGCTTTGCTTTATAACCCAGCTCCCGCGCCCCCACTAGAGTCTGATACAGTGACTGAATTCCTGTGCATGACTCTCCAGATCTGTGTCCAGTCTCTTGATCCCTTCTCCCGCCATGCCTGAATAAGATCCTGAAGTGCTTAACCTTCTCCAGAAGGTCACAGAGATCTCTTTATTATGAGGTCAAATTGTGTCCCAAAGAACCAGAGGACATGATCCTGTGTGCTTCATGAACATGCAGAAGTCACAGCAAACCTGGACAAAACTGCAGAAACAGATACATTTTTGTCCATTGAAGGGACAGTGACATAAAGTAAAGCAGCTTTCTGGTGCAGGGTGAAAAGAGCAAGATGAAAAATGAGGAATAAAACATTCATTCATCGTTACAGCATTTCCAGCAGGTGAAAAGAAGATCCAACTCCGGCGTTCAGCAGCTGTGATCACTTTCTGTCTTTATTCTCAGATTGCGTTAAATTTTACAGAATGACTGAAAACTGTTGAGATTTCCTGAATTCAGAGCTAAAGATTCACAATGTGGACGCAACGCCTTCACACCATCACGTTCACACATCCCTGTGATTTTACAAAAAATGAATATAAAACACGGTATTTTTAATTTTCAGTGTGTAAAGGCTGACCCCGATGCTAAACTAAAACATCCTCAAGCTCAAAGTGTCCATAAGCATACATACGCATACGTAGAGCGAGCCACTCAGATCTCCCTTTGAAACAGGCAGCTCGCTCTTTGTTGACACAGAGTTGCGTCACCGCTGTCCCCTCGTCTGGGACTGCAGACCAAAAATTGATTTAGTTTTTTTTTTCTCCCCCCCCCCCCCCCCTTCCAGCACGCTTCAGGTTTGCTTATAGCTTGCCACCATATCCGCTCGCTGAAACAGTGACACAAAGCTTCCAGGAACTGGCTGACGGGGCTGTGAATGCCTCCGACCTTGGCGCCGTCAGGAGCCAGTGCTCAACCAGCTGAGTTAAAACCCGAGAATGTGTCGTAGGCAGGCGGTCAGGCAAAGAGACGTGTTTATCTGGAGTTTTCTGATTGACTGTGCCAATAAATTTCTCATTAGCAGGCCCATTGCCTGACCAATGATCTCACGTCAGATGAATGCAGCGTTTTGAGAAGAGAGGCTGGGGAAAGGACGGCCAATTCAACAGCCAGGAAAATAAGCAGCTGAAACCAAAATGCAGCTTCTTCTTCTTTAGACATGGATTTCAATTGAATGTGCGGCTTTCTGACTTTTTAACTGAACCTTTCTGATACTTCTCGTTGTGACACTTCTGTCATCTTGCCATATTTATCTATATAAATCACTTCAATTAGGACATTTTATACTCTAATGGTTAAAAAATGCTCCACATTCTGTTTGATAATTGAATTTGCAATCATCAGTTTCTGATATTTGTGTTGGAGTATTTCGAGCAGACATCCGCTCTGTTAGCTCAGATAATCTCAGGGCCTCATTATGTATGTATGAGGATTCATCGCGGCATTACTCTCCGCTAATCTGTGTGTTAGTCTTTTCTCAACGCGTTAGTCTGACAGTGTGTTTCTACCCAGTTTAACCTGTGAGCTGCTGATTAAATATGCCATCATGGTGAGAGATTTATGTTTGTGGCAATCATTTTAAGAAGCTACATTCACGTTCATGACATGAATTCAGACATTTTTGATCAACATGGCTTCATTTCGATGTTTGATTTTCTCCAAGTAATTTCTGCGTTACATTAAGGTCATTTTAACCTCATTAGACGGTCATTAAGCTTGTTGAGTTGGCTGTTTTCCATTGAAACTGCCATGCTTACCGTCTTGTAGGGTTTTAATACAATATACCAAAAAGAAAAAAAACTAAATGGAAAAAATCTTTAGATTTGACCAAGAAGAAGAAGTTCATTTACAGTGTGTCACATAAATCTCTAGATACTTAAACAAAGAAATTAAATTCTGAACCATTTCCGTTCCCCCGGATCTCTTACATAATTATAAAAACCTATTAAAACAAAAAAAGTTCAACTTCGGAGCGTATCAAACATTTTTTGTCGTGCATTTATCACAGCAGCGTTTTGAGGCGAGGATGCAGAATGAGTGACGACTCCAGTCAAAGACGGTGATTGTCTCCCAACATCTTAAAGCTCTGTCATCCACATGGCTGCGAGTCTGAAGGAGTGGGGCTATCGGAGGCGGATAAGTCTCCGAGCTGGAGGCCATATCCATCACAGGTCTGTCGCGGGGCTTATGATGAGGAGACTGACACCAGATGAAGTGGTGCCATAAGACAATAAACCGCATCCCATGACTGACCAGCAGCGGCTGAGAAATGGATGTAAATAAAAGAGGGAAAATATGACAGGGCGTTTCCCCCACAGTGTGAACGTGGCGCCGAGTGGGAATAGGTCATTATTTTGTGTACGGATTTCTCCATGTGGAAGCCGAAGATCCATCATGCGCATGCAGAGAGAGAAGGAGGGATTGCACACTTAAGTTAAACGACTAAGTCAACTGAAAATCTTCCGTTGCTTTTTCCGTGCAACTTTTTTGTTTTTCAAATTTTTTGGCGTTTGGGTTTCGTTGAGACACAGAGATACATTTTAACTTGACGCACTTTGGGCGAGACGTTCAGAGCTAATATGTTTTTCTCCTCCACCGTCGTCACAGAGCGGCCCCCTGAGCCCCGTGCAGAGGTGAGAGGCAGAGGCCTGACAGGTGGTGACTTTTATGCTTCGGCTGTCGCTAAATGAAATGTGTCAGGAGAAGGTCAGGGAGGAGCTGCCTGCCAGCGGCCTGAACCAAGACGCCGGCTTCAGCGGTGTTGCGCATGCAAAGACACTGCAGCAACGTGGTAACTTCAAAATTAAAGTTAACAGCATAGTCGAGACCAGGGATGTCCTTGTTTTTTCATATGAGCACCGTGCAACAGAAATTCAATAGTCACAGGAGTTATGTGCAGTCAAAATTCATCGTTCATTGTTACTCTGAGGAAATTTGGCAAAAAAAATAAAAAAAGGTTTCTTTAAAATGTTTACAATTTGCTCGGTGGTTTATCGGCCCAGATCGGAGCCTCTTGCGGGCTGGTTTCAGCCCATGAGCCTGATGTTTGACACCCCTGGTTTAGACAGAGGAGCCCATCTCCTCTGTCAGAGTGAAGACAGACCCTGAAACATCAGATAGACGTCTGAAGGTTCCACTTACACTCTGACCAACAACCTGATGTAGCTTTAAGACATAAAACTCCTGCCTTTGATTTATTTTCCATTAATTTTTCCAGAACTCAACACTTCATCAGTTCAATTTTGCAGTGTTGCAATTGATTTCAACAGAAGAGAGGAGGACAAACAAACACACACAACTACACACACACACACACAGTCTGTTGGCTTTCAGGCCATCATAAGCCTTTGTTCTGCTCCGATTCTCACTATTTGTACCTATAGCCATTAGATAAACCTTCATCCCTGCGGACAGTGTGTGGTTTCATTCTCCGGGCTGCGTCAGCCTCACACTAAGGCCCTTTCTGCACGGTGGAGGCTGCCTCTGTAATTCTCTCATTGTTTGCTTTTCACTCTCTTGGTGATCCGGCAGCTTTCCCTCTCCTGCTCTGCTTCGGCTTTCCAAGCCTGCAGCAGCATCTAGTTCACGTGCAATTGATGGGACCAGATGTTTATGTTAGGTATGTGTCCGCCAAACAGAATGCTTCCAATTTAAATACTCTTTGTGGTTATATTAGCAGCAGGAGTAGTAGGGTAGTGATAGAGCGATATAGGTTCTTTCTTCCTGACCTGGGGGAAATTTACTTTTCAAGATACGATAGGTAAAGACAATACCACAAAGTTAAAAAACAAAAGAGAGATTAGTCAAATAAATTAAAGGTAAGATAGTATCTTGAAAGTAAGATATTAAAAGATAACGAACAAATGTGTTTTTTGGCAAAAAAAAAAACAAAAAAACACCACATACTAAAATAGTGCAGTAGTTTTGGATATTGGTGACATACCGTCCTGAAAACTGCAGCCGTCCTCCCGGCAGAGCACATGACCTAGAAAAGCAGCTATAGGGTTCCATCTAAACCAGGGGTGTTAAACATAAGGCCTGTGAGCCAAAATCGTCCCGCAAGTGGCCCCAAGCAGGCAGGCCTGCCAAACCTCCAAGTGGAATGGAAATATTTCATATAAAACATCTTTTTTTTTTTTTCAACAAATTTGTTTGGTGGTCACAGCCACAACACTGAGATATTAGCATGAAACCGATTTGGAAAGTATTGTTTTGTTGTTATCATCACTGCATGAATAAATGTACTTGGAGGCGCTCATGGACCACCCCGGACTGCTCTTGTTACCTTTTTGGCGTAATCAATGTATCCTGCTTGCATAGTACGAAATTCTAAGTAGAGTCCATGTTTTACCTCATTTCACAGCCCAGTATTCGCTGGAAATAACACTAAGATAAATGAGGAAAATCTACGTGAATGCTGTTAATTTTTGATGTTGTTGAGTCTCATGACATTTTGTGAAACCTGTCTTCCTCTCACGATATCAGAAGTTCTACGCAGATCAAAATGCTTGCATTGATCGTTTGGATTCATTCAGGATATCAATGCGCAGCGTTCGCTCTGTTCCACGCCTGGATTTGAATATTTGAAAATATCCGGTCAGTGTGTGAGGGAGAAACATGCCAGGTCCACATGACGGGGACCGGGGTCCGGGGGTCTTATCGGGGGGGGGGGGGGGCTCACAGGTAATCGCTGGGCGTTCGTGGGTCCGGCCAGCTGGTCACAAGTGAGCAGACTGGCAGGCAATCAGAGCAATCGGCGGCGTGACAGAGAGTCTATTTTCTCCTTCACTGGTCTTTATATCTGTCCTGCTGTGTGCTAGATCATTCCTATTGATCGCCCACCCCACCCCCACCAAACACCCCCCCTGCCCCAACCGCCCGCACCAAGTGCCTGCCATAAACCTGCACAGCAGCCCCAACTTTAATCCACTGCTGGTGTTTGTGATGGGATGGCTCTCTGGGTGGCGGGGTGGCAGCAGACAGAAGATAAAGGCTAATGTCATTATATTGTTGTCGGCTCTTTTTACTCCCCCCCCCTGGTCGCGGCAGATAGTTGAGGCAGGACGGGCCGATGCGACCCGGTTTGTCTCCGTTTAATGCAAGGCGGGAATGAGCCGCGTTAATACACTGTTGATAAGTGGAGGATAATGTGTTTGTTGACCTTCACCTTGCTGGTGTGCCTTGGATGTTGTTTGTGTAATCTTTGCCCCTCGCCGTTCCGCCACGCATAAATCTGAGGACGGGAGAGGAGTGGGGAGAAAAGAAGCAAGGGAGCAAGAAATAAAGACTGCAGCGGTGTGGGTGCAGCCGGCGTTCTTGGGTAGGTGGGGAAAAACAGCCATGCATCACGCCGGACAGGTCATTTGAACAGTGCAATGCTGCGTCTGAGTGTTCCTGAGATTAGGGAGGCTAATAATTTCTCAGGGCCATGCTTTATGTTAATGTGACAGGCCTCGCGGTATATTTCTGCTGAGGCACTGTCTTTGTGCCTCTTAATTTTTTTTAATGGAACTGTTGTGTTTGTATCAAGCGCCACCGCCGGAGATTTTGACCAGCCCCCCCCGAATTAACTTGTTTTTAAAGCCCCGTGATTGTTTTTCACCAACAAAACCAAGGACATCCCTGACGTGCGATCCTCATTCAAAAAAAACCAGCCGCTGAAAAATACTGCGTTTTGACCGCTCGTAGTCATTTTAAAAGGAATGGAGTTTGTTTGCTGAGCTGTCAGCCCGGCGTCATTCAGTCTAATGAACGATTCACTCATCAGGTTCAATTAAAGTTCTGTCAGCTGATTGAAGGAAGATGCACTCTGATCTAAATTTGAGTGCGTCTAAACAATTTCCTGACCTAATGAAGACAGCTGTCACGAAGGGTTTTTGTGGTGTTCTGGGTGTAAACAGGAGTTTAGTGTAAAAGTAACGATTAAAATAAGCTTAAATGGCCTGTGAGCAAAAGAAAAAGAAAGCAGCTCTGCAGTCGATCACCTGTTTGAATGTACAAAAAAAGTGAAAAATAACAAGCTCACCAAAGCTTCAAAAATTGTAACTGAGGCTGACTTTACAGGGCATTTCTAAAAGTAAAAGGTTTTTGCATTTTTGTTTCATCTGGCATTAAGTTACAAACCACCAGATGACATTTCTGATCAAGACAGAAGAACGCCGTCGAAACATGTCAAAGGGATGTTGTAAAAACCTTGTTTCCTGTAAAAGAAGCTGAAATTTTTGTGAACAAACTAGTAATTATTAAACGACATGATTCGGTTACAAATATCATCACAGCAAGGGTTCCCTGATGTGCTGGAGGAAAAAAGCTCATTAAATGTTTTTTCCATTGCTGTTTTGAAAAACCAGAAACCCCCTTCAAAACTTCCTCCTCCTCCTCCTCCTTTGTTCCTGTTGTGGGACATCGTCCTCTGATTGGACGATGCATCTGATTGGCTCAGCTCCGCCCACCGGCTGGGGATATTTAACCAGCTTCAGCAGACTACCTGTGGGTGACTGTTGGTGTGTGTGTTCTCTGTGCGTGTTTGCATTACTGAGTCTGGCTTGTGGATGTGACTCTGTGTATCTTTTGTGTGGCGTTAGTTGTGAAACTTGATCCAGCAGCTGAGCACAACTGCCAGCTCCTGTGATTTTTAGTTAATTATTCCTTCTATTTGTGGCCTTTTTTTCTCCCTGTCGTTTTCCAAATCTGCTGGTTTTAATTGTTCCAGGCCACCGCTGACCTGCGACACCGCCAGTCTTTGGTTTGCCTTTTTGGCTCGTAGCCTTTTTGCTTTATTTACCTGGCCTGCCTCATTAGCCGGCAGGTACTGTTTTTGTTGTATGATATCCTGTAAAGCTGCAAATGCCATTGAATGAAACACGAGGCATGACAGATATAAAAGTTTCTTTATTTTCCCAGGTAAAACAAGTAAAGATTTTTGGAGATGGTGTGAACTATGCAAGATAGTTTTGAGATTTCAGTCAGCAGAAGCTGGCTGGATCAGTTTTTTTGGCCATTTCTGATCACTTTACAATGACACTGAACCAAACTTTCAATCAGGGGTGATGTTGAAGAGAAAAGGTGTTTCCTTGAGCATCTATCAAATCTTACGTGAGAGTTAAATTGAGTAATGTAAAGCTTTTTCATCGATCAAAAAGCCTTGTATGTGCCCATAAACATGCACTGCGACATATGGGCATATTCATATGCAGGGCAATGCTCAACTTTAGAGCTGCTTTTGTGGAGTGACTTCAACCACTCTGTTGACCGAAGCAAAATGTGATGATGCAACATCTTGCAATGGTGTTGAGCAAGTTATTTCTTTCATAGATTCTCATATTGCCAAATTCCATACACATTTTAACAAACATTTGGATTTCCATGCGACGAGATGACGAAAAACAAAACTGCCAAGAGAGAAAAAGATGAGTTTGCCGGCGCTTCCCAAACAGTTTGCAACACGTCTGGTTTCCTGTCCGCTCCATAATGGAGAGCAGGGTGATCGCCGCTTTCATGTCACCCCTGTGATATTCAGCCTCCCCATTTTATGCCCTGAAGTGGAATATCACTCAAAGGCATTTCTGGCCGCAGCCCAGCGAAGTCGACTTTTTAAAATTCCCATCACCTCAGGAGTCAGAGCGGATTAACAGTCGGAGTCATGTCACAGGGAATGGAAAGATCACACGTGCACACGAGGAATAATAAAAATCACACCCCCCGAAGAAGGCTGCATGATTGGCATTATTTGTGTTATTAGATGAGAAACAAATCCATCTGGATGACGCCATGATATTCCTCTCAGCACATGATGGAACATTAGAGCGCAGTGTTTTGTGAGTTTGTGCTCGAGAGAGGAGAGAGGCTGCCCACTGGAAGCAGGTGCCCTGGGTGTCAGGGTGGAGTCGGTCCGCTAATAAACTGTAAATGCACATATGAGTTACAGTTGGGGAGAGAACGAATGCTTCAGCCCGTCAAGAACAAAGTGTTTCCGCGCGCAGTTTATCAGCAGCCCGGAATAAGAATGGGAGCTACCCCCGAAGTTAGCTTCTGATAACTGTGCAGCAGTAAAGCATTGTAGGAAACTTGAGAGTCTTGGCAGGCTCAAACTTTTTTCTTTTTCTTTTTTTTTTTTTCCTTTTTTATCGAGCGCCGGCACTGAGTGTGTGCACAGACTTCCACCGGGCTTAAATTAGAAAAACCCCGACGAAGCAAACAGAGCTCATATAAGAGATAACGCAGTGTTTGTCATTTGAAATTAAATATTGTCATGAGAGATTTGACACTTCTGTTATGTTAAAGTTTGCACCTGCCAGTCAGTGTGAATACAGCATGGTCCGTCGATCCAGCCCAGACCCGCCTGTCAGCTGGAAAAAGTCCCATGTCCGGAGGAACGGTTAATAGAGAATCCCTACTATACACACTGCTCCTGCAGAGGCATGGAATACACACTAAATAAATAAATAAATAAATAAATAGTTCCCCTTAAATGTAGTAAGTTTGAACATGATCTATGATTCCACTGGAAGTGTTGATAGATTCGGTCGACCTATCAGTGCTCAGACAGTTATTCATGATACAAATTGTTTTGTCTCCCAAACACATTTTTTTTTTTTTTTTGTCACCAGTTCAAATGAAAATATTCTTCTGTGGATTCTGTGGACTCTGCAGCACCTCGGTTGAACTGTGTTCAGTGAAGCGGTGGTTTTGTGGCCTTAATGGGGCCGAAAACAACCTTTTTGATAAATGGCCACTTTCCTACTCTGCTCGGCTGTTTTTGAGATACCAAACCCATAAAGTTATTCACTTTCAGTTCTTTTAAAGGATCCTATAATTCTTCCCCTCTTGTATCTTCCCATGTTGCTGCACTGTTTGAATTATTACCAGAAATCTCTTTTGCTGGTTCCTTGAATGTCTAGATTTTAGGCTGCTATTTTTTATTCTGTCATCAGAAAGCAAACAGTGATTAAAAATAAATAAATCCAAACAAATAGGCATGCATGTCATGTCACCTCTTCAATTTAAACAATGTTTTTCACAAATCTGGCTGATCCCAATAGAGTGTAGTGCAGAAGAAAAACCACATGATAAAACAATCACCTATTAAGAAAAACCCTGTGGACCTAATCCAGCATTTCCAATGTCCTAAAAGAAGTTTCATGATTCTGGTTTATTTCTCTACAATGGGATGAATTTATCTTGTAATAAAAGTAGTAAAGAATATATGAATTTGTGTTTGCTGGATTGACTGATTTGGGTTTGGAGTTTTAGTGTCCTAGAAAAATGTAAAGCATTTCATAGACTCATGGTGTATTTGCAGAAAAGATCACTCAAATTAAATTTTTCAAATTAGAGACGTGGCAAGTTGTTGGTGAGAAAAAAAAGGCAGAGAACTTGCGAGTCATTGAAGGGTTAATTTGCTTCTCATTCTTTAGTTGCTCACAGAGCACAGATTATCTGTCCACATATAATCTGTCTTTGTCTTTCCCCTCTGTGTGTTCCTTCTGTCACCAGCCGCACTTTCATTTACATTCCCCCCTCACAATGAACACACTCTGCCTTTCGCAGCGGTGTCCTCCAGCTCTCCCTCTTTCCTTTTTTTTTTTTTTTCCCCCCCAACTGTCTCTGTCAATATTTACAGCAGCCTGCTATTTCTATCTTGCCATTTGCAGCCACATTCCCTTATCCTCCACAACAGTCACCTTTCCTTTGCCTCGGCCGTATCTCTCAGCGAGTCCCAGGCACCCTCACCCCTCCAGCCTCCTACATCCCACCTCACCCCACCCTCGCGCTCTCTCATCCCGTGGCTGCTCTGGGATCCAGATCATTGCTTATTGAAAGGCGTGTGTGGCTGGATCGAGAATACATCGAAGGGTCCATGCTCAACCGGGCAAAACCAAAACCAAACCATGGGAATTTTCTGTCCTTGCTGCCGGAGTCCTTTGCCCGAACGGAGACTTACATCTTCAGGAAATGCAACTGAAAGAGAAGCATGCTGAGGAGGACAGAGAGCGGTCCAGTGGATGTGTATCGCTCTGTTCCACGGCCGAGACTACCTTGCAAGTTGACAGTGGAAGGGTGTCCGTCTCGAGTTTCCTCTCTTTTGTAGAGAACCTTCGGATGTCTTTCTCAGAAAGCAGAAAGAGGGTGATGGACGGAGAGATGGAGTGAGTACAAGAGATGCAGCCAGCGAGCTGGCAGATGACAGCACCAGCCATGCACGGAGGAGGCTGCAAGAGATTCCCCCTCATCCTGGCTCTTTGCAGGCCATGTGACGTGTTCCAGGATTAGATTAACTGTTTTCACCAGTGACCTTCTTTCGATTGATTGCATCCATTCAGTGGCGTGATGTGTGTAAATAGTTTGGTGATGTCTTCTTAGTTTCCTGGAGTTTTCTCAGTCATGGGACTGCTGATTTGTGGAGCTCGGTTTCACTTTGTTACCACTTAAACTGTTGGGACCATCATGTGTCGCGGTGGTACTTCACCCTCGCGGGATCCTGTGAGACGGAGTTCCTGTCAGCCTCCTGGACTACACATTCTCTATCAGACTGCCTGGATGTGCTGGCTCGTACTGGGCTGTATCGCTACGTCCCGTTCGGGCCGGCTGGAGAACTCAGTGAGCGCCATTCGACCTAAAGTGGTGGCGGTCTCACGTTCGGTCTCAGAGCAGCAACGCCTGCATGTGACCAGGCACCGCTCCTTTTCCCCCGTCTCCATATATCGGTCTCCAGCATCACTCAAGGGTGGCCACGGTGAGTGGAACGATACTGTTTGACCAGACTTTGACATTAAAAACAGCAGCACTTGTCCCCAGTACATCTGAAGACAATAAATATTCATGTCGCCCTTTATTATAGTGAAACATGAAATCACTGGCAAAGCAATTTGTATTTAACTCATATTCAGGATTCCAAATTAATTTACAAATCCTTCGTATTAGCTGTCTAATCTGACTTTTACCGTTACAGGTGTTTTGATTCATAATGAACTTCTCTTTGGCTTACAGAGGTTACATTATAAAGTCAGAATCAGTTGTGAGTCAAGTAACTTAACAAAAAAATCATCATTTTCCAAGTTTATGTTAAACAAAATGTGACTTCACAATTGTTCCAAATACTGTGAACAATACTGCTTAATAATAGCTTTCACTCAGCCAGTACTTTTGGTTTTTTTGCCTTAAAAGAAGCTGATATTTGTCTGTGAATGAAGTGTCAGAATGTGTAAAACATCTTTTTTTGTCAACCACTTGTTCAGCAGACATTAGCAGACAGCTGCCCTCCCACTAGTTTCCTGTGCACTATATTATAATACAAGCTGGTGTTACTTCCTGCATGGCTGCAATTTCTGTTTGGTGCGAGTTTAATTAGCTTCAACAACGGCATGACCAAAACTAGCTGTTAATGATTCAACCTCACAGTGAGTAAATCAATTGGCAGTACAGTATTTAAAGATGGGCTTTTTGTCACAGCAACAATAACTGTGTGCCAAGTGAATGAAATAACATTTACAATTTTTAAATTCATATTTAATTCATATTGGGTGAATTACCATGAAGCCATCTGATGGAGGTATAATAAAGTTAACACTAGGGGTGCATGTAAAAGTTAAAAGTTTGGGTCCCAACACAGACCCCTGTGGAACTCCAGGTCTAAAGATGAATGACGACATAATGTTGCTTAGTTCTTTATAGGACATTATAAAGGATTCTTGAAAGTTTCCTTTAAGTGTAACTTTCAACTTCATTTTAATTTAGCAATTTTTTTAAATTGGTAAAATCAAATAATCAACATTATGGACATAAAATGAAACCAGTTTTAATCTTTTTTCATTGCTGAAAAATAGAATAGGCTTATATTGCTTGCATGAAAGGCATGCTATTGAATAGTACAGCCCAACTTTGTAAAGTGGTTTTTGCAAAACAAACAAAGATATTGTATATTGAATTTGTTTTATGCATGATGATATAAACTGACACATAAGTTGCCCATCTGTGCTTCTTTACAGTCGAGGAGATGACAAGTTCTGGAGCATAAATCAAGTCACATTTAAACAGTTTTTTTTCCCCATGCTGACTGCAAAACCTAAAATATCTTCCTCTCAGAGGTGAAGGTTGGTTTGGCTGAGTATTTATAGTTTGTCCCTCAGTTGAAATGCCCAGGTTGTGACTCCATTTGAATTTGCACTCCATGACGTGGTGGGTGGGTGTGAGCGTTGGAAGCGAGACGGGCTGAAGGCTGCTCCGTCTGCCCGGAGCTGGAACAAACCCAGACCCCCATTAACTGATTCAGCCTGTGCACCCGTGTGACAGGGAAGACTCTCCACCGACAGGCTTTCTTGCTACTGATACTTCCAAATGTGGGACCCACCTTGGAGTGGATGAGGATCATTATCCCAAATTGGATATTCAAGCCCTGGGATCCAATCCAAGATTCATGAGACTGAGTAGCCTCTCAGTTTCAGTGCAAAATCAGAAAAAGTATGTTTCCGCTTGTCAGATTTAGACAATTTAAAACAAAAACCTGATCTCATTTATGCTGTTAGTGAGACTTATTTGTGGAAGCAGACATTGATAAAGAAAGTATTGGTCTGATTCCAAAAAAACTGCGCTGTGGTTCAGCAGTCATTGCTGGCAGTACGTGTGTGAGCACGGCGGCATTGGGCGACAAAGCTTTTCGTCAGAGATAAACCAGAATGTTTCCTTTCTTATGTGCATTTCTGGATGTGCATGTAAACCACAGGTATGAAGAAGTTAAACTGGTGAGCAAACACTGGAAACACTGCTTATAGATGGGAGAAACGCTTCTACTGTGCATGTGCACCAAGGCGATGGCAAATAGTTGTTGTGCACATGCATGAATAGACGGACAATAACAAACATGGCGTCGTCCAGAGTGGCATGATTCCCAGTCCATACTCTGGTTTTACAGTCCTTATTGGTTGTTTTATAGCTGATAGCAGTCCGACTCTGTTCTCTGTCCATAGAAGTGTCTGGGTTCTCACCATTGTTAATATTTATTGCATTTATTTCATTCAATCAAAAGCCTCTCTTGCTTGACTGATGTTTGATTTTCACACTGAAGAGTTGTTGTTGTCTCTAATGAAGAACAGCTCTGTTACTATTTCACTAAACCCATGTTTACCGGAGGAGGAGCTTCATTCTCAAGTAATCAAACATATCCAAGTGAAAGTAACATTAACTTTAATTAGCAGTAAATAAATCCAGCTGGTCAATGCAGTTTACGCACATCTCTTCAAAACCGACCAACATCAGACCTGAAACCTTCCTGACGTGGAAAGAGGCTCATGCAGCCGTGTGTGCTTCAGTCAAACAGCGCAGAGACGTGAACGGATCTCCATATTCTGTTTGGTTTTTGGGGCACAGTGCACAGAATTAGCACATTGTATTAAGAGATGAATAAACAGTTTTTGAGCCCTCTCCAGGGGAAGGCAGTGTTTTCGCCGGGGCCCTAATTTGCACGGGCTAAAGCAGCTTGGGTAGTGAGGCAAGTGAGGCTGTTCTGAGCTCTGGCAACAAAGCGCCATTATGACTGGCATTATCTCCCTCAGCTCAGGATTGTATCATCCGCCTGGGCCTGTTCATTAGCATTAGCTATCCGATGAGTGTGTGTGTGTGTGTGTGCGGGTCAGATAGTGTTTTTGTGCATTTGTGTGTGAGTGAATCGGTTGCCAGGCTGGATGGAATCATGGGAGATGCCGTGATAATGGAGTGCATTGACGAACAGCCTCACTCTGTCCGTTCAGACCATCAAATGGGCTTATTGTGTCAATTAGTGTTGGCAGTGTCAAAGATTTCACAATGAAGATTTTGTTTGTTTTTGAAATTCAGCAAATCACTCATATGGGTGTATTCATCACGTTAAATTTATAAAATCAGTCAGAAGGTTCAAATGTCGGTGCATTTAATCCCAATTTGTTCTTGAAGTGGTTGGCGCATTTAAACCTCAGATTGTCAGAATTCCTGGTTAACTTGCAGTTTGCTTTCTTCACTTTCAGCTGGGACAACGTACATTTTTGGCAAAGGAGGAGGCCTCATTACGTACAACTGGCCAGCTAACGAGAGACCGAGCACCAGGACGGACCGGCTGACCGTGGGCTTCAGCACCTCGCTGAAAGATGGCATCCTGGTCCGAATCGACAGCGCGACCGGTTTGGGAGACTACCTCATGCTGCATATAGTGAGTTTTTCTGCTCTCTCTGCTGCTCTCGTCTTTCTTTTGGTAATGTACGGGGTTTGTAAAACTTTGTTGTGTTTTTATCGAATAATGTGAAATAACGAGCAGGATTCTCGGTCAGTGTGGAACAGTACTCACAGACATCGGATTGGTTATAGGGAGTCCAACTGAAGATACACACTGCAAAAACCTCAATGTTTCAGTTATCAGTACATTTATAGACTGTGATCTATTCTTTGATTCTGTTGGTTCCACATGAAATCAGACATGCAGCCTTTAAAATACTTTTCAAAATGTGTGACGCATGAAATCTGATCAAATAACCAATTATCTCAATCATTCTTTAAAGGGGCTGTATCATGCTTTTTTAGCTAGTCCAAACCGTAGAAATGGCATTAACATGGCAATAGTTTATTTTTGGCGCTAAGGAAAAGTCATTTTGTGTGAAATAAAAGATTTTCTGGGGCTAATTCTGAAACCCGGAAGAGAAAACGCTCTGCTTCACTGAAAATCCCGCCTCTCCCCCTGTGGACTTTGACTGACAGCGTACTTCAATCAATCAGTGCTTCAAAACAAATATGCTGGCTAGCTTTAGCTCTTTAGCTCTAGCTTCTCTACACGGAAATACACACGAAAACATCTTTTCCTGTTAGAAACTCACCAAGCGCAGACCCTTCAGACCCTTCAGATTCTTGCTCTTGCTTGACTGTTGCTTTCAGACGATGGTTAAAGTTTATCTCCGTAATCAGAGTTAGAAAAAAGCAGCAACGCTGATTGCCGAGGGCCTGCGGGAGGGGGGCTCAGGGGAGCCATCTTCACCGTGTGACGTGAACGTGGGAAAACAGAGCGTTTTCACGGGTGCGGGAGGGGCTGCCTCTCTGAGCAGCACAACAAGGAGGAAAGCTCAAACACGCAGGCACGAAGGAAAAAAATGCTTTGGGGGTGTTTTTGGTGAGTACATAGTCATATAACAAGGTTAAAACATACAAAAAGTGAATTTTGCATGATACAGGCCATTTAAATACTCCCGAACCAAATATAAAGGATCAAATGCATCCATCCTGATTCCGTAAAGCTTACAGCCATTTAGTTCACTCTTTCTATTAAATGAGTGCTTCCTGTTTGCATATATTGTGAAGTAATCTGTTACAATTCAACCCTCTGGTCAGTACCATGATGCACATTATTAATCACTCCCATAGAGTTTATATTCCTCCATTGTTTGTACTGCTTAATCCAGTAAGGGGTCATGGGGTCGATCCAGTTCCTAAAGGCAGGAAGGCAGGAAATTCACTCCTATAGACAATATCAATTTATTACACGATCAAAAAACACAGAATAGATTTGAACTAGGTTCTTGCTGAGGCGACGGTGCTAACCACTTCACCACTGTGCCATCCACAGAAAGTAAGGAAAAAATGCAGATTCTGCTTTGATATATTTGTTGCAGAAAGCAATGAAAGAGTGCCTTCTTATTGTATTGTTCAGTAAGATTGACTTGTTCAGTGCTCATATGTTAATGCCTGATGTGATAATGTTGGAACCTTCATGTCATTTCCAGAAATTGGAGGTTGAGATAATTTATAAAAACTGTTTTGGTTGTCCGTTTACACGACAACAGAAACAGGGGAAACCCACGCGTTCTAATGGCTGTTTTCTAATTCTAGCAACAAGGGAAAATCGGAGTGACGTTCAACATCGGTACGGTGGACATCAGCGTGCTTGAGAGCAGCACCCCAGTGAATGATGGGAAGTATCACGTGGTCCGATTCACCAGGAACGGTGGGAATGCAACACTGCAGGTGGACAACTGGTCCATCAATGAGCACTTCCCAACAGGTACAGAGCCAAAGACTGGCTGCTTTTTTATAACGCTGCATGGAGACATGAGGAGAGCCGTGAACGTCACCGGGCAGCATCCGCTTCACAGGAGATATTCTCTGAGGAACCCGAGTCCTCAAACAGTCTGGAGTAATGCAGACATGTGCAAACAGCTGCTTTAACATTTCCTTTCCAATCTTTGAACTCTGTGGACCTCTGTTGGTCACCTGGAGAAACTACAACATGTGCAGAGCTGATACCAACACAGATGGTTATAGTGGTCAAAGAAACACTGGACACACTGAAGACAGGTTGAATATTTGTTTTTCATAATAAAACTGAAAATCAGATGAGCTTTATGGCATTTTATGTAAATGCAGAAAAAAATACAAGTTTAAAATGTGATAAATGTCTTATCTGGTAACAGATCGGAGATGTTATTCTTGTATTTCCATGATCATCAACTAGAATACATCATGTTTTAAAGTATGTCAACAACTTTAATGCAAGTCTTTGGTGTAACAGGCGCAGTGGTTGCAGGCTGTATATAAAGACTTAAGAAGCATTAAATACATCAGTTAGTGATTGCCACTCCAACAGTCATGAGAAAAATCTATTCACGCATGATTCGAAGGTCCAGTATTCGATATTCGCATCCATGAAAGTTCTCTGGTGCAACTCGGAGAGTACTACGAGGGGTACGTGCACGTTAACAACGTAGCCTGCAAATACACAATACAGCTCGATCGATGACTTTTTAATATTAGTGACAAACATAAGGCAGCCTGTACACTGTGATCTTTCAAAATATCAAGAGACGCAATGAAAAATAATCGGTACAACACCAGCTACTTAATCGCCAGAGACACTTGGAAGTTAAACTGCTGAATCAGGCTTTATGGCATTTAATAAGTGCTTTTATTGGTGCTCATTGCTGGCTAAAGGTTAGTGCTTGTCTTAAAAAAAAAAGTAGTTTCTGTGCATCCTTGGTTTTCAGTTTGGCTAGACTCAGCAATCCTGATTCAACGTGATGGAGAAGTCTCATCATTTCCTGTGAGGGAGGACTGAACGGAGGTCACCAGATTACCAGAAATATGTGCTCCAGTTGGATTGCCATCGAATAATTTTGCAACCCACAGATTCAGATTTAAAAAAAAAGAGAAAATGTGTAAAAAAAAAAAAAAAATTGGTGATACAAAATAAGAACTGCCAAAAGTATCCACTAGCTCAAGACACCAAATCTGTGAAAACTTCACAAGGCGTCTCAGTGCTGAGCGTGCTCATTTTCCAGTGATGCTTCAGATCTGTACGGAAAATCAGATTTACTTCACTGGTAGTTTGCATCAAAAATGTTTCTTCTCGGCGTGAGGGAACATTTTTCAGCTCGCATCCTTTCGGTACATTAGAGGAAGCGCTCCAGTGTGAATGAAAGGGGAAAGTGTAATAATCCCGATCCTCCACATCTCACTCTTTTTACACAAGTGGTGTTTAGAAACAGCGCAGCTTGGCAGAGGATGAGTGCTTTCGTTTGTGCAGCCTCTTCCAGCCTCCAAACTCCACACTTGTTTCACACTTAGAGAGGTGGCCAAGGACAGCATGACTTCATGCAACCTGTAAGGGGGGGAAAAGAAAAAAAAAGTGGCAACAGCAAGAGGACAGGAAGGGAACATGGCTGAAAGGCTACAGACGTGACGCGTTTAAATTAACCGAACAGTAACAGCGATGTAGTGCTGCATTCAGCTAAAGATGTTCTCCAGAAAATATCTCCTGCCGTATAAAAGCACATGCTGTCCAGTGATCAAATATTTGGTCTGAACCCTTTTGAGTAGTGATTGTTTGATGTCATTTCCCATGATGCATCTCTCCTTACAATAACCAAATGCTCAGAAGTTTTGAGAAAAGTCGGGCTCATCTTTTTTTTTGGTTTTGAATTAAAAATGTAAATATGTCTCTCACTTCCAGGAAGTGTGCACATGACATTGTGATCATCATGATCAGCATCCAGGAGTGAAACACAGACACGGCAAACAGGAGGAAGAGAGATGACTAAACCTCGAAATTAGAACCACGCTAGATCAGTAATAAGATCAGAACGTTTCGGTGCGAGTGCGATCTGGTTGAAATTACGGTTTAGAGATAAATCTTACATATATTTTTTCTTCCAACCATCTGAAAGTCAGGCTCCTGCTAAATGTCTCAAGATGTCAGAGTTCAGAAAGGAATGGATACTGGTCATGAAAAGCACTTCAGGGTGTGATTTTAGATAAGAACTGAGTCATTTAGCGAAATAAATCGGAGTACGAATTGCTTTAATCGGGGACAATGCAAATCAATCAATGAGCGAGGAGAAGACAAAGGTCTTATTTACGCTGTCACTGTCATGTGACCCAAATCAGATTCTTTTTTATTTTGTGGCTCAGATCGGATCTGCTTTTGGACGATTTCATTGGGGAAAATCCGATACAGGCCTCAGATGTGTGGCCGATTGTATTTCTTTAACAGCGCGTCTCGGACGTCACGAAATCTGCGACAAAGTAGTTTATTTTGATAGTGAACATGCGAGGAATCGATGAGAAGCGTGGAAGATATCCAACAAGAGGAAAACCCGGCACACTGGTCAGCTGAGGAAGTCACAGGAATCCTCAGTCTTCGTGGAGAGCAGGAAATAAACGAAGCAATTCTCATCCTTTTCCTTCGCCTCTGCCTGAAAATCCTGGCAGCGTTTAACAAACTTCTCTTTCACCATGACATTAGCATCAAAAGTTCAAAAGTAGCTGTGTTTCTGATGTTGTAGGCAAATGTAATCGTGGGAATCAGTCATGGCCTACTTGATAAAATATGTGTGGCTATATGATCAAAAAATAGCAATTACACAGCAAATCTTACTTAATACACACACAATAGAATAACAGAAGAACAAGACACTGACAGTGATGTACTGTCATATGAATGTTCACATTTGTGCACACTTTCTTAAAACATTTTTTTTGGAAAATGAGTTATTTAGTGTTTTCTAAATGAAAACCAAACAAAAAGAGCCCCAGTAACGTACCGCATTAAAACGACTGTAACCTTCAGCTAAAACCATTCTAACCTTTTCTAAATACTGGAGGGGAGCGTGTTATTTCCTTCATGTGATATGACCATGATGATCAATAAATGTCCTCATAAATGTCTTCTTAAACTTTAAAGGGAACAGCGACGAACGCTTACAAATGGCCAATAAGAAAATCCCTTTCAAATATACCCGACCAGTTGAAGAATGGCTGCAGGAGAAAGGTAATTTAAGATAAATGCATTTCTCTCTCTACTCACTGCTCATATGTTTTTGAAGCTGCTGCACGTTCTTGTTTCTGTTCACAGGATTTTTTTTTTGTAAATTTAGAGACTTAAAACCAATGAAAACTATGCTTTTTCTTGTTTTCTCTTTACCACTGTTATGCAAAGCTTTGTGTTTTATACAAAAAACAAAAACAGTTGGAGAGCTGCGACGTTCATCAAAGCTCATTGACTCAACTGTTGTTATTATCAGAACCCTGTAACAACACTGGGCTTGTATTTACTGAAAAAAGAACCTTGTTGCTCCTGATGTAACACAGATCAGAGATCCGGGGGAGATTTATTGGTAATCTACCATTTTTATTATAACCAAAATGCTTCGAAAATATTTAGATCACATGTCTTGGCATGATTTCTGATCCTGCATTAAACCCATTATCAGTCAAGCTTAATTCTCTTGCCTGTATATAATTCCTTCTATAGTAGTACATTAGGACTGCCTTGTACGCTGCTTTTCACGTCTTATCTTAAAAGTGATTTCCGAATATCCTCCTCTCAGGACGACAGCTCACGATTTTCAACACCCAAGCGACGGTGACCATCGGCGGCAGCGACCGCGGGCGGCCGTATCAGGGTCAGCTGTCGGGCCTGTACTACAACGGCCTCAAAGTGCTGAACATGGCGGTGGAGGGGAACCCCAACATCCGGATCAACGGCAGCGTGAGGCTGGTCGGAGACGTGCCCGGCGCGGGCGGCTCGGCCAGGTCCACCGCCATGCCCCCGGAGATGTCCACCACCTTCATCGAGACCACCACCATGATGTCCACCACCACCACGAGGAAGCACAGGTCCTCCTCGACTGTGCAGGTATGGGTTTACAGTCAGCTTACGTCTTCACTGCCCTGGATTGGTAAAATACTGCCGTAATAATGATGTATATAAATGAATGAATGATAAATCATAGAGGTGGAGGCTCAGTCCCGGTCAGAAATAGAGCGCGGAGCAGTGACTCAGCCTCTGTTCCTGGTTGAATTCGGTGCGTTTGGAACATTTTATTAAAGGCAGTGAGCCTGGCAGGGTGATTCCAGAGATCTGACAGACGCGGCCCTGGAACAAAGTGTCACGCGGTGCGATTTCAGTTCAAGATCGAGACTGTTTGCCGCATCAGGAACGTTTCATAACCTCCAGGATGTTGACAGAATCGACAGGTCGCTGGTCTGACGGTTGCTGCCGGACTGCATGTGTCCGGCCTCAGAGGGAGACGCCGCTCGTCTGACCTCCGCGGGCAGAGCGCCAGTAAAAAGCCTCTGTCGTCCAAAAGCAATATGGGAACCAAACAACAGTTTGTCGGCGGACATGTGTGTTCAACATAAGGCCTCTTTGGATCTTGGAACGATTAAACTTTGCATGTGAAAAAAAAAAGAACAGAGATAAAAATAAATAAATAAAAAATAACATGCCGTTCCTAACAAGGTTCTTTAATCGTTGGCACCTAATCCGAGACATCTGGTTCAGATTGAACAGCTTTTACGACGGGAATACTCACTCTGCCTTGTGGCTGTTCTCTTAAATTATGGAAGTAAATACAAAACCATCAACAGCATTTGTCATTTGGTTGTCAGTGTTATTTTAATTACTGAGGAATGTCCAGAGAGCTTTTCCACCCACTGGTGAAAACCGAAGGTTCCTACATTCATAACAGTGATACGTTTTATTAAAAAGTGTCCAAGGTGGCCGTATTAGAATCAGAAAGATCAGTTTTCCTGTGGGTTTTAAAAGCTTAGTGTCTGAATATGTTGGATGTTGGGGTCAAAGGGCGTCGCAGTGCTGGTGGGTGAGGTGACGGAGGCCTTCAGAGGTCAGCGGGAGAACTGAACAGAACTGAAAGCCAGAGGTTTTAACTGTCGTTAAGTGATGGATGGACGGGTGGTGTTCCGGTGAAGAGCCGGACGCGGCTCTCTAAACCAGCTGGAGTTCATGGAGGGATTTGATGGACGAGCGGTAGCGTTGCGGAGGCGGGTGGATGACACCCAGACTGTTAGAGAAGAGCCTCGATGAACCCGGTGAACCGGCCCAGGTATGTGTTGGATACTTCAGTAAATAGTTTAATGGATTCCAGTCAGTTGAGAAAGACGGAGCGATGTCAAAGGCTGCACGCAGATGGAGGAGGAGGAGGAGGAGGAGGAGGGCGAAGGGGGGCATCTGGAATCAGATGGAATCGGCAGGTCATAGGTGGTTTTGACTGTTTCTGATGGAGATAGAAACCAGATCGAAACTGCTCTGTTATTTTGAGATATTTTAAAGAATTTCTCTCTGGGATTAATAAAGTATTTCCATTCTTTTCCATTCTGTTGTTGGAGGGATGACGGTGTTTCTCAGATTCTCACAGGCTCTCTCATCTGAATGGGAATATAGATGGTGGCTGTTGTCAGAATAGAGAAAGAGGAGAGGCGTGATTTCTCTCGAGCTGGCGAGTGGATCCTTTAGATTGCAGGATGGGATCCCACGTGTCAGCAGGTGGAAGCTTCTGATGAATGGACAGGAGGAGAGAAGGAGGAAGAACAGCTGAGGAGCGTCCGATCTCCCCACGTTCACCCCCTCACTCCTCTCAACTGTCTCCTCTTGTGTTTGTGCTCCTCCTCCGTCCTCCCCGCCCGCGGACGCCACTTCCGACGGACCGACGTTCCGCCCAAGAAGCATACATCGGATGACATCGGGTCGTCTGCGGAGTGTTCGAGTGACGACGAAGACCTGGAGGAGTGTGAAAATGTCCATGCAGGTGGGCTAGGTTAGTTTGCATTTGCTTGCTTTCTTTGTGCTCTCACTCATTGGCACCAGAGGATGGAGGCATCCTCAGAGCATCACAGCCCCATGGTTAGACAAAGTGTAACTTCATTCAGACTAATGAAATACTGAAATTAATCCAAAGAAAAAAGGAAGAAAAAAAAAAATCAAGTTCAAATTGAAAGCTGTGGAACTCGTAAGAGGTCGTAGCTGCTGAGCTGAGGAAGAAAACGATATCATGAGCTACACTTGCACATGGGGTTCTCCAACGTGGTTAACATGGTCACCAGTGGGCATACAAATGGCGTCTGCTGAGAGAAATAACCCGGGTTTAGAACACGCTGTCACCACCGAGCTGCATTTGTATGGCGGTGGACCATGTTCTCTGCACTGATGCTGCAAAAACAATCCCATCCTGTTGGAGTCCATCGCTCCTGCCATCCACTGCTCTACTGATTTTCGACTTGTCAAACGACACATTTTGACCAGTTTTTGTTTTTGACATTTGTCTCCAGCTCCATCGAGTGTTGTCCAGACCACAATGGCACTTTCTCTTTTCTTTCTGTCTCCATTCGTGTCTTTGGAGATTTAGATGCTTGCGTTGATACTCGTGATAGAGAACAGATATCATTGAATTTCTGTGTACAGGTTTCTTTTCTTTTCTTTTTTTCCCCTTTCTTTTTTGGGTCATACTTTTGCTTTTAGGTGTATTTGTTATTCTGTCTTTTTTTGTATTTAAATATTCCCAAAAACATTTAAAAAAAAAAAAAATCTAAAATGTGATAACTTCAGAGAATCAGTTTGAAAGAATTTGGGAATTTCCATTGAAATTTACTCAGATTTAACCACATATAAATTTTTGTGGGGAACAGCAGTCATATTTTAGATAATGGTACAGTATATTAACCCTCATTTTTAGTGGCATAACAGATTATTTAAATAGTTTTGTCATGTTTATAGCACTTTGAATTTCCTTTAAATGCAACATGCCAGACATCAATTATAGACATTAGATTGAAACTATAACAGGCATATTAAACCAAAAGAGAAAGAGTTTCGTTACCTTAAACGAGACAAATCATGTAATTCAGTTTGTCTGAGTGTGACAGGGTCCAGTCCCACGCCACTCTTTGGATGCATGACTGACGAGTGTCATTCTGCTGATCACCACCACTACATTCACCCATTTGGAAGGTCATTCCCAAATTTTTTCAAAGCCCATGTGAAATACTGTGGTGTTAAAAAAACGGGTTCAAAAACCCTGTGCTGTGTAGCCTGAGATCCACGGGGATTTGTGAAGAAAGACAAAGACAGGGCCCCAGTCATCCAGTCATGTGTTTACACAGAAATTCACACCATTCTAACCCAACATCATGTTAACAGCTGCATGCTTTGATTTGAAATTTTGGTTATTTTTCTTTTCTGTTCCTTTTTTTTATATATATATATTTCTTTGAGGTCAATGCTTTTTTTAATTTACTTATATATATATATTTTTTAATCTTTATTTGTTTATTTATTTTCTCTAATTTTGTTACCAAAGATTTCATCCCCGTCTACTCGCCAATTGTCCAAAAATGCATTCTTGTATTTTGGCCTCATCCTCAGTGTGGCATGATGTTTTGGTGGGTGATAAATGTTTCCATAAATTTTCTGGGGTACCATGTGGCTTCGTACCCTGCAGCTTTAAAAAAAAAAAAAAAAAAAATTCCGATTCCTTTTTTCTGACGCAAAAACAAAGGCAAAAAAAAATCTACCTTTTCTTGCCATCAACATTTTTTTTTTTTTTGTATTAAAGAAGTAGTTTCCATAATCAGTCATACTTTAATCATCTGTAGCATGTAGCATTAGCGCTCGTCGGAGTTAAATCCTGAGCAGTTAAATCAACACCGCCGGTCCAGATGTTGTTCCAGTTCCTGTTCTTGGATGAGGAATCTTTCACCTCCTCTTCATATTTTGGCAGAATATACTGTCATTTTAAAGTCTTTCTTCTAACATGGCTGACGTCACGTGACGCTCGCTGCTTTGTATCGGCGAGCTTTCACCAGCGCGAGTACCGATGCATCGCTGTTCGAAAAATATAGCATCTTTATATCGATGGCATGAAAAGGCTTTCTTTTGCCATAAAACCAATGTTTTCCACATGACCATTTCTCTTAAGCGATCACTGGCACCATCTCTTTCACTCCGTCCGTGTGATCATTTCTTGGCATGCTTCTCGACTCACCCACGCTCTCGCATTTAGACTAACTTGGTTGTTGTGTCTGCATCCGTGCTTGAGTTGTAAAGCCATTTTTGCGGTCGCAGCGTCATCAAAATGTCGTGTATCTGGAGCCCACACTGTCTGCAGTGCGGCGTTTGTCTCATCTGGTTTGTCCAGAGAAGTTATCAAGTGATTCTGTTCTCTGTTTTTTTTTTTTTTTCTTTCCACCCAGTTTATTTCATAAGATGGCAAATTAAACAGATTCTGATCATTTTACTGAGTGAACTTGTCACAAGGTTCTGTAAAACTGTAGAATTCTAATCACACCGCAAAATATTGATCCAGCACAAATATTACAGTCATTACAGGACCTGGAAAATAGATTGTACAACTTTTATCATCATAAATTCAACAAATTATAAAGAAAATCTCTTAAAAGTAATGTTAATTGCTAGTTGGTCGATTATTATTTACTGTTTCTTGGCAATACAGATTACACAGTTGGAAAGCCTGTTTCGTTCCCTTTATCATGAGCAACAATTATTTTGTACATTAGACCCATCAAAATTCTAGAAATACTTTTTTGCGTATAAGGAAAATAAACAGGGCTTCTCTATTTCCCTATTTCACCCCAGCCTCATTGCCTTCTTCTTTGCTAGAGGAATAAAAATAAAACATGGAATAAAAATCCCTCTACATTTTCTAAGCTGCATCAAATGTTTGTAATTTTACATCTGCCTCATTGTGTGCAGCTAAGTTTTAACTGATAATTTTAAATGAGGTTTAACAGCAGAATGTGATAATACATTGCTTTTTTAGTTTTATGACTCATCATAATAAAGTTTTGTCACTTTCAACCTTCAGCTCGATTAATTTTTTTAAATTTAGAAGTTATATATTATTGTATTTTCTACGTTTCTTGGGAAGTTTCTGCTGCCACGGCAAACAAAGCTCTACTTTCAGATGAAGATACTTCGGTCTTAATATGCAGAATATTAATAAATACCACAGGTTGATAGAAAAACTTGAATTTTCTTCGGAACTGTGTCTGCACAGAAGGTTCCGCAGCTAAGATTTCTTTCTCTGACATCTGACAGAGCAAAAATACTTGTATTTTTCCCTGAAATCAGCTGTCTAAACAGAGCACATGCCTGTGTGTGTTTTCGTTGTGGTGCTTTCTGCAAACTTTCACACATTCGGCGTGTGTGTGCATACGGCTGCTCGGCAAACATGTCCCTTATTCTATGGCTTCTGCGTTGCACAGTGTAAGACTCTTCTTAAATCCACCGCAAACCAGAGTGAATCTATAAATCTGGACCCGAGACAGGCAGGAAAAAAAGCCTCCCAGCTGACTGAAAGCTGGCACTCTCTCATCTAAAATCACAGCCGCTTCAGAAGTTTAGAAATTCTCAGATGTCTTTCAGTTTGTTTCAAGTCGTCACGAGCGGAGAGTAATTTAGATAAATAGCACCAAAAATGCATTTTGGTAAATCTTTTGGCTTGCAGTGCCTATAAACTAGTCAGAACTTTGCCATCTTATGGAATTCTCCTCTAATTACATTTTCTACCTACATGGAGTCAAAAAAAAACACATGTAGCCAAATTTCTGAATCATGTCAGAAGACGTAAGATTTAAAGCTGGTATCCCGTCACGAAACCTCGCGTGTGATTTCCAAGAAGGTTATTCTTCAAGTACCGCTCAGAAAGAACACTGGCTCTGAACACCGGTTCGTATAACCGGGAATAAGACCGATTGGCCAAGGTCATAAATATGAAGCGTCAGGTTCAACATGTTAAAAATCAATTTAAATTCCTCCAGATGAAGCAGCACTGATCACTTCCACAGCTCTGCTTTTATTTTGATCTGCTCTTCAGTTTTCCTGCTCTGACTTCAGTCATCAGCATACACAACATACTGTAAGAAAGAGAAGTAGAGTCTGGAGGTCGGTATTTCTATTACACCCTTTAAGAGGATTATATTTTCAACATACAGAAAGACGTTGGCCAAAAATGATCCTTTCTCACCCAAGCTGCAGCAGTGGATATCAGCTTTACTCTTGTCTTTTGACAGCAGCGTCACACTTCTCTTCTGAATAAGTCACATTTCACATTTGGTACAACATTATGAATATATGTTTTGTGTTTTTATTTTGTTACTGTTCCTCACTGCTATTAGTTAAACGTCCGCTGTGTCCCAATTGCATACTCTGTGCTAGTTTTACGTGGGTTTATCGTCCCCTTTTCTTTTCTTGTTTCTGGTTACATTGTAATATTAAATTAAGTTATACATTAGATTCGAATCCTGTGGGGTTGCAGGAAAATTGCCTGTAGCTTCGTAAGCTGCAGTTTGACCTGGCGTCCCGCTGCAGGGACATTGATCGCAGCTCAGAACCATGGGATTGGGACACAGGGTCCGTCTCTTGATTCTTCTAACATCGGTCAGTCCTTACCTGCGCCCAGTTTGCTGTGTCGTTTCTTTTCTACTTTCCCTAAATGCAACTTACTTTAAGCATGCATCAACATCCTGCAGTACAACTAAAACCCAAAGCAAGATTAATAATAACAACAATAACCCATTGTCAGCCAGCACCATCTCTCTCTGATGTACACCCAGACTGCACGGCCGGTTCATGTTTAAAGACTAACATTACGGATAGATTTGTCATCGAGAAACACGTGAGAGAGGAGCGCGTCCTCCACAGTCGAGCGCCTCTCTCAGCGGTGTCTGTTTCCTATTGTGTGCATCTGGTTGTAGTGTGTGCAAAATTTTTAAATGGCTTTGTTCTTTCATCTTTAACATTTTTTTTCATTTGATAGTTTTTTAACTGGTCATATTTTTGGAGTTATCCAATTGATCACTGGCATTTTGGTTCTGATTATGTTTTTTGGCTTATTCTAAGTATGTTTTTTCTTGTTTTTGTTCTTTTTTTGTAAAGAAAAAGGAAAAAAAAAGAGAAATCATTTAATATCTAAATAAATCCCAGTGTGAAAGTTTTTGGATATAATTTGACTTTCTGGGGTTTGGAACTACTTCAGTGACTAGCTTGTGTGTTTCTACTTTACGAACGCGTTGTCTCCTGGAAAATCGAAGCAAATAAACTGGAAAAAAAAAAAAAAAAAACCTTAAATGAAATGCTAATTTATTATTTTTCAAGAGGTTTAAAGAACATGTGGACTAGCCCACAATTTAGTCGTCGAAGCAGTTCCAGAATCACAGCTCACATATGTTCCATTTTTCAGATTTTGTAAAACATATTTTGACCAAACTTTTTAGAATAATTCTTTACTGTGATAAAAAAAATAAATAATTAACATACAAAAAAAAAAAAAAAAAAAAGAATTGCATGTCTAAGAAGTTGCAGTTTAGGGTTTGTAAGACATGTCAGTGTTAGAGTTCTTCTGTTCTTTTCTGTAGATGGGCATGTATATTGCTCATTGTTTGTATATCCCCATCCCTTCCTTACAGCCAAAAGCTCTAATGCCGCCCGACCGCTTCGTACTGCCTTTACATGGACATGGCAACTGACTTACACTGTCACCCTCATCATCCTCATTTCCTCCGTAGTATGTTCATAGGTCCCGCCCCCTTCTTCACCTTCTCCCTTGTCTTTTAGAGATATTAAAATATGAAAGTCATCCATCCATTCTACACTAAAGAACAAATGACAAAATTAAGCAAAAACTGTAACATGGAATAGATTTTAGACGCCATTCAAGTCTTCTTGCAATGGAAAAGAGAAAAAAAGATGCAGATGATACACACTTTTTTTGTAAAGACAAATTATTTACCAGGAAAAAAAAAAGAAAACATAAAAAAAACAGAATTATGGTGTTTATTTTTTATGTTATGTGGTGTGGATGTATGTGTTGTTGCCTCCCTGTACCGTCATGTTTTAAGATAGAACACAATCTACAATGGCTAAAAATGATCTTTAACGGTACCAAGTGGCTATTCAACATTCTCACACAACCTTTTCCTTTGTAAATTCTTTTCTTCATGCCTAAATCATGCGGGCAATTTGTTGATGTAAGTTGAACACCTTATATTTTTCTATATATTGTGGTTTTGGTTGTTGACTGTCCCTTTGTTTCTCAAGATGCAGTTTGCACTATTTGACTTCAAGTCGACATCAGTGGGGTTTTTTTAGCTGGATGCTAAAATTCAATGAAAGACACTTTGTTTTTTTTTTTTTCAGCCGAACTACTTCATTGATTGCTATTTTACAACCAAATATAGTTTTCAGTGAAGAACAGGTTGAGGCGTCCATGTAGACTTAATTGTTTGTACCAATTGCAAATATAGAACCTTTTGGATCCAACAGATTGAATATTGATTGGCTGAACATAAGAATGGTGCATCGACAGCCACAGAGCTGGATCGTTCATCAGTGTAAAATGTTGCGTGAGACACCCCGAACGACACATCTTGCTGTTTGTCACGACTCATGTGGAAATTTGCAAACTGCATCTGAATGAATGTGAATGTGGACCCGTGGCAACGGAGGGAATTTTCCTATAGGTTTTAAATGTAGTAAAGAGTTGTTATTCGGGCTTGCGAGTGTGTGTGTGTGTGTGTGTGTGTGTGTGTGTGTGTGTGTGTGTGTGTGTGTGTGTGTGTGAACTGAAATTTGCATCAGATACTCAGTGAAAGCAGCCGATGCTCTTCTGGTCAGCATGTCGACGATACTCTGAATGTTCACTCCTGTGATGGTGGCAAGAAAACAGCTCTGTGTAAGTTTCACAGTGACAAAAGTTCATGGGAAAGTTTCATTTTTTGAAGCTTCACACTTGAAGTCTTAAACTGTTTAGTATTAACTCTTTACATTGACTGCAAACTCTTTAAAATAGCTCCATCCTCCTAGTAAACAGATCAACACGAACTCTGCTCCAGCAAATGGTGAAAAGTTTTGTTTTTGTGCTTATCAAAATGAAATTTATCTTGTGTGCTTAACAAGTTTGAGGAAAATATAGAGAAATAACAGTTTTCAGCTAACATGTGTAACAATTTTTAGTGGTTTGGGTTTGAGTTAAGACATCATTTTAGTTTACATGTGCTGAAGAGAAAAAAGAAAATAACTAAGTGTAGGCACGTGTTTTTGTTTTATCACACATCACATTTTGACAATGGACAGATGTTCAAGCTTTTTTTTCTCTCCTATTATTAAAACTCACTTTTTTAAAGACTTGAGTGAGTTTCTGGTTATTTACAAGACCCAGATCACCTTGTCGGTAATCTTTCCCACAGGAGTTGAACATTCAGGGGACTCTGCTCTGTCGATGCAGTTGTTTGTGTTAAAATCAAAAGAAATAAAGAGTTCTAGTTCAACATGTGGTTACAGAGCTGATCTGTTTATTGAATCATTGTCATTTATCAAACAAAGAAAAAGAACAATGGTTTGATGAAGCCAAGATGCTGCCTGTTCCCTCTGTCTGGAACATTCAGATTCACACAGAAACAATGTTTGAATTGGAAGAAGTCTGAGAAATGTTTTTCATAATCAAAATTCTGCTCTGCGTCCAGGAAATAATTGTTGAACTATAACTACATTTGTGTGTGTGTGTGTGTGTGTGTGTGTGTGTGTGTGTGTGTGTGTGTGTGTTGTTTTTTTTTTAAAAAAGGTTTAAGGTGATCATTTCGGCCAATAAGCAGTGAAATATGAAGACAATAACTTACAAGACTTTATATCAGGGTAGCAGGTTTAGTTTTGTTCTTAGAACATCAGTAAATATTAAAATAAACGTGACTTCAGTTGAAAACTTTCTGCCTCATTTCTTCATATTTCTTAAACCTTTTCAAAAGCTCGATTAAGTGACTAATGAGGTTTTAGTAAGATGAGCGCGTTTCTTTTAAAAGTCCAGTCAGTGTGTTCACGTTGGCGTGACTTCATTTCAAATAACGATTTGTATGAAAATGACATTGAAAGTTCAAACTGGAAACCAAACAATTGACTTCACCTATCGTCATTGGAAGGATTTCAGGTGAAAACATCATCAATAACTTATTCTTAAAAGATTCGATATCTAACAAACAGCATGAAATAGACTCCTGTAAACTTTCATTTGTTACAACAGAGGTTTTATTTGTCTCTTCTGCTCTGCAGCGTGTTCATTAAGTCTTACATATATAGTACTTTTTGTATATAAGATGAAATTCACATTTAGTCTCACTCTCTGCCCGTATTTTCATAGACGTCTAAAAATAAGTTGAGTCAGCATGAACACAAACTGTTGATCTCAGCTAACGTGATCCATCCAATGGAAACAGGTTTATCAAGCGTTCTGAATGGGCTCATCTTACCAGACACTCACTGGCCGCTCTGTTTCTCAGAGTTTTGTTTGCTTTTTTTTATGTTTATCTGTGTGAAATTATGCATGTTCTTTAAAAAAAAAAAGAAATCGATCTTGTTCTCTAATGTGATTCCTTGTCTCTTGTCCAATCCCAGGAGCTGAGTTAGTCATCAGAGTACTTGAGGATCCATTAGCGCACCCCTCTGTAGCTCCTCGTGCACCCTTCATTCCCACTCCCTCAACCCACCACCCACTCCTCGCCATTATTGAGACCACCAAAGAGTCCCTGTCCAAGGCCACTGAGGCGGGGGTACCTTGCTTGTCGGACCGAGGCAGCGATGATTGTGATGATGATGGCTTGGTGAGATCGGGTATGGCTCTGGGAAAGCGTTCAAGTCTAACCTGCCCCCTACTGATGATGAAGATTTTTACTCGGCCTTCTCCTTGGTAACAGATAAGACCTGGTCCACGTCAGGCTTTCAAGGTGACTACAAAGCAAACGCCCCCAAGACTTTTAGACCTAACAAACCTTTGGTCTCCACACGCAGTAGGACTACCACTACCGCCATACCGCTAACCGCCGACCAGAGCCGCACCACCACCACCTCTGCCTCCGCCGCGACCCTCCACAGTGCTCCGGCCAAACCAGTAACCGCGAGCTAGAACCCCAGCCAGACCTAGTGTTGCTTCCATTGCCCACATCCTTTGAGGTAGACAGCACCGTGCTGAGGGGCCCATTAATAACCTCCCCAATGTTCCGTAATATACCCACAGCACTCCCCACAGAGCCAGGCGTCAGGCGAGTTCCAGGGACCTCGGAAGTGGTCCGTGAATCTAGCAGCACCACCGGGATGGTCATCGGAATAGTGGCGGCCGCCGCCCTGTGCATCCTCATCCTTCTGTATGCCATGTATAAGTACAGGAACAGGGATGAAGGCTCCTACCAGGTGGACGAGAGCAGGAACTACATAACCAACTCGGCAGTGCAGAGCAACGGCGCTGTCATGAAGGACAAACAGCAGAGCTTGAAAGGCAGCAACAAGAGACAGAAAAACAAGGATAAAGAGTACTACGTGTGACTGTGAGACTTTCGTGAACACGAGAGAGCGAAGAGAGAAAGCACTGAGAGAACATTTCCTTTCCAGTTTCCTCGTGAGGAGCTATGACAAATGATGGTATAACATGGAACTTGAATAATCTTATACTGTGCTGAGTAGTTGAACTGATGATATGTACTGTAACATAAAGCACACTTACTATTAAGCATACGCTTAATGACAAGGTTAAATAGCAACTTTAGAGACCTTACTCTTCTATCTGGTCAGAGACATTATCAGTATAGAAATATTTCACAGCATCATTCTCCGAAGTGACTTTTAGAGCTATGTGATCCTTGGCATTCAACAATTTTTTGTGAAATTGTTAATTACAAAAGGCTCATAATCTTCTACATTTTCAGCATGTAAGCAACATGTAGTGCTTAACAAGAGGGGGGTCAGGCACACAATCATTGTACGAGTAAAATGGACTCTTGTATCAAAGTATTACAAATTTCTATGGTTTATAAATAATATAAGTGTGGTGTCTTAATTATTTTTGCTTTGAGCAAAAGAGGAAAAAAAGACAAAAAGAACAGCAAGAAAAAGAAAAAAAAACTATTTCTGTGTATAAAATGAAACCAAGTGAGCAAATCGCCACGGGCGGATCTCATAGCATCTGTTTGCTCTGGCGTCTAATTCACCACAATTCCTCTCATTGTCTGACGGACACTGACTCGCTTTGTGGAAGGAATTTCTCTTGGTGAGAATCAAGCGACTGATTGTAAAATGCATGCCATCCTAATTCTGCCGTAAAAGTCCAGTCCAGTAAAAAGTCCAGTATAGAGTGTTTCCACTTGGACCGTCCGTCTTCTCTTTGATGCAAAAACGGCTCTCCGTCATCAGATCAGGACTTCCCCTCTTTTCGGACCCCTCAAAAATGCTCAATGTGGAAAAAGAGAGAGAGAGAGAGAGAGAAAAAAAATGACAAGAAAAAAAACTGTCTCCAAAAGAAAAGGTCTATTATTGATGCACAGCCAGTGGTGGTTTTATCTTTTCTGCAAAGCTGTATGTTGGTTCATCGCCGATCATTCTCTTTTTCTATGGAGGTGTCAGGAAGAAGACAAATGCAGTACTACAACACTGTTAACTAATGTGTATACAGAAATAAATCAACTGTTGAAAGTGTGAATTCTATCTGCTGTCACAGTCGACTGTGTCAAAAAAAAGAAGAAAATTTGTTTACATATTTTATTACATGCTATCTGTTGTACTTTGTAGGTAGTAAAATTGTACATATACCATGACAGTTGTAATTTTTAGTACCTCTATTGTACAGACTGAACATATGGTTTATTGGCAAATTTCATGACAGAGTCTATTAACTGTTAATTTACATGGAGAAAGACTTTATCCAGAATGTGGAAAATCATATTGATATTCATAAAGAATAAAAATGTATTGTTAGCCTAGAAATCTAAACAGAGATGTTTCTAAAGTTGCATGAATATTTAACTACTTGCAGTTGTCCAACAAATACAAAGGTGCCCTTCCTTCTGTACCATGGCTTTCTTGTTCTGGGTTACATCAGTGTTACGTTTGGTTTTGTTTATTCTTTTTTTTTTTTTTTTTTTTTTTTTTTTTTTGAATAATGGCAAAGACAGCGAGCTACACTGGATGGGGGCTCACGGGTTCAAGAGCTTAAAAAAACAAGTCGTGTGTTTCAGGCGGAACTGGTCACCTCAAGTCATCGCCGTCACCTCTTTATCATGAGTTGGCATCTCGTTTTCGATAATACTTTACTGTCCGTTTACGTTCTCATGATCTGCCATCGTCATTAATGAAGAGGAGGTACAGACGTTCTTTTTTTTTTTATTCCAGAAGTCACTCTTTTATTTTCTGTTCTGATTGTTACTTTTCATAATCTTTTTTCATCAGTTTGATAACAAATAAAACATTCTTTTTTTCTCTGAAACAACACTGTAGTCATTGGGTAAATCCATATGTTTCATTTTTTTTTATGGTGAACAAATCTATAGTCCCTCCTCAAAAAAAACAAACACAATGGGATGATGAGCAAGTTTCTGAGACTCCAGTTGCATTAAAGTTTCATATTCACCGGTTTCCATCGGAGTCGGAGCATTTTCCAAAAGTTCCGATGTGTTCTCTGTGGCTAGGGGCACTGTTGTCACGTGAACGGACTCCCAAAATGCAGCTGAAGTTCTTCATTCTCATTTGAAACCATTGTCGTGTAAATGGAACTTGCAATTCGTCAGTGATAGGCCACGTTCAGACTGCAGGGGGAAGTGACCCAAATCCGATTTTTTTGCCTCTATGCGACCTGGATCTGATCTTTTCATGACAGTCTGAACAACACAGATCCGTTTTTTTTCAAATTCGACCCAGGCCACTTGGATATGTGGTCCTCAATCCGATACATATCTGCTCGCTGCGTGACGTCGTTATGTCCTCTTCTGCGCATGCGGGACAGTTTTGGGTGGTATTTACGTTCAGACGGGAGATCATGTACGAGTCACATTTTATTGTAAATGTGAACGAACTCACAAAAAAATCCGAATTGAGCATGAAGCCCTGCAGTCTGAACGTAGCCTTATGGTGCGTTCACACCGGACGCGTTGCAAGCGTCACGGGCGTCACTGACGCCACAAAGTTAACGCATGTAAAGTGTGGAATTCGACGCGTGTTCATCTACACACGACGCTTGCAACGCTCGCGATACGCGGCAGCTCATTGGCGGGAGTGGGAGGAGCTTCTGTGTCCTGTCTTCATTTTGACAATGGCGGATCCCATCGAGACACTGGCTTGGCTTTATTTAATAAAGAAAGCCAGAAAACGGCGTCGTCAGGCGCCTGTGTGATGTTTTTGGGTTCATCCTATCCTGCAGCGGCGTTCGCAATTTGGCGAATTTGGATGAGGATGAAGTTCGCTTTCAACGGTACTTCCGCCTTTCCCAGGCCCAGTTTGACGAGCTTCTGGCCCACATCAGTGCTCAGAGTGCTCGTCTGTGATTGGATGACGCTCCGCGTTGACGCTTCCAAAGTTCAATTTTCCCAACTTCAGGCGTTGACGCCTGCAACGCGTGATGCGTGTGACGCGCGTCGCCAACGCTCGAAACGCGTCTGACGCGCGTTAGGTCCGTTGAAGCTCATCCACCATAGACTTTGAATGTAAAAGCAACGCCCGTGACGCTTGCAACGCGTCCGGTGTGAACGCACCATTAGGCAGTGTTTTGCATGCCTCCTCTAGAGGGAGCCACAGAGCAGCCATGGAGGTTGATCAGCTTTAGGCAGATTATATCTTTTGATTGACAATAAGAGAAGTGAGAGTCTGGAGTGAATTATACTGTTGATGCCTTTAGGTTCTGATAGACTGCTGCAGATGATCACTGACCTTTAGGAGAAGGTTAAACTACACCCACAAAAAGAAAAAAAATCTGACTTCTGCCATGGGAATCGAATTATCATATGACATGGTGCATTGTGAAGGTGAGTAAAGCCCAGAGTTCCTTCCTGCAGCTGACAGGCTCCAGTGTTTGGCTCCACATTTCAAACTTCAAAGGGAGAATTTTTTTTTTTTTTTCAGACTGAGAACTGGAAATGTTGTGCATATTCTGAATGTTTAGCTTTTTTTTTTTTTTTTTTTTTTTTTTTTTTTTAAGGTAAAACAGTTTCTCTGCTATTCTTTGAAGGATATCATCTGCTCACCAGGCCAGGCCCTCCTTTGATATTTACTGTTTTCTAATTTGTCAAATGTTTTCAGTAGGTGACAGTTCTGGACTGCAGGCCCGGAACGTTCAGCCACACAACTCTTTTACTGCGAGCTCATGCTGTTTTAATGCACACTTATCGTGCTTTCTGTTTTTACGAAATGCGCCTCCGTAACTCTGAATGGTTTGGCTTCAGGCATCACGATGGGCGAGTATTTAGCACTGCTTCTGCCTCACAGTTCTCGATTCAGACTTTCAATCTGATGGAGCTTTCCTGTGGAGAATTTGCATGTTTTCCATGCGTTCTGACTGTTTTCACTTAAGACTGGCAGATTTACGCTCTTTTCACAGTTGTTTTTTTAACAGAATTTAATTCATTGGCTGCCTTAAAATAGCTCATCTTATTCTAATGATGCTGTGCTGTGAGATTTACACTTTTTTGATTTTTTTTTTGTTCAAAGATCCAAAAGTTTCACACGAGATCTTTTCTTTTTTGACACATTTTTTTTTCTGAAATGTGTTGGTAAGTTTCATTATCTGTGTTTATCTCCATTACACTTGGATCATAGGTGACAAAGAAAAGAAGTGTGAAGCTATCTTAAAGGAATACTCTGAAGATTTTGGACCCACGCCTTATCCCGATCATTTACAAAGTGAGATAAGCTCATAAATACCTTTGTTGTGTCTGTGCGTCCAGCGGCTGGATCCCAGCTGTTAGCATCGTAGTTAGCTTACCTCAGCTGCTGGAGGTGAAGAGGAGACAGAGCCAGACTGACGAAAGTGGACAAAATACTCCTTCCAGTGGTCCAGGGGATGGCGTATTGGCACGTGAAGTAAATCCGAATGGTTATAAAACATTTTTAAAGACGTGTTTTCCTTTTCAATCCGTTAAAATAGCATGTTGATGCACACAGATCTGCACAAGCATAGTGCTCCGCGGAAGGATATACCGGAGCACAGCAGTAGAAGCCATAGACTCAGCCTCTGTGCGCCGGAATATCCTTCCGCGGAGCACTATGCTTGTGCAGATCTGTGTGTATCAACATGCTATTTTAACGGATTGAAAAGGAAAACACGTCTTTAAAAATGTATTATAACCATTCGGATTTACTTCACGTGCTAATACGCCATCTGCTGGACCACTGGAAGGAGTATTTTGTCCACTTTCATCAGTCCGGCTCTGTTTCCTCTTCACCTCCAGTAGCTGAGCTAAGCTAACGACAATGCTAACAGCTGGGAGCCAGCCGCTAGATGCACCAACACAGATAAGGTATTTATTAGCTTATCTCACTTTGTAAATGATAGGGATAGGGCGTGGGTCCAAAATCTTCGGAGTATTCCATTAAGCTCTGTATGTGATCAGTCGTGGTAGTGGAGCTTATTTTAATGTTGCTTAACACCAATGACTGATTAAATAATAATAAGAATGCATTGGTTTTATATAGCGCTTTTCTGGACACTCAAAGACGCTTTACATTGCATTATTCATTCACTCCATACTGGGTGGTGGTAAGCTACTATTGTAGCCACAGCTGCCCTGCGGCAGACTGACGGAAGCGAGGCTGCCAATCTGAGCCATCGGCCCCTCCGGCCACCACCATTCACTCTCACAACTTTCATACTTTGGCAAGGTGGGTTAAGTGTCTTGCCCAAGGACACAACGACAGTTTTACACCTGCGGGAGCGGGGATCGAACAGCCAACCGTCCGGTTATAAGACGAACTGCTCTACCAACTGAGCTACTGTCGCCCCAAAGACAAATGAAGTTATCAAAGTTTAAGCTAAATGCCTTCATGAGATTGAACAGCATGTGAAGAATGTGCTCTTACGACTATAGTATATTTCAGACTGTCTTTGTGTCACACATCCATCCACCCTTCCATCCATTTTCAACCACTTATCCGGGACTGGGTCGCGGGGGCAGCAGTCTGAGCAGAGATGCCCAGACTTTCCTGTCCCCGGACACTTCCTCCATGATCTATTCTACGAGGATCCGGGGTGTTTCCAGGCCAGCTGAGAGACATGGCTTTCCAGTGTGTCCTGGGTCTTCCCCGGGGTCTCCTCCCAGTGGGACATGCCCGGAACACCTCCCTAGTGAGGCGTCCAGGAGGCATCCTAAAGAGGTGTCCGAGCCACCTCAGCTGGCTCCTCTGGATGTGGAGTAGCGTCTCTACTCCGAGCTCCTCCCTGGTGACTGAGCTCCTCCCCCTATCTCTAAGGGAACGTCCAGCCACCCTACGAAGGAAGCTCATTTCATCAACTTGTATCTGGGATCTTGTCCTTTCGGTCATGACCCAAAGCTCATGACTATTGCTGAGGGTAGGATTGAAGATTGACCTTTCGGCTCAGCTCCTTCTTTACCACAATGGACCAATACAATGACTGAATCACTGAAGCCGCTGCACCGATCCGCCTGTCAATCTTATGCTACATCCGTCCCCCACTCGTGAACTAAACCTCAAGATATTTAAACTCCTCCACTTGGGGCAAGGTCTCTCCGCCGACCTGAAGAGGACAGACCACCTTCTACCAGTTGAGGACCATGGCCTCGGATGTGGAGGTGCTGATCCTCACACTCATCCTTCACACCTGGCTGCAAACTGCCCCAGTGCAGTGCTGCAGTTCTGGGTTCGATGAAGCCAACAGGACAACATCATCTGCAAAAAACAGAGATGAAATCCTGTGGCTACCAAACCGGACCCCCTACGGCCCCTGGCTGCACCTAGAAATTCTGTCCATAAAAACTATAAACAGAATCGGTGACAAAGAGCAGCTCTGCCGGAGTCCTACCCTGGGATAGACTTCCCCAGGGAGGCTGAGGAGTGTGATCCCCCAGTAGTTGGAGCACAAATGTGTATTTTTTTTCTCCAGATTTTGTTTTCAAGGCTTCTACTCACTTTATTTAGCTTCTTGTGAATGATATAAAAGGCAAAGTCTGATAATTTAGGAGCAGTAGGACCTTCCAGACTCGTGTCTACACTTTGAGTTACCCTCTAAAACTCGACCTCTGCCATGGTAAGCTATGGTCGTACATCATGCAATCCTCATCACGGTCAGTGGAGATGCTGTGAGAGACAAATGAGCTGACGACGGAACATTATCTGTGCAGTACAAATCATTGAGGCAAACAGTTCTGAGGTGAGTGGAGTGGTTGGCCGGAGCAGACCATGTGCAGCCATCCATCCATTCAGCCACCATTCAGGGTGGTGGAGTGGAGTGCTGGAGCCAGCGCCGGCTAACGCTCCTGCTATGAACAACCATGAGGTTTAAAAACCCACGTGAGCCCTCAGATATATACGTAGTTATTTCAGCTTCAGCAGCCATATGGTCACTTCTACCTGCCATCAAGGCCACAGAGATGTTCAACTGAACCTTTCATGTTGACTTTATGGAGGATTTCTTTCTTCAGACAGTGCCACCATGATTTGATGACTATTTGCTTTGTTGCCTTCATGAAGTTGGACTTTTTCACATCTTTATCAGATCCTCGAATTAACTCAAAGATTTGTTGTTTTGCTTTAATTTCATAAGAGTAGCTAAAGCTGGGAAATAATCAGTTTGTCAAAATGTAACACTGATGTGATTACTGACCACAAAACAGACCTTTACCAACTAATACTTTGAAACACAGCATTAGTAAAATTTTGCATTTTGAAGCTCTGAAGACCACAGAAATTACTTCAGAAGTTTTGCTTTCGGTGATGCTGATGCTGCCTCATATTAACATGAATAAATAGTCCAAACTATGTTGTACGTAGAATAGGGCATCTTATAATTTGCTTAAACAGGAGCTGGCGTTGACATTGATATTAGGCTCTGTTTACATGACAATGTTTTCACTTAAAACGCAAACATCTCGTTGTGTTTTAAGGATCCTGTTACATGACAGCCTCACTGAAAATGCAACTTTTTGAAAACAGTTCCCATGCTGGAACTTGCTGAAAATGCTGCGCCACTGTGTAAATGGCAAAAACGCTATCTTTTTCCTTTTTTTTTTTTTTTTTTTTTGTTTTTTATGCACACTGTGGTCGTAGAAAAGAGTTCTTCTGCACAAGCACAAGGAGACGAACAATGCCGGCCTTCAGACTGTCATGACTCCCAGGCCATATTCTCCTGGGACTTGGTAGTTTTGTAACAATCACCCAGAACTGTTTCCAAAGCGTTGTCGTGTAAACGGGAAACTCTTCTGAAACGACACAAGAACACTAAACGATGCATTTCCTCCTTAAATGGTGTGTGAACTGGGCCTTAAACTCATGAACTGTGACTCAATACTCACGTCAGCTGCCTGGATAACTGAGAAACAGCCGGCGAGGTTTTTGAAACGTACAAGCATCTGAAGGAGTTTCAAATCAGATCGGAAGCGTTTTGCATACAACTCAGCCATGTTTCATTAGTTTCACTTGCTGAGCACAAAAAACATGTTACATCTGAAGACTGGAAACTTTGCTGAGATTCCTTCAAGAAAGACACTGATTCCCTGAAATTATTGTAATTTGTTGCAAAATGCTCCGCAGATGTTCTTTTAATGAACACTCCTGAAATATGGTCTTGATTTTTACTTTATCTTCACACAGTGGAAAAAAATCTTGAGCCCTAACGGCTTTTATTTATTTTACAAACAACACAAAATAAAAGCAGGTGTTTTTATTTGTCGCTGAAAAACCACAAGCACTGACTTATCAATATACACAGTTCATGGAAAAGTTATGAATTAGATATATCGTGCTTAAAGTCAGACATACAGCAGAAGTCAACTTTCAGATCGAGGCTATGACAGTGAGTAGCCTCAAACATTTCTTTTGAAGTTTTCATACCTTCATTAAATGACTGTCTTATAGCATGAAGCCTTCTGTGCGCTCGTGTGTGTGTCCGAGTGTGTTTGGGAGAAATTAGGTCACTGCAAGTCACGAAAAGCCTATTTAGGCATACATGAAAAGAGGCTTCCTCTTATAATTCCATACCATCTCTGCTCACCGCTAGTTTCCTTTCTTTAGAGAGCTCTCTAAAACACACATACATCCTCTCACTTTTTTTTTTTTTTGCCTCGGTGCAGCTAATTAATCGCTTTCTTTCCACTATTGTCTTCTGTCACACTTCCAGCATTACCGAGTGTCTGGCAGGACTCAGTGTACTTTTCGAGTGTAAGAGGACAGCCATTTTTTTGGAGACTCTGGGTGTGATTGCCCAGAGTGTGCTACAAAAGCTTCTTTTTCACAGCATGTTCAACGAGGGGGAGGAAAAAAAAATGTACTGTTTGGGGTTTTACTGCATTGAAAATGAAGAAGCAGGTGAAGGTGGCACTGTAAGAGAACTGGAACGACCTGTACGGAGACGACTGTGTGAGTCGGGCTGCATGTATGCCTTTGTTTAATGTATTCCTCACCCCACGCCGTTTCCTTCCAGCCGTGCTATTTCTCATTGGGTGAATCTGAAAGAACAAAAAGTGCACCCTGGAGGTACAGAGCCACTGAAGTCTTTAAGAACCTCCTGTGTTACATGAATCCTAAAGGCTCTTTGTTCCTGCTGAACTCAAACTGTGGAGGGAGAGTTCGGGACTTTTCAAGTGTTTTAGGTTAAAAAAAAAAATTCAAGATAAGTCACACAAAGTAGAGCGAAAGACATGAACATTGGAACCCTTCAGAAACTTCACATGATTGCACCATTCAGTGCAAATTAAACCTTATCAGTATACACTTTTGATTAAAATATCTTTCATATTCATTAGTCCAGCTGATGCGTCTTGAGAGGATGCAGATTATTAAGAAAATTAAGCTCGAGGGCCCATTTCTGCATTGTTTTCAAGTGAAAATGAGAAATTTTTATCGCTTGTCTGCATTTATTTGCATTGATGATGTGTTCCAGGTCCCTGTTCCTGTCTGCCTCCCCTCAGTGTGTGATTACCTTTCTCCTCCCTAATGTGCTTCACCTGTGTCTCCCCCTCCTGAGTGTGTATAAACTCACCTCCCTCATGTTCCTCCTGCCAGTTGGTTTTCGTACGTTAAATGTCCAGAGTTCCTTCCAGTGTTTTGATCTTGTTATTTTCTGACCTGTCTTTAAGATTACCCCTCTTTCGGGACTGACTGTTCCTCTCAAACTCACTTAACTTTTCCTTTGGTTCCCCAAACTTCTTATTTTATCACTTATACTAATTCCTTCATACCAAACTGTGCTGTCGTGTTCCAAATGGACAAACCCGTGCAGAATGAAGACAGGTACCTGGATAAATGGGACTTATTGTCAGTGAAAATGTTTTTAAGGAACTGGTACAAAACGGAAACAACAAACCAGGGGCAGTTTTTTGAGATCATCCAGGATAATCATTCAATGGGAAAGTTGACTTATCGATTAAAACTTAAGGATTGAATGTTTGTCAGGAAGTGAAGGAAGTCGAAAACCGACAGGAAAAATTAAACCAACAATTACATGGAATGATTGAAATGGCTTACAAAGAAAACCACACATGTTGGAGATGCCCTGCTTAACTTTTTTAAAATCACAATTAAAGATTGTCTCCAAAAATTAAACTGGAAAAAAAAGTTAAAAAAAAAAAAAACCAGAAGAGAATTTTTTTCCCTCACAAATGAGTGGGAAGAGAATTGATCATTCTGTTATTCAGTCATATTTCTCACTGCTGTTTTGCGGCCTTGGATAATGTTCACATGTTGATTCTTCTTTTCTGAACCACGTTGACGATGACCTCTGAGCCTGGTCTCTACAGAATAATGTCTGAACTCAGTATCAAGCATCCAGTACTGACCTTCAGCGTTGTTTACTTACACAGAGAAAATTCCACCATTCAGTCATTGTAATTATTTTTCTTTTTGCAAGCATACACTGGCAAACAATATCCTGAAATGTGTTTTTCATGGAAACATCCAGCGTTCTTTTCTTTGCCTGACTTCAAAATGCTCTTTTCATATCGAGCTGGATGTGCGATCCCAGTGCAAAGCATCATGGGAATGATCCTCCATGCGAAGGATGGTGTTCTTCGTGTAGATGAAGCCCTCACATCAACCTGATCACTTCATTTATTCAGTGTTCTTGTAACAATGCAGCCCTTCAATCAGGCTTACCGAAAATGAACATGTCAGCTCAGCCTCTCTGTGTTTTCCTTGTGTTTGAAACAGAATCAAGCGATCTGCCTCCATTATGTACATATACGCAGTTCTGGCCTTGTACTTGTAAAATTTCACCGTCAGTCTGACATTGTGAGAAACCAATAAACCATGATCCTTCCTAGACCCACTGGAACGCAGATGTTTGGCAGCAAGGCGCTTTAGCCAGCAAGGAGAAATCAGAGTTGTGTCTAAAGCTACCGAATACGCTCCCGATGTGAGATGTGATACGTTTTCTTCACAGTATAAGAAAAAGTGTCACTCATCTCATTCTTCTGGGTTTTCTATCGCCTCAACGTTCACTCGGGACTTCCTTTTACAGTCTGTTTATTGTCCAGGCTCGGTTTGTAAATGTGTCGATGAAAAAACCAGGAGCGCAATTTACAAGACTCTCTTGTTTTTCTTACTGGGTGGTTCCTCACAGGAGTGTTGCTCTGGTGAGTATTTCATATGATCTTCATCAACTTGTTGCTAAAATTGCATCAGACAAAAAAACAAACAAAAAAAAAAAAAGATATGAAACAGTTTCTTATGTAAACGTTAAGATTTATTTTGCATTTATGTTATATCTTTCTTTGACATATAAAAATAAACATTGCACTACACAAGTAATATAAAAGCATACAAGAAATTGACCATTAAAAACAGACATTGAATGCATCAGTAATTTTAGCAGATTGACTATGAAAACAGATGGGATGGATCTGCGTCACGTCGGCGAGGAGCAGGTAGCTATCCAACCAGAGACTGAGTGAGGGACTCTTTCATCAAAGGTTTTCATCAGCGCGCCGTCGCCAATGTGAGCAGAGCAAACCATCGGTCTTAAATGACTCTTCTGACATATGCTCCAAACCCAAACCCCGCCCCGCCCCAGCACACACCCTCACCAACCCTCTGACCTTCCAGCAGCTCACCTTAACACGCTGAGAATAGAGCTCAATGGTTTATGATCAAAGAGCGGAAAGAATTCCAGGAATGGATTTCAAATTACTTCTGTTAATTGGTTTCAATGAGATGAACGGCAGAAAAAAAAACGCCACAAGTCCACTTCGAGCGGCGTCACCTATAAAACCTAAGATCCTTTGTACATGATGAATGGGCACCACATTCTGGGTGGGAACCTGAGGTTTTAGTTCCCAAATCAAGAACAGTGAATTAATCCTTCAGCCCTGAAGACGTTGTGTCTTGCTGACCATCCAAACTGTATGATGTTAGCTAACGCTCTTTCTCCTACCACTGCAGAATGGGGGTTATCGTTAGTTGAAGTGCCAATATTTTTTTATTTATTTTACAATAAAAATAGAACTACATCAATTTAACCTAAGGCCTCTCAGAATAAAAGAATAATGCATTTTTTTCCCCCCAGAAAAGTGTCATTTCCTGCTGTAAGGCTAATTGCTAACTCACAATGGCATTCGTAATTATGTTAATCTGTCTTTACAGAGAGAAATAGTGTTGAATACATTCACTGTTGGGTTCACTCTCATACTTTAATTATCCCCCCTCATCTTCAAACACACATCGCTGAGTGAGGGTGAGTCTGTGTGAAACGGCAACCTGTTTCTTATGCACTGAGCTGTACAGGTGATTACAGGATGAAGCGCTGCGTAACACCACTTCTGCCGTGATGCTAACTGGCAGCCAGCGACGATGTTGAACACTTTGCTGAATGAACTTCAAGAGTTTTAAGATGACTCAACAGCCATTGTTAATGTTCTCACAGATTTCTTCCTAGTTATTTAAGCTTAAGTAGAAAAACAGAACAATCAATGGCCCTTCTTTGTTCTTATGGAACTTGAGCGTTATCTTTCAGGAGGCACTTGTTAGTTTTCTCAAGCCCTGTTTATGCTACAACTTTTCAAATGGAAATTCAAGACCTGCGTTGCGTTTTCGGGGCTTGTTTTCACGACAACAGTTTGTGAAACTTGAGTGGAAAAACACTCCCGACTGCAAATCCGGGAAAACGCAACTTTGCATTGTGCAGAAGCAAATTCGCACTTCGTTTCATAGCTGAGTCACCTGTAACAGGAATCCAGCCTCGTTGTCTATCCTCCTGTGTGTGTGTGTGTGTGTGTGTGTGTGTGTGTGTGTGTGTGTAGTTTCATTACAAACACAGCCAACAGCACCATCTCGTGGCCTGGCAAGCTAACTGCATCATAGTCATCATTTTCAAAAAGTTGCCATGTAAACGCCACAATTTCCTGAAATGAAAAGGCAAAAACGACTCGTTTTCACTCGAAACACTGTCATTTAATTTGGGCCATAATTAAACCTATTTGGAACGATCAGCTGGAGGAGAACTCTGTGAAGTCAGGTGGAGGCTTTTTCCTATAATTTTTTTTTTTTAGTTTTTTCGATAAAAAGAATTTTCTCATGTGTCACGGAGACACATCGAAAACGAGTGTTGACAAAAGATTTCAGGTTTAAAGGGGCTTGAATGTGGTTTAAACTGTGAGGACAAACCCCCACACCCTGAACCTCTGGGATTTCTCTAATGTTCTCCTGAGATCGGTGGATTGAATCCATTTGGCTAAACAAACTGCCATCATTCACAAACTCAGCCAAAGTGTTTCTACATTTTGAATCAAACAACCAGATGTGAACTCCGTCCACCATGAAAAGTCCTTCGTGTTTGGTTCGCCCTCACTAACTACCTGCCAATAACTTCCCTGTCGTACTGCACAAAAGAGCTTCCTTGAAGCAAACTCAAAAACATCAAAATGAGTAATGATCTCTCTTCTCAAAAAGGCCTCGCAAAACAGTTTAGTAACAGATTAGTTGCATCAACTGAAGATCTATGCTTCTGCAGATGTCAGTCCATGGGAATGAATGAAACACAGTCTGGCTGGGTTCCATGTTTTTTCAACAAGCTAAAGTAAGAATAAAATGACTTGAATACAAATTTCAAGCTATTTTTTTTTTTGTACTGTTAGAGCTTGATACAGTTACAGAAGTTTGTGGTCATTTCATTAGACGTCCATCTAGAATAGAATCGAGCAGAAACTACTTCACTGATCCCAGAGGGGAAATTCTTTAACTATGCTTTATCACTTTATAAGCAAGTATGTGCATGTTTGAAATGTGAGCCATGGGGCATTAGTGATAAAAGAACTAATTTCAGCTTAATGCACGTTGTCTGGCTGCGCCTTTCATGCGAGCCACTGAACTGTAAAGATCCGAGTGGGACATGAATCAAAGGATAATAGCAGAATTTTGCATGCCTCACATTCAGAATGTGGTGAACGAACTGCACAATGTTCCCAGACAGACAATGTAGGATTCGAAAATGGCAGATCTACAGTGACCTCGTTCAGTCATTCTTGCTGAGCTGCTGCAAAAACCTGTGCTGTGAGTGAACTTTGCAAACAGTTGAACAGTTGCTTGAAGTTGTTATTGCATCGGTAACCACAAATACAACAATCTCAAAACCCCCCCGTCAATCAAGATTTTCTTCTGGTGTCTCCTAGACCAGATTTTGGTTAATGGAGAGTGTGTCAGAGCTGTAAATCTCTCTCAAACAGGCCAAAGAGGATTGGTTATAGGGTCGGGTTCTCTGTCTACATTCAAAGAAAATCCGGGCAACATTTCTTTGACAAAAAAAGGATGTTTTGACAGTGTGAGAAAGTTTACCTTAAAAGCAGCTCATACCATAAAATACGATGTGCACTATGGAGCCCTCGGGCTGCTTCTTTGTGTCACGCGTGTAAAAGTGGAGGGCGAAGAGAAGGCAGAGAAGCCCTGAAGGGAAAACTGATACCTGCTTCAGAGCAGATTTCATTTCCAGCTGGAAAATAAGCCCAAGCATGTAAAAGCTATACCAGAGTGGCTTAAAAAGAACACTTTTAATATCCTGGAGAAGTGCAGCCTGAACTCATGGACCAAATTTATGACCGCTGTGCACCTGCACGGAAACTGTTACCTAGATGAGGCGGAGATGATCGGTGACGCAGATGGTGGCGGCGACCCAGGCCAGGACTGTGGGATTTTTTAACACGTGAGTGGTACGATTAGAGTTTCCTGCCCGGGTACTAGCAGCGCTTCTCCATCACTGACTGCATTTCTGTTTCTCCAGCGACTTTAGCTTTGAATGTTCACGGTAAAACTCATGTGATCGACCTAAATGGGAACAAAATCAGCTTTCAAAGCCACACACACTCCGCCAATGTTTGACTGTTTGATTTTTGGTGCATTCAAGAATCCAGATGGAAGAAAAAAAAAAAATCACCGTTGGGTTTTTGCTGCCTTCCAAATCAAGGGATTTCTTTCTCCATGATCCATTGAAACACCTGAATCTTTCCACCTTTTACGCAAAATTCTCCCCACAAACCTGTGTGAATATCACATCTTCAGTCATCAAAATAATTTACCCAAGTCATTACATGATTACTCAGCTGGAAACACACTCAAATCTAAACAAGATCTGAACACAGGCGTTTGCCCATGACAGGTGGGATAGGAGGAACATAGAAGGTGGTATTCAAATATTAGTCGCTGTACAATGTCAACAATCTGAACTGTCAGAAATTAGGTAATTTACACCCTATTGGTGCCCAGAGAGTATTATTATGCTGACATGCTGATTTATTCGTAATCCCAATGTCATTTTTTAAATTGGTGCAGCAAGTCCATATCAAATCCAGTATTTAATCCCGGGTGAACCAAAAGTTCCTCCCGTTGGTGGCGAACGACGAGAGGGTCTCGCACGGAAGGCATCACGGCTGGTAGTCATCACGTAAGGCAAAGTGACGTTGCTGAAAAATAAGATTTTTCTGCATGTTTTTATGAAAAAGGCTGATGTGGGCACAGTGATTTATTGCTGTAGCAGTTTGATGAGTGTTTGGAATCGGGATCTGAAAGTCTGAGGATGGGTGAAGCTGAGCGAGTGGGGAAACAAAACGGCAAGTGTCTTCATGATCAGGAAAAAAACTTGAAAAGCGAAGGTATTTTGTGTAATTCCGGAAATTCTGCAAAACCTTTTGTTTAAAAAAAAAAAAAGTATGTTTGTTGTTAGTCAGTCAGTTTCCAAAGTGATAAAAAAGGCACGTCCTCTTCTGTACTTGGCGACTCCTCCTACCGTTTGCCGTAGCTCTGTTCGAGCCACTGGCGCACATCCTTCAGGTTGTAGAAAAAAGGCCCCTTACCGCCAAGATAGGCGATCTTCCGTTGCTGCACTATGCACACCCGTTCGTTGGACACGCCGTACGCCACGTTGGCGTTGTTGTCCATGCAGTCGGCCACCAGCTGACACTGCGGCGGCAGGGAGAAGTGCTCGATGAGCTTGCGCGCCGCCCCCAGCCTCTCCTCCAGGTTCTGGTGCTTCCTGAAGCTGAAGGAGCACGAGCCCATGGGCGGGGCCACCCAGCCGTCGGACGGGTGGGCCTCGTCAATGTACACCAGCAGGAAATCGGCCACGTCGCTGAAGTCCTCCACGAGCTGCCGGAACGCTGGCAGGTGGCTGATGAAGGGGGGTCAGGTGGCCGAGCCGAAGTTCACCACCAGGGGGCGGTCTGACGACTCGAAATCCAGGAGGCGGCACTCGTCCTCCGCGTTGGGCGTCCGGGCGTCGCGGGGCACGTTGGGCACGCTGCTGACGACGCTGCTCCGCCGGGGGCCGTCGGGCACCTTCACCACTTTGGAGTTCGGCGCCTCGCAGCCGAGTTTCACCTGTGAAAGGAAAGTAAAACTGAGAATTCTGGGACAAGTGTAGATCGAAGAAACAGCTTGAGAAACAGACGGGTAGTAGATCGATTAAATTTGATCAATCGAACAGTCAAACAAGACAATACTCCATAACTGCTTTCACACTCAGGTTATCAGCAATGCATCTGGTGTTTTACATGTTTATTCCTTAAGATTCTCGGCGCCTTCAGCCTTAATAAATGTCAGACTCTCGTGAGAATCTGCTTTCGCTAAATGATACGCTCAATTTGAATGAGCTCCTCAAGTTCTAACCTGTGTTCTGATCTGATAACATCTGAAGAGCTTCCTGTGCTGTCAGGAATGTTTTGCTTGGGTCCCATAAAAGCTGACTGGGGTTAAGTGGAGGTTAAGTGGAAGCGAGCAACACTGGAACAGTATTGTGAGTCGAAGTTTTGTGGAATACCAAGAAACCCGAGTGGGCAAAGAGTCATGGGGTTCCAGCAGGTAAGACTGAGTTTACAATGGTGACGGTACAGTGGTCCCTCAAGAAAAAGGTTGGGAGTCGCTGTTCTGTCCCCGAAGGCTGTGGTTTTATGCTGCGTTTACATGTTGGATGTGAAAAAGCTGGTTTTCTGCACTTTTGTTTCAGAGAAGCATCATTTGAAAACGATGTCCATTTACACGGAAACGCTGAAAACAAAGTAGCAATGGTGAGTATCAGGTGCCATTATGGGGGACTTTTCATCATGACCCACTGACTTGTGGATGTGCAGAACAATTTGCTACGGCCGTGGAGCGCATAGTAACAGCTTTCTCAGAAGTTGCATTATCCCCCGTTTCCATGGAGATGGAGCCAAAGCATGTTCAAAAAGTTCCACCTTGGTAGCAAAAAGCTGCGTTCGCAGTGATTCAGAGCACCGCTGTCATGTGGACGGACACCCATAACGCAATGAAACCTCTCTGTTTTCTGAACAGGGCTGCTGCAGAGCACAGCTGACTTCCCCTTCAAAATAACATCATCTAGAATACATTAGTGACATTTGTATCAATAACAGTAAACTTTGGCAAATTTGGCTTTCTTTTTACTGCCTTTTCCCCCCCTGTGTTTAAAGTCTTACATGTTCCTAGTACTAAGGAGCCACAAATCAATTTTCTGACATGGGGGCGAAAAAAACAAAGACACATCTGTTTTAGCACTCATTTACAGTGACAGCAATAAGAGACCATGCCATAGATGCATCATTCATCACTCAGCTGTCTATGCAGATGTTTTCTTCATTTAAAAAAAAAAAAAAAGCAATTTCTTTTAATTTATTGCTGTGGCTGTCTTTCCACCGTGAACCACATGGAAGGCTTTAGGTGAGCCGGAGATTTCTTTATTCTAGATTCAAACTGGAGGAGGTGTGGCTCGTTGGCCCGCATGGACAACACTCGTGTTGGAAAAAATGTCCATGTTACTCCCACGCTTGTCCGTATCAAACAAAAGTCCTGCGCGATGGCTTTGTCCCTGGGAGGAAACGTGAATGCTGCCGTTGAACCCCCGCTGCGTGCAACATAAACAGACTCAGACCTTCAGAAAAGCCGCTCTTGGTCCACTTCCAGGCAAATGCTGATGCAGATTGATGTGTGTGAAAGCGGCACAGGCCAAACACAGGATGTGACAGATGTCAGATCTGCTGTCTTCTCGCTGCAGAGCCTTTGTTGCACAACAGGGGAATTTCTACTTGTGTTTTCACTCGATCCTACATGCTTTAAGCCCTCGTGGATGTTTGTGGTGGTATTATACCAGATCAGAAAAGTCCATTCTCATGCAACACAACATGTTTGTCTGTACATCTCTTGCACTCACAAGAAGGCTTGGCTAATACAACCTTGAAATAATACAGCAATACTGGAGGGTATTTTCACAATAATAATGTCTTCAACATGTTTTTATTTTAGAATGGAGGCAGATTTAATAAACAAATTGACAATTATTAGTCATTTCTCAGTTTTTTAGAGATTGGACTTCTCTAAGAACTACATGCCAGCATTGAAGGTAGCATGTCAAAATGCTGGCTTCATGCTGGGAGTGCGTTAACGATACGGTTTGTCCAAAGTGATGTCAACTCAGCACTTGTTTTGCCTCTTTTTCCCCCTCCGAGTAAACCCTACAGAAGTTCCACTGCTACAGTTGCACATGTTACAGTGCTATGTGTTATATTAAACGACTTTAGGATCCAGAGCAGACAAGGAAAACTGCTCATTTCTTTCATTTTGAAGACCCATGTCTTCTGCATGTTGGTGAGAGCATGTGTGTTGACCTGTGTTTGGCTTCACGGAGAGACCATGAACGCCTCGCAGATGCTGCATCCCATACTGCTAAACATCTGACCACTGAATATGACTAAAACTGCGACCAGACCCCCAAAAAACTGATTTTTCTGTGCAAAAAATATTCTGATCGATGTCATATTAACACCTTCTCTGTCCAAAATCCAACCTTACAGTATCTAAGATCACTGTAATGCTTCCTTTGTCCACTGAGTGGCAGAAGTGAGACTGGTTCCAGAGACTTGTCAGGTGCTGAGAGCTTCAGATATTTTTGACATTAACTTTGTTTCATTCACTAAACTATGCCATCTTGTGGTAGAAGGTGGTACTGCAAGATAAATCCAAGCCGCACAGTACACACAGACCTTCGAGATGATTAAACAGATGTTTTCAACATTTGAATCCATTTTTTTAGCACTTCAAATACAAAAATCTTGCATGTCTTACTGTTCCGCAAGCAGCTATTATTTTAAAAAGTTTTATATGCAAGTTTATGTCTGCTGTATTTTCCCACCATCGTGATCACAGCTGTGCTTTTTTTCCTCCACCTCCTCTTAATTAAATGAAGGCAAACACAGCATACAAAGGCCGGCTTAGCGGTGTACCGGAGTGCGAGCTGCATGTGTAGGATGAAGGAGGCCACTGAATCTTAAAGTTGTTCTGCAGACGAAAAAAAAAAAAAGAAAAGCAGACGAAGACAGCCAAACTGATATCAAATGCTGAAATTGGAAAGGAACCATCCATTTGGCTGCTTGAGGTTAACCAGTTCATTAAAGCGACTGGACCACACACAGTTTACACACACAGTATAGGCGGAGAATCCGGCGTTAACGCACAGTGGCTATAGCATAGAGACAGGCGGAGAGAAGGAGAAGAGGAAGAGGGGAAAAAAACAGAAAGGGTCTCACTGCAGCTGGTGGAGAAAGAGCAGAGTGAGGGTGCCATTAATGAGTTCCAGGAGATAAGTTCAGAGAGGGCAGACACCAAATGTTCCCTTTATAGCGAGGACTTTGCATTAATCCTAACAGCAGTTTTGCGTTGGTGCTTAAGCAGCGGAGTTACAGGCTCTGGCTGTGCATCGAGGAGGAAGCAATACCTGCCAGAGAAATCCGAGCAAGAACATGCTGGCCTTGTCGAGTTCCCCCTCCAGAAAAAAAAAAAAAAAAAGAAGAAGTTTCCTAATAATATCAAAGGCTTTGCTGCAGTTAAAAGGCACAGCTGAGTAATACTGGTTTCAAAATGTTTTGAAATGGAATCCAGACCTCAACTCTGAGAAAGCAGAGGTGCTCTCTCAGCGGTGCACGGCTGAACCCTGAGGTGGTAAGAAAGTAGTGTGAGCATTATGAGAACCTGCTGGAGGAAAAACATTCTTGAGATGGAACATCTTGTAATCTGTCCGCGGATGTTAAACAGTCTCGTCTGCATCTTGGGTGTCATTTTTCACGTTGAACTCTGCTCGGAGCGTCCAAATCACGAAGATAGTCCGCTGATATTTCTTCCAAACACGCAATATTGCAAAAGATAAATAATCTTCATCCCAGGCGGACCCCTAAAAAGTCAATCGTGCCTTTATTTTTGCACGTCAGGATGATTGTAACGCGGTGTACTCGGGGTGTTGCCAAAAAAGCCATTCTGGCTCCAGATCGTTCGGAACCCGACCGCCAGATTTGCAGGACTGCATCGTGTCCACTGTCTAAACTGACTGCCGCTTTGGTTTAGGTTTGGTTATAAGGTTTGGCTCCATGGACGTGCTCCTTTGTAATGTTTCTTGTGTAAATTGTTGACAAAATGTGATCTGCTCTGAGTCACAAGTACAGACATGTGCTTAACCTAAACCCACGCAAACAATTCTTATTTTTCGTGCCTTTATTGAACACAGAGATTAAACATTCACTGGATTTTATAGCTGCTTCAACTTCCTCGGACAACGAAAACCATACGCGAAGCCCTTTCAGTAGCTGCTGATCGGAGCTGCGCAATGTTTAGGAGGAAATCTGGATCGAACAGAAAAGCTTTGGCTCGGCCGATTCCAAAGACGTCTGCTGCGAACGGCTCTCCAGCCTCATGAGACTCCAGACTCTGCGGGATTCAGGTTGGGTTTGTCTCTAGAAGAAGGATTTTCAGTTTTCTCAAAGCCACTCTGTCATAGATTTTCTTAATTGGTCTGCTGAACCGGCCAACTTGCACCGTTTGAGTTGATTAGCAGCCAGAGGGAAACCGATCGGCTTGGAGATGAAGAGAAGCGACCCTCAAATCATGAGCTTCCCTCCAATTTACAGCCAGCTCTCTGTGTTTCTATGCAGTGCTCTTTTTTACTTAAAGCACACAGATGCTGTTTTTGTGCTGAACAAACTCCACATAAGTTAATCATCTATTAAACATTCTCTTATCAGCTTTATGGAGGTACGATTTACCGAACATCCCGCCTGCAGCTTCCTCCTCGACATCCTGCAGACACTAAAACAGATGAATATTATTAAGTTGTTACTTTAGGCTCAGTTCTCAATTCTTACTTTTCTCATCTAACCTCAAATTTGGAAGCAGTGAAGCCTTTTTAGTTGAATTCATTTATGGCCAAATGATTAGACTTGCATGTTTCTGTGAAGGTGGTTACTCAGGGCTAAGCTTTGAGGCGGCGCTGCTTGTGTAGAATTTTTGGATTTTGAGAAATTGATGACAAACACAACATTTCTGCTTTACAAAATACCACAGATGTTGTTGTTTTGGCTAATCATTTCCTCTCTCTCCTCCTGTGAGCACCTGACTGATGCATTCGACAAAAATGATGACACCAGACCTGCTCATGTGGAAACTTCCTGCATGTGACAGTGCATCTAGCGAGAAACATTTAAGGTAGAAATGTCAGAGAAATATGTACGACTTCCACGTGTTTCTATAGGCTGTTTTCACATTTATACGTAGCATATGTTGTTTGCTGGGGTAAATTTCATCCAACTGCAACCGTGTGACAAACCTGAGGAGTTTGCCAGGAACGTAAACATGAAATACAATTCTCAGCTCAGAAACATGAACGTCTCCAGAAACGTACAAATACCAACAACTTCTTCAGTAAAGGGTCGGGCTGACCCCGCTCAACTTCTGCTGAAGACACTTTTTTTTTTCTTTCCCTCCAAAAGTCTTGTCAGCATCAGTCACCAAAACCACAACAAAACCCACAAAAGAGTCTGAGCAGAGAGACATACATCAATTGGCAGGATTCCCCCGCAGCCAGAATGAGCTGAAAGATGTGAATGACCCAACGGCCGCAGGAAACTGGCTGTTTCTGCAACTCATGGTGAGAGAGAGAGAGAGAGAGAGCGAGAGAGAGAGAGAGCGAGAGAGCGAGAGAGAGAGAGAACCAACAACTACCTGCCTGGGTAGGATGTTCAGACCCCGGAACAGAAAAGGACTGCTGCTCGCCCACATGATCCACTCACAAGCTTTGCATTAACACACACCTCCTACACACACACACACTGCCACATGGGCGGGCATAGGCGCGACCATGCTGCACACTCTGGGATGTATTGTTCTCCTGGTATATTTGATCAAAGGTCAGGCTGACAAAAGTGACTTAAAGACACTTAAAAGTGAAAATCTGAATTGCATGAACTGAAATCCTAAAATATCAACGTAAGCCCAGTAAACCCAGCAGTTACCTTGTTAACATGAATCTTTTCCTTGAGGCAAAACACTTGTCATGATAAAGCTCTTAAAAAGTTCAACTTCTGATAGGACACTTGTTACTTTTTATATTTAAAGTGTGGCTGACTTTTGATCATAGGAAATGTTATATCAGTGTCCTTTTACCACAAAAAACTAAAGAAAACAAAAAACGAATTCCGTTTTTATGTTGTTTTTCAATTTAGCAAAGGAAAACAAACACATATACTTCAACAAGTGCATTTCCCATTTGCATTCCCAGCAAACTAAACACTATATAATATGATTCAACCACAGTAAAGATTATAGATCAGCAGCGCCAAGACTGATTGTTATTAAATAGTATTTTCTTAGCTTACATTAGAAGTAGTTTTACTCATTGATGAATTACAATTACATCACAGTCAATCAGGAGTATTTTCAGGAGTAACTTTACTTTTATGAGTATAGTTCCACTTCCAGTCATAAGTCAGTATGGACCCATAAAGTAACTTTGCATGAAAACATTTTGATCAGTTTAATCTTTCAATTTAGAAAGCTCCTCTTATACACTCTGGCTCATGAAGTCCCATTTTTATTCATTTATATAATTTGAATGAGAAATACAGGTAGCTGCTTTAGACGTTATAAATCCAGTTGCTGTTTTTTCCTTTACAGAAATAAACTGCACTTGTAAGACACGTGTGATCATTTATTTATCTACAGTTCTTTATCTCCTCAATCCAACTGATCTCCAAGATCCTCAACATTTCCAACCTCTCCTCCGACGCACCCTGAAGCATCAAGAATAAGAGTTAAAACTTTTGGAAAAATAAATTTCTCCTGATTTATTGTCTTTTTTTTTCTTTCCTGGAGTTCAGCGGAGCGACGCGCGGCGCATCCGTGCGTGAGCCTGTACCTGCTTGTAGGCGTCCAGGAGGAAGCTGTTCCAGATGGAGCGCAGCCCCGCGGAGGTCAGCATGCGGCGCCACTCTCCGCAGCCGGCGGAGCGCGAGCAGCTCAGCAGCGACACGGCGCGCTTCACCAGCACCACCGAGTCGTGCAGCGCGAGGAACAGACAGTTGGAGAAGAAGCCGGGCAGGATCTGGAGCGTCACCAGCAGATCCTCGCTCGCCATGATCATTTTCTTTCTCTCTCTCTCTCTCTCTCTCTTTGCTTTGGGTCGTTTTAAAGCTTCCCCACTGGCGCCTCGCAGGTCTGATGGACTCCCGTCATGCTGTCCTGACCTGGTTTCTCACTGGCTCGCGCTGCAGAGGGAACAAGTGCGCGCGGCGGCTCCGGGCCGAGCTGTGCGCGCTGGCGGCGTGCGACTGCGGCCCGACGGGATGAAGATCGTAGTTTAATATCAGGCCTCGCGGCTTATCTGAGCAGCGGGACCCTGACGTCAGATTGAGCGCGCGGCCCGTCCCCTCCTCTCTCTCCTCCCTCGTGCCAAGCGGGGCCAAGCCGCTCCATCCAGCCCGTCCGCGCTTTTTGCTCCCGTTTGTTCTTCTTTTTACGCACTGGCCGCGAAAAAGGCTCCGACAAGAGCCAGCTCTGCTCACTGCGGCGCCGCGGGCGAGATCTGACCCGGCGCAGCTCTCCGCCAGTGATTTTACAGTTTTTTACTCACTAATGAAGTTATAGATAAAAGATGGATAAATATTTGAAGGGGAGAATTAAGAAGTTAGTACTTCTTCCAAGTCCGTGTCGTTCATTTAAAGGAAGATTTGCATGTATCACAGGCATATTCTGTTGTTTTATCCACATTTTTCTGCTTTTTTGGGGTTTTTTTTTATGAATCAATTCATCAATCATTCAATCAATACATTTACATACAAAATAATTCAAATAGATTTTCTTCCCATTTTCTTTAATTTATTAGATAACATGCCATCCAATTTATATGCTTCACATAAAAAAATGCCCCCTGGGGAAAGAAACGATTAGATGCATATTGTCTAATGTGAGGAGATAATAAAGTTTTTTCTGTTATGCATATTAGATATAACTTCTCATTACAGTGAAATGTTGATCATTTCAAAGTGACACGAACAGCAACAACAAATTTCTCTGCTTTACTTGAAAATTGCTGCTAGTTATAATATTAATAATAATAATAATAATAATAATAATAATAATAATAATAATAATAATACATTTTATTTAGAAGTGTCTTTCAGGTCATTCAGGGTTACTGTACAAGGAAACGCCAAGATAAAATACAGGCAGGGTAAAAAGATAAAAACAACGTACATTAAAACAGTGTGGCAGTGCAGCAGTTGTGAAGAGTAGGCGAGCCTGAACTGATAAGTTCTGAGGTTGGGAGCAGGCGAGAGTGGCAAGTTAGGTCAAGTCAGGTCAGGTCAGGTCAGGTCAGATGGTAAAAACAGTTCAGAACCTTCTGCTCCCCTTGGTGCTGAGAGGGTGACAAATGAGGAGGATCAGAGGGAGCGGGGCAGAGGGACTACCTGAGGTCAGAAGAGGCCCTTTGTTTTTCTAATTTCACAAGAAATGTTGAAAAATTTGTGATTTTGGTCTATGTTGTGTCGCTTTGCATGATATTTGAATGCATAATAGGCATTCAGTGCCATATGTTGTTTGTTTTAAAGTCGTAAAATACAGAAATCTCCTTTGACACTACCTTAAAGTTAAAAAATGTAAATGAACAATTTCAACACCCTAATATTTAATAGGAAACTGTATATTTCTCAGTTGGAAAGAGGATTATATTTTTATTCCACTTCAGACAACATGTAACATCAGAATTAAAGTGATTTGCACATGCTACATTCAGCTTGTGGGTGTAACTTAAGGATGAACCTAAAATCCATTGTAACTTTTACAGGTGGACGTAATGTTAGTAATTTCTACACATTTCCACTGGTTAAGTGTTTCTGTACTTTTTGAACAGTTTGTTTCTCTAACAAGGTGTCAGAGCCCTGCCTGTGTCTCTTGCCTGCTTGTCCTGCCCCTCTTGCCCTGCTGGCCGTTCCTCCTGTGATGTGCTTCACCTGTTTGTCTACTTAAACCTTGGTCTTCACACAAGTAGCTGAACTGTAAAATTCACAGCATGTGTTTTGTCCATGCATCCACTCATGGCTGTTCTTGCTCAGTCCACATCATGCTGTTGACATTTTGACGTCAGGAGACCAAAAACCACGCCTAACCAATGATCAGCTGGACCTCGCCATCGGAGGATTCAAACGGGAAGTTCTCAGATATTTTGGGATGAAAAATCCTCCAGATCGGGGAAGTGGCATCGTCAGGGACGGACTGCTGAAGCCTGGGGTTCCTCAGATGGAGTAATCCGCATTTTCTCCAGGCCTGAATCCTGCAGAAAACCTCTCATAACTCTGTACCCCAGAACCTCAGTGACCTGAGGACCGGGCTGCCGAGCCTCAGCAGACCGTAAGCCGGCTTGTGAACAGCATGAGATATTGTTGTGAAGCTGTAATTGATGCTCAAGGGCATAAGGCACCTTACTGAGACATTGATATCTTTGTTGTTTTATACCCTCCACTGTTGGCTTTTACGTCATTACATTGTTTGAGATGAGGAAATCACCGATGAGGAATGCTTCTAGGAATGTATTCTAGGAATCACAGACAAATTAGAAACACAAGGATGTGTTCGATTCAAATCCACTAATCACAAAAAGCTAAGAACAGTGGGATTTTGGATAAACTTTATGGAAAAGTTAAAGAGTCTTTACTACAGTAGCATCAGATCATGAAGGTAGGGAGCAGCACTTCCTACTTTATGGTCTTTTTTGCTCTGTGATTTCAGTTGATATATGTTGCACATTGACCATCGCTGTTCCACTGAATCAGAGATAAGAGAATCTCCCTGCTGTCCATTTCACATGCCTGCTACTCAGAAGCACTGATAAATCGCTGATACTTTTTTCTTTTTTTGTTGTTGCATGAACCCTGTTATCTTGTTGAGTTCAGACTGCAGCCGGCTGAGAACGGAGAGGACAACAGCAGATGTGGTATAACCGATTCCACGTTACTTCATTTGAAAGCATGTGCAATCATGTTTCCCAGGTTTGGGACAGAACAGGTTCACTGCAAAGCCACGGAGTTCAACTGGAAATATTGAACCGTGCACATACAGACAATAATAGACCAGCTTTTCACATATTTGAGTCATTTACATCTAAAATACTGCAGGAGCGAATCAATTTAAAAAAAACAAATGTACACAAATACTTTTAATCTGTAGTTAATTAGTGTTACTAATAAGCAAATTAAACTTGGTATTTCTCATATCTGGGGATGCACAAACACCAGCGTCATATATTGGTGGTAAAAAGATCCTCGATGAAACAAGCTCAACTTTGTTCCACAAGAAAATCAAAAAAAATCCATAAGATAAAAGAAACAAAAAAAACAAGCCAAAGTCCATGAGATCACGGGAGAATCACTGAGAGATGGTGGAAAGTTCAAACATGGGAACACAGAAATGCAGGAACGCAGAGTGAGACGCTGCCAACACAAGAACCCAAACACACACACCGATGTATACACACTGCTGTAACCAAGTGAAAACAATCACACACTCAGACACGGGAGAAAAACATCAGATCACTTCGCAATGAAAGATAACAATTTCACCATCACTATCAGAGAGTGAAACTGTAATAAAGAACATCTGAAGATATGACAGGATTCTGGGGACTAATTTGATAGAAATAAATACTTGTTGATGGAATCAGCAAATATTTTAATTAGATCAACTTCCTTCACACTTCTACCGCAATCGATCTTCCCCATGACCCATGACTCAGCTCTGTCGGCTCTAAGTTATACCGACTTCATAATGCAGCAGCTTTGGACCTTTTTTTCTCTTGACTTTTCTCACCTTCTGCAAAGGATTTCTAAACACCTGTCAATCCCTTCACAGTTTTGAGGCACAGATCTGTAGCTTATGCAGCAGCAGCGAGCACATGGTGCCCAGGTCCGTCCAGGTTGCATCTGCATTCAAACAAATGTAACGCAAGCATTACAATTCATAAAGTAAGTGTAATAAAGATCAAGACTCTAAAACACCTTACATTTTGTATTTACTCTTTTCTATTTGACCATATCTGATAATTTCAAGGGCTTTTTGTTCTTTTGTGATTTGTCAGTGTTTTCTACTGATGGTAAATCATTTACTTGGAGCGACAGCTTTTGGTGGAGGGTGCGGATGAGGCGACAGGCTTACCTTGAAAACTGGGTTACCAGATTATACACTCTCACAAAGTAGATTTTCTTTTCCCAGCAGGGTTTTAGCTCGCAATGTTCGACTCTTGCGGAAGCATCGTGGACAAAACCCCCCGTCAGCCGGCTGTAGAGTCACACCTGTTTCTTTTCTTTCCATGTTTGCATCCAGAATTAGATTTTAGGTTGGGTACACTTTCAGTCCTGTATGCATCAATCATTAATCTGCCCATTTTGCTGTGTGAACCTTTTTCTTCCTTTGTCTCTTTTTCATCCAGCAGCCCAAAGAGAAGGTCAACAGGAAACATGGGTGGCGGCCATATAAGAGTAACCTGTTGACTCATGTTTGGTGCAATTGTATGAGTGAATGACATGTGGGAGGTGATCTTTCCAGTTCTCTCTCTGTGTAGGAGCATTTGCAGCAGGGTGCGATTAAACTTCTCTGGAGGATTGCCTCGTGGGCAATGATGGGAAGTCCCGGTGTAATTCACACCAGACAGTTGAAGACTTAATTTGCATCGCGATGGCGGTTTGGTTAGTTTGGGTGGAGTTCTGGTATTCCAGCCACGGCACAAAGTCAGTGAAAATCTTGGGAAAAAATGTTCACAACTTTATCTGGTTTGGTTTACTTTCACGAAAAAGTTCGAAAGTGGACCAAACCACCTGGAAAGTGTCATGCAATGACAACAGCTGCTCGTTTGGGGGCGCTGTTGCTCAAAATCAACACTGACCAGTGAGGCCTGACCTTCAGAAATGGTTGCCCGGTTTGGGTTGAAAGCTCACACAGACTCTGTTCCATGCCAAAGAGGTGAACTCTGGTCCACCTGGAAATGTGGGTCTTGGTTCACTTGCAACTGAACTACAGTCTGGTTCACTGGGGGGAAAAAAACCATTGATGGAGATTAAAAAAAAAAAAAAAAAGCAACAAACACTTGGTGATTAAGTGAAGGTCTTGGTGTGGTTGCGTGTGTGTTTGCCATGCGATCTATCGAGGCGAGGGTAAGCAGTATAGAAGATGGATAAATAGCAGAATTCAAGGTTGGCTCTCATGGATTCATTGTTATGCGGTAACAACCTGGCGTTAAGAATATACAACTTCAAAAAAAAACTTCTTTTTAAAACTGCATACTTAAGATAATTACAATTAACTCAATTATCAGAATCACACCTGTCCTCAAAACCTGTTGAAACAAGAAAACAGGCAGACTACCTTGTTTTCTTTGCCGGCATAACTTGATGTATGAAGGCAGCAAGGTTGAAGTTGTTTGAAGCTCACGTCGTTTGTTGATTTTCAGTCTGCCTGGAAGCAAAGATACTGAGCCTGAGACACATGTCATGAAGCCTCACGTTGTAATGTAAAGAAAAAAATTAAATCAATGTGACCGAGTCCAGTCTAGCCACATCCTGTCTTCTCCACATGCTGCTACCTGCTGCACCAGATAACAGGGTTTATGTAAACATAACTTAAATGTATCAGGGATTCTGAGCCACAGGGATGTGAAGATAAAAGCAGTAAACCCTGTTATCTCTGTCTGCAGTCAGACACAGAAAGGTGAAGTGTGTGTATGTGTGTGTGAACATGTGATCTAATGAATCATACATTACTTATTAAGTTACATTATTTACTGTGGTTTTTTTTTAAATGTTTTACGATGTCTGCTGTACAATCTATCTATCATACCATTTTGACCAGTGACGTTAGTCAGTTATGATGATGTCTTAACTGTGGCATCTGAAATGGACCACAAAACCATGAAGAATCACTTTTATTCCCCATTACATGGATTACATGGTTGACCACTGCTTACCTGTGCAACACATGGAACCAGGTTTCACACTGGAAACCTGGTGGAGGAAGTGTGATGTTCTGGGCAATAATCTGCCCGAGTCTTAACCTTGACATCCATTTTTTTTGTTCGATACTTGAATCAAGCTGGTGATCAGGGATTATGAGCCCTAGGTTTTCTTTCCACGGTCACTTATATGTGGAATTGTTGGGTTTTACTCTGTAAAAGCGCCGTGACGTGACTGCAGTGTATTTGGAACAATAGAAATAAAATTGAATCGACCATTGAAGTATTGTGACAAGAGGTACTGACTTTCACCTCCATTTGACAAGATACAGCAGAAGAAAAAGAAAATGGAAAAATGAAGGAATAGGCACAGTACGAGACAATCCTCAGCACGAGGAACAGTGAAGAAACAAGCCACGACCACACAAAAAGAAATGGCAAACTAATAAACACAAGGACTGAGACACACTTTAACGGCGTAACACTCTTCCTCTATATATCTGTTTTTGTGGAGGCACTAAAATACCCCAGGTGAATGCCACTTGAATAAATCAGATCATCCCCATTTTTAGGTCTTCTATTTTGAACTTTATTTTGTGCTGTTGTTTGACTCCACAGTGAAATTAGGTCTCTTACTCCTCTATCAGGCTTGGCTATAACAGGGTGTAACTGTTATGTAAACAGCTAGTCATGTCTCCAGAACTGCAGGTTCCTGGTCGGCGGTTACTGACCCCAACCAACTTGCCCTACATTTGTTGTTTGTTCTTTCTTCAAGCCATTTGGTTTGTGCCGTTGGTGATCAGCATTGGGCCCGAAACCATGAGTCTGGAGGTTCCCTTCAGTGCCTGAGAGAAATTTCAGTGTTTAGATCAACCGAAAGGCCCGCTGGCCAAAGTTGACTTGCAAGAGGCTCCAGTCCGGCCTGCCAAACCAATAAACAAAGGAAAGAAATTATTGATATTGTGGTAAACACAACACTGAGACCTAAGATGAGGTATTGGTGACGCTGATATGAAAGCCAGCTGCCTCGCTGCGAAGATTCAGGGTGAGTTTGTCAAAACATGTTGAATGCAGCAGCTATAAGAGCAGTGTTTTTGACATTTCCTTATTTTTAACACCAGAAAGTATAATTAAAAGTTTCTTTTTTATTGAGATTGTTGTCTTTTTTTTGTGTGTGAAAAAGTCGACATTTCCATCATGCACACTCTGCACCACATCAAAGTTTGAATTTGAAGGTCATCATGGCACCGTTTCACTTGTCCGGCCCATACAAGATGACACTGGGCTGCAGTGTAGCCCCTGGAATAAACTGCATTTGACAGCCCTGCTTTAGATAAAGTCCTTTATACAATGGTGCAAATACCACAAGTATCCCATGTGGATCATATTTAAGGTCCTGTTATATAATATACACCGCAACATGCATTTAAAATGTTTTGGTCTGCGTTAACAGCAGATGGGAACTTTTTTCAGGAAACTGAAAGGTAAATAAAAAGTGCCTAATCTAAAAAGTGAAACAAGCATTAAAAATCTGAATAACCATATGTGTGCATAGGAACTGCTCTCTCCTGTGTGGAATTCTCCCTGTGCGTGCGCAGGTTTCCTCTGGATACTCCAGTTTCCTCCCACACTCAAAAAAAGTTAATTGGTGCCTGCAAATTGTGTCTTTGTGTCAGACTGGGGGATTGTCCAGGGTGTACCCTGACCCCGTTCGGCCTCGCTAACCTAAACAGGAAGGAAGCCGTATAGGAGGTGGATGAACGTGTGCTCATGACCAGTTTGGGATGGTTTTCCAAATGAGTACATTTGTTGATTTTGTATCTGTATCTCACATATTGTTGCGATGAAGATCGTGTACTCGATTCTCACATGTACATCAGTCTTTAGATGAGTCAAATCACTTTGTTCTTTATTCTTAATATTTTTCCAAGAAGGAAAGAATCCTGAGACGGCATACTGAAAAGTGCCTTCACTTTACCCATTGTTGCCAAATTTCTGTGATCACGTTCCGTTAGGTTTGCTTCGTCCTAAACCTTTCAGTCTGATGTCCACAGGACAGACTGGCAGGAAAAGACAAGCTGATCAACATTCTAACACAAGGAATACTTAAACAGCACAATCCAACAACAACCCTGTCAGATACATTTGAGTCTAATTTCAGCACTTATGGTGAATCCATCACTCCATCTTAACCAATACTGCCCTCTCCTGGCCACAGATTTTCTTATCCCTGTTAACTCAAATGGGGACTTTCTAAAGTCAGCGGCTGCTTGTGTGCACCTGCAGGAAATTCAGTGAACTGCTTTGGCTTGTTTCGAATTGTTGGTCATCTACTGTATTTATCCTGTCATCGTATTGACAATCTCTATCTTTGTTTTCTAGAAGAACATTTTATATAGAAATAGTTTTTTTGCCCCTTTTTCAACTTTTTTTTGTCAGCTTCGGTAAGACTTCTGGATTATCGGCAAATCTACATAACCCAAAGGAATGTTTGACTTTTTTGCAGGTGTTTTGACAAGTTCACAGAAATATAGGTACAAGGTTTCATTTCACCTGCAGTGTCATTGACATATGCCAGCCACACTCGCCCAAATCTGTCAGTAAATAGCTTTTGGCCAGAATAATATTAAGCTGCAGGGTTTCATTGCAAAAGGTAACCTTGGAAGGGCACGTTGACCAACCCAGTATATCTCATTCACATACAATAAATAACCAGATCTGTCCTGCTGGTTTCCTGACTGCTTTGTAACTCACCGTCGACTCTGTTTATTTGGGTATTTGCTGTCTGTCTGCCCTCTCAGACAGGTCAATACTTGGTTCATACTCTCTGCCAGGGAGAATGCCTGCTGTTGAATTTCCTGCCACAAAATATACTGACACAAGAAAAAGTCTGTGAGACTTTAAGAGATTATTGGCCGTTGATAAAATATGACCTGGCCTGCATTCAATTTACAACCAGAGACAAACGTGTTTAAGATAGAGCCACACAGCTGTATTTCCTGTTTTTTAATAAACCCACAAAAGAAGGATTTTATGTCACAAATGGTCGAGAGCGAATGTAGGATACACAAGTTCAAAAGTTTACTGACTTTAAGTTAAACTCAAAACTTTCACTTTCTCGTGAAGTTTTGTGTCCCTGCAGCTTTCTGCTGACCAGTACTCCATACTGCCACTAAGTTCAGTGAGTGTGTACCAGGAGTAATATAGATTCATAACAGTAAAAAAAAGCATCAATACAATACCAGAAAAGGTGAAAAAATATGTATAACATATCCGTTATATTAAAAAAAAAGCATTAATAATGATCAGGTATGGATAAATAGTATCATTAAACTACAGTGATACTAAAAAGAAGCTCCATGGCAGTTTTTTCACTGAAATCCCATCTGCCTTCAATGGCAGTGTTTTCACTGCTGTTGGCAATTTTTTGCGAAACATTTTACTGAATCCTTAACAGAAGTCAAGGCACACTATTCCTCATGTTTCGGTGTGCTTTCTATAAGCACACTCACAAATCTGGACAAAGAAAGAGGAATAAAATTAAGATGGACTCTTGATAGTATTTATTATGACTAATGCAAGTGATAAAACATCATGTTAGGAAGTATTGGATAATTTAATGAAGCATGTTGTATTTGAAAATAGCTGAATTGTTGTTTAGTAGTGGATTGTTGCTTCTTTATTCCTAAAATAAGTCTTCCTGACAGAAACCAGCAAGATCTCTCTTTGCAAGACCCAGTAGAAAGTGTGTATCAGCTGTACCTGTGAAGCATTAGCAGCATCAAATAAACATGACGCTGCTGATGACGACAACTCAGTTCTTTTGTTTTTATCTCTTTCAAATCTTGCAACACAACTATAATTTCATTGCCAGAATGTTTGGATCAGCATAAAATTCCAGATTAAATTCCGAGAAACTTTCTTGTGAAGCAGTTTCTTTATTTTTTCACTCCAAACATGGTTAACTGGATCAGATGGGAAGTGTTTATCAGCCCTTGGTAGTTAGAGGGACAGAACAAAGATCAAATGTCAAATATGGGTGAAAATGAGACAATAGCTGCCAGAAAGTTAACAATTCCGATGTCTGACAGGCTTCATTGTTCACAGATGAAGACTCAAATAAAACACAGAACTTTGAAGCACGTGTAAATTACTCCGACAGACAGCGATCCCGTTAGCGGGCACGGTGGTGTCGGAGCGTCCATTCATCCATCACAAGACTTTCTGAAAGACAGCGCTGTCTTCAGCGGACAACAAAAGAACCCAAAGAGTGCCACCTTGAAGAAGTTTTGAGGCTCAGATTGATGACCCTGTCAAGTCCATAAACATCCCTTCATATTCATACATTTTCCAATAACTTCCACATGCAACATGTGTCTGGATGAACAGTTGGGACATATGAAAACCATCCATTTGTTGTAAATATTGGATCTTTTGAACGGAATAACTTATAAGGAATGTTTTATCCACATGTTGGAGCAAACAGTGTTGGGCTTCAATGGGAACTAGAAAATCACATTAGAGAATGATGCAAAGGGTCCAGTAAACCAACCACCAGCAAGGTCAACTTGTCAAAAACACACAGCAACCTCTGGGAGTGAATGAACTCTCCAGATCCTTTCCAGGTCTTTTTGTAACATTATATAAGGTTATCCCAGACAGGCTTACTCACTGTTACATATTTGCCTTCCGAGGGCGGGACAGACAGGACCGGTAAAAGAGTTCACACTGTATCACATTTATTGATTGTGACTTGTGAGCACAGTCCTCTGCATGCATGCCCGGCTCCTCCTCACACATGACAGTTACTTGAGCAGCCAACACAGCAGCAGCGACAATCGGTTGGAAGTTATCTGAAAGTCATTTCACAAGTGTTGGAACTGGATGAAATGACAGCCATGACAAACAAGTTGATACAGTCCCAAAACTTATCACAGAGTTCACACACCAAAGTCTTGTTCAAGGATAAAAATCACCTAATATTGCATAACCGCTTCTGTCAACAAACCCTCCATGCTGGACCTCCCTCTTGTAAAAAAAAAAAAAAAAAAAATCAGTCCGTTGCAACAGAGTTTGTAATGTGTAGGTGTCAGGGAATAATAATAAACTTAGAATGACCTTTATTCCACATGCAAGTCAAATAACTTGTGTTTGGTTCAAAATCAAAATCAATTAACCTGTTTTTCTTGGCCAAACAATCCATAATATCAGTTAATGATCATCCCTGACATATGGGTTGGGGTTCATCAAATATTATCACAAGGATTTTATTGGCACTCAAAGTTAAGGAAGCAATAACAGATAACTAACTCGGTGTGTGCAAGGAGACAGGCTGCCTTGTTTAATCTACTGAGGACTTTGTTGCTGCTACGTTTGGAGTTTTAAATGCGGCTCCCGACCTGTCCTGATCACTTTTTCTGTGAATGTTCATGAAAGCTTGAGACGCACGGTCTATATCCAATTTAGAGCCGGCTCGAACGCCCGAGCTTTGACTGAACCCAACAGTTTATGTGAGAAAACTCTGTCAACTGCAGGAGGCCAGAGACGTGACAAACACAGATGTTTCCATGACGTGCCTAACACCAACCATCTGTAACGTCAGTCAAACTTCAAGATTCATAGAAACTGGACAACAGAATGAATTACTTGCATGTTTGGAGGACTGCTCAGTATACAGTATGTGTTTGTGATTTTCTGCTGTAACGTGAGACAAGTTTGCCAGACCATCAAGACCGCACGCTATCTCTGCAACCTCCGCAGAACAGAGGTTACTGTAAAGAAGATATCCGACCGCTGTAGAGACGACACCGCAGGTGTAAAAACTACGGAAGACGCCTAGGGGAGAAAAGATCACACATTATTTTCTGAGAGCTGCACAAGTGTTTTTATTGATTAAATAGAAATATACCTTTAACATTTTACATATATACATGTGTGTTATTATTTAGGACTGGCTGAATTTGTGCAGGTTTTTGTGTTTTATGTGATTATGCTAAATCCAAAAAGTCTGAATGTAAGGAGAAAAGGAAGGCTAACAGACTAAAGGCATGAAACAATAGAAACTTGCATTTCTTGTGGGATTGATGTTTGGAAAAGAGCAAAGCCGTATGTAACATATGCAATGAATATTTTAAAAAATATGAAATCAATTCAAATGTGTGGTGTCAGTGCAATACTAAACAAAAAGTTACAGATGCCCAACATACGACAACCTGCCTCCGGCAGATGGATGGAGCTCCTTGCATGACAGCCTTCCTCACTGCTGTGTTTGTGAATGGATGAATGGGACTAATGTAAAGTGGTTTTAGGGTTGTTAAAGCAGAACCACTGTATCTGTGTAAGTAAAATAGATTTACATTAAAGTTCTCTGTGATTTTGGGGTTTAAAGTTAACATGATTTTGTTGTGATTTTCTCAAACGGAGCACTTTTTCTATAAACTCAGTGTTTTGCTCTAGTGTTTCTACAACAGGGAGAGAGTAGCACGTTATTGAAAGTTGATTTGTTTAGCACGTCGCAGCTGATGCACTGATAATGGTGGCTGCTGCATCACTGTGCTGAGTGGGATGTCTGTTTTTAGATTAATATCGGCCAATGACCTGTTTACTGAGCACACATCTAGCTTTTTCCCGTAAATGTGTTCCCAGAACACATGGCATACTGAGAAACGGCGTCAGTACGTGGAAGGAAGAGCTGGCATGGCACTCGTTGTCACGTTGATGTGGGCACAAAGCGACAGTATAGAGGCAGGTTTCCAAACATTACTCCATGAGTTTAGAATGGCTGGGAAACAGAGTGTCTGCAGTTCGTTATATCATATTGAAAATAATAACAGCAAACACATTTCTTAATATAGCAACAATGTGCTGGACAACAGAAAACATATCAGTGTGCAATAAAAGTTCTGTTTTCGTAATTATAATTTGACACTTCAACACATTTTGAATTTATTTAAGTATGGTGTGTCATTGGAAGCACAGCAGGCTCATGCAATGTGAAGATCTATATATTTCTGAAAATGGCGAAAACAATTTAACGGTTTGTGTCTCTGACTCCTCCACAGTGATCTGTTTAAGTTTGATCTATTTGCAATGCAACCAAATTGGGTTCGAGAGTTGAAAAATCCCAAGAGAATGGGCAACGAATTAATCACATATTAAAATGATCAAAGGCAAAACACAGAGAAAACATTGTGCATTTCCTGCACTGGATCAATATGAGCGCCGAGGTCTGTGTCGTGAGAATGTAATGCTGTCATCTAGTGGCTGGAAGTCAAGACTTCACTGCATCGCCTCTGTGCTGCTGGCTTCAAACTTCAACACTGCTCTTCATGGCTGTTTGACAGTAACTGATATTTTATTTTATAATCCTTGCTCTCCTTGATCAACCTGACATTTTGTGCAGTCAAGATGTTGTTTTTTTTTTCAGCCATATATAATTCTTAATGCACAGAAGATCTGTGGTCCAGCCTGAACTCAGGCTGCCCAGAGAAGCTTTAGCATTATGTGATCAAAAAACACAGACTTGATTCTGTGGTGTTTTCCCCAATAATACCACTAAGGTTTCAAAATGAAACTTAATGCAGACCTACAGAAATTTAAATATTGTGGTGTCTGCTGGGAGGGAGAATTCCTGGTGCACTGATGGTGGGGGTTAAAAAGGCGGAAGTGCAAGTCCAAAGCGGCTTCCTGTAACTCTACTCCCTGGTCTCCTATTTTCATGACCTCCACAATCTACTTTTTTTTTTATTTCCACTGTTTCTCTTGCAGCCTAAATGATCCATGGGCCAGAAGTTGGGGACTCCTGGATATATACATCTAAAAATGACAAAGACATTACTTTTATTATTATTATTAATATTTATTTATTTTTTATTCCATATTTATCCCAGGTAACCCAATGTACTCTGATGTACTGCCAGCTGTTTTCTTTCTTTCTATCATTTGTTGTGTTCAGAGTCGTGGGTTGCTGGAGCCAGTCGTAATGTGATGGCATGATACATCCAGTTCATCGCAAAGCAAAAAAACCCAAAAGTTTTTTGACAGTGGAAGGAAACTGGAGCACCCAGACATAAACCCATGTAAGCAGAGGGAGAACTTGCTCAGAAATGCCTGGCAGGTGTTTGAACTGCCTCCACTTTAGACTGGATTTTATACGTCATAACCCCAGTGTTAAACCCAGAGCTTATGAGGCGTAATATTACTTATTGCAGCTTGAAAGCAAATGACTATTTGGCTATTTCTTTGAGCTTCGCTGGAGAGCAAATAATTGGCCTTCAAGAACCTGAATTTTGCGTTTCAGTTCCCTTATGGTAATCTGATCATTGTACTTCTTAAGTGCCTCAGGTATTTTTTTTTCAAGATCCTTGCATCTCTTCTCTAGTTCATCATTTCTCATCTTCCATTCAGAAGCTTCTTCATTGCTTTTCTTCAGTTTCATTTGCATCTCCCATACCTGTTTTCTTTCCCTTTCCAGCATTTGATCATAATATTCCACCATATGTATAGGACAGTGATAGTTTTCTTGTGTAGAGGGAGTGGATTTAAGGTTTTTCCCTGGTTTCTCTTTGGCTTTGTCCTGCTGTTCCCTAATATTCTTAGAAAGTGTTTCATTTTCTTTGAGCACCTCTTGGTGTCTGTTCAAGAGATCTGAAAATTTCAACTTGAGTGCTTTTATGTCATTTTCAGCAGTCTTTTCTCTCTGAAGATTATGTACTTCTTGCTTCAGGACAGAAATTGCCTGCGTTGCCTCTTTGAGCTGCTGGCTTTCTTTCTTTTTTTGCTCTTGGTTGCTCCTTGTCAGTGCCTGACATTTCGTTTTATAATCAGTAAGCTCCTTGTTTAACCTGACATTTTGTTTAGTCATGTTACTAAGTTGTTCCTTCAGCGATTTGATCTCCCTTTCTGCTTCTGTTTGTTCCTTTTTACTTTCGGACACTATTTTCTTTAACCTCAGTACCTCGTTCCTTAACTCTAAATTTGTAGCCATCTCAAGAATTTCATGCTTTCTTTCCTGTGTACAGCTTTCAAGCATGATTCTCAATTTGTCCGTTCTTCTATCAGCGGCTGACGTAACCTCCGACCCTCTTGAACAACCAGAGCCTACAGCTGAGGATGTTCTGGTAGTGTTCTTTCTGGTGTTTGGCTGGCTTTTCTCCATTGTGCACCAATAATATTGAATTTGCTGCTAAATATTGAATTTGCTGCTACTGCTGCTGTGAGACCAGAGTCTGACTGTTCACCTTGGAAACCTCCTGAGTTCTCACCACATCAAAGCTTTGATGTTCAAGCGATGTCATCACTTGATGGTGCTGCTGCTGTTGCTATAGCAACACACTAAGATAACAACAAACTGAGTCTGAGTGCTGATGGAGAGTGCAAAGGATTCATCAGTCCTTGTGTGACCGGTGTGGATCTGTCTTTGCGTTGTTGTAATGACGAATCAGGCGTTTATCTTTTTGGAGGCAGTTTCCATTTATTTCTGACACACAGTAGAAACACAAAAAAAAACCTCCAATCAGCAGTCGCCAAAATACGTGCCCCTAAACAGATCAATTAATGACAAAATGAATATCTCATAATAAATTTACAACAGAAATTTCCCCGGACTCAAAAGATGCCTACCTCTCCCACAGAAATCAGGGACGGAAGGGAGAGAATTGGCGCGAGGACGGTTCTTATAAAGGGCAGTGTTACATGTATTATGGCACCCAAACCAAAGTTCCACCTGCTGACTAGGAGGTACAAACAGTCAGGCATTAACTGAACCAAAAAGAAAGAAACAAACAAGAACCAGATGCAGATTTTGTGTAATTATTAGAAAAAAGAAAAACTAATATGCATATTCCAAATATATACACATGCACAGCTGTATAATCGACCCTGTTACACTTGTGTCCCCCACTTTGCTTTGTGTACAGCCTCAGGACACTGGATTTAGGGTGAAACCCTCAGTGCATTGTGAGGAGTTTCCTACTAGATATTTTGCAAAAACTTTTTTTTTTCTCTCTCTGTCAAAAATGTATACTCTTGCACCACAACAAAGTCTCCTTAGTTAAAACTGAAAGTTTATTACAGCACTACTTTACTGGTCCAACCCAAGATAAAACTGGACTGCATGAGTTTGACACCCCTGGTCCTGCAGGTACATTTCCATTTTTAGTGCAGTGGTTTGTTGATTAAAAAAATCGATTAAACAATTTGAATTGAGTCACTAAAACGTATGAAATGTCAACAGAAATAACCCCTGAATGACCGAAAAATTAAGTTTAAAAATAAATCTGATGAATCTGATGGAGAAGCGTTCACCTGGAAGCAGCTGTGTGATTGGCATGTCGTGCAACCAATCATGAGAGCGTAAACGTGACCATATATGGTAGACGCCGGCTTTCTTAAAGTGAGCGTCCAATCACAGTGGGCAATGGGAGGAGACTTGTCGATTTACCCCGCATATCTAACAACCAATCAGAATGCGCCCAGCCTATGACGTTTTAGTAGGCGTAGTTCTGAAAGAACCAACCATACGCTTGTCTGAGTCAAGCTTGGTTGGAGCGCAGAGACAGAGGAACTGCTGCTGTCAGAAGGTAATGAGAGAAATGCAGACAAAGATTAAGGTTTAGCAGGTTTACCACGCGGTGTTGGCTCCTGTTATCTGTTCGTGCATGCGCGGGACGTGGAGACGGTGGAAATTTAGCGGGGCCAGCCTCGCTGAGGCGGCCCCCCGAGCAGTGGAGCCCTCACTAAAACTCACTGATCCTTCATTACTTGACAGCTTAGCAGCTAGCAGCTAGCTGGCTAACGCTCAGGCTGAAGACATGAATGGGAGGATAAAGGAGGGTTTAATCGGGGTGGGGTGAATAATGAGACCTCGCTAACATCTCGCCCATGCCACGGTCAAAGTTAAGCCTCGCCACGACCTGGCTAATTATAGTAAAATATAACGGAAGTTGTCTGTCATTGACATGAAGCTGCATGGTGTCCAAAATGGGCATTCGTAGGATTTTTGTCTAGCGAAAAATAATTAGCTTTATTTACTGCAGCTTTGTTTCTGGATTGTGTTTAGTTTAGCCTGCACAGGCCAGATAATGTTATTTCTACTGCTCCATTCATGAAAAAGCAATTCACGGCGATTTACAAGAAAATAGCGGAATTACGAGATTAAGATCGTGTAGTATGTTAAAAGAAAAATGATAAAGATTAAGAAAGCCATAAAAAGGACAGTAATGTCAAATCTTGATGATTAAGGTAATAAAATAAGTCCAATATATTGTTTATTATAAGCAATGTTTTAAGGCCAGAGTTTAGGTGAGTGTGTCAGCACCAGAGGCAATCCAAAGCTTGATGGATCAAGGATCCACAGGCAGCCAGTGAAGAGATTGGAGCTCAGGTGTGATGTGCTCCACCCTCGTTGTGTTTGCGAGGACTGTGGATGAGCTGCAGCCATCTGTAAACACATTATTATAATCCAGCCTGCTGAAAATCAATGCATGAACCAGTTTCTTTGAATCTTGGTCACAAATTAATTCTTGCAGTATTTTTCAGATGGTTGCAAACTGATTTTACAGGTTATTGTCTTGATGTTGTTGTGCCCATTGAAAAATAATTTGCTCCCTTGCTCTGTTGCTGTATCTTTGTTTTGTGTAATTGACTGTTTCCCAGTGGTTGTGTCAGTCTGAAATGGGTGCAGCTGGAAAAAAATAAACAGGACTACTCATCTATTGTTCACGCTCATGAAATGATCTCTCACCTGCAGATATGTTTCATCCACAGATTGACATACTGTTTACCTGAAGACCACACAAACAATAGTGATATTTTTTGACTTTTATAAGCTTGACATTAAGCTTTTGTTAAGCAGCAGTAACCTCATCCAAGGTGGTTCTGTAGCTACTAATCACACCTGCCTTTAGTCTGTCTGTATATATTTGTTTTTAGGTGCTAGTTAAAGACATGAGTGGGTTTTCCTTCATGTTTAGGATCCTTATCATGTAGTTATGGTCATTCATTTGGCAAAACCAGGCGGACACAATTAGATCCCTTGAAAATCGCTTTACATAATTGCAATCTCCAAAAATTCTCAAGGTGAATAGCTCCACTGGTGATTTTAGTGGATTCACTTGTAATAATTTGACTGTCATGTTTTATTAAAGCTCGTGTCCGGAGTTTTGAAAGAGAGAGGCTTTTTTTAATCCAACGTCTTGGGTTCCGCCCTCCCTCTGCTTTCATGAGCGACCAAGCCACGCCCCTTTAATTGTGCACGGGGTAGGGTGAAAGTGAGAGCCTCAGAGTCCTACAGCATCCTCCATGTTTAGCTGTTTACGGTGGATGTTCAGCAGGCAGTGGATATATCCGTGGTAAGCGCGGCGGCTGCTGCGGAGCTAACTCACCTCTGCCAGGGCGAGTGCGCGTGCTCCCTGGCTGCGTGCACACTTTGATTGACGGCACGACAAGGTGGAGGCTCGAAATGTATTGGCTGACGCTGACCGGCGCTTTTTTGGATAACATGGGGGTCTATGAGACGAAGGCGGGGCTCATAAATACATTTTTATATTGCTTTATGCTAATATTATAAAGTATCGAACCAGACTGACACATTTAAGCTCTGTTAAAAAATGATACATACATTGGAAACGAACGGAAACTCCGGACACGAGCTTTAAGTTGGACAAAACATACTGAAAAGAGTTATCCTTATGAGATGAATGCTGTTGAAATGTTATTTTAAACATGTTTTAAAATTTGCCTTTATGGTTTACCTTCCATAAGCAAAACATTTAGTTTAACAGTTGGTCTTTTTTGTTTTGCAAATCATGAATTTTTATGCATATTCACTTAAAGGTGCATTAAGGAGTTTTACAACCTTAAAAATACTTATTTTCCACCATAAATATGTTACTAATTTTTAATGATGTGTACAATGTGCCCTGACATATTCATTACAAGTACCTCTAACAGCGCTAAATTGTCACTTGAAAGTTGCAGTGCCGGTCCGGCACCAACATTTTTTTGGGGAGAATTTGAAAGGAATGACGTAATGCGCGCTCCGGCTGGATAGGTTTCATTTTGTCCGCCATTACTCCGCCAGATGCTTTAGTGAGCAACAACTGAGCAGGATTTTCCAGAAAGTAAGAAAAGACTGGCTTCTAGCACTGCCACAACTCCAGCACAGACTCCACCAGGTAAAAGAAACTTAAATCTTACTTGAGCGCAACTAAACGAGCGAGGAAGGAGTTCCCCTCTTCCGCGCACGCGAGCCACAGGGACGAGTTTTTCACTAAGCTGCATTACGCCCAAGGCCTGCAGGGGGCGCTGTTTCACATAAAACGTGCAAACTCCTTAAGGCACCTTTAAATCCAGTGTTTAAAGGTGCATTAAGGAGTTTGCACGTTTTATGCGAAACAGCGCCCCCTGCAGGCCTTGGGCGTAATGCAGCTTAGTGAAAAACTCGTCCCTGTGGCTCGCGTGCGCGGAAGAGGGGAACTCCTTCCTCGCTCGTTTAGTTGCGCTCAAGTAAGATTTAAGTTTCTTTTACCTGGTGGAGTCTGTGCTGGAGTTGTGGCAGTGCTAGAAGCCAGTCTTTTCTTACTTTCTGGAAGATCCTGCTCAGTTGTTGCTCACTAAGCATCTGGCGGAGTAATGCCGGACAAAATGAAACTTACCAGCCGGAGCGCGCATTACGTCATTCCTTTCAAATTCTCCCCAAAAACATTCTGGTGCCGGACCGGCACTGCAACTTTCATGTAACAATTTAGCGCTGTTAGAGGTACTTGAAATGAATATGTCAGGGCACATTGTACACATCATTAAAAATGTGTAACATATTTATGGTGGGAAATGAGTATTTTTAAGGTTGAAAAACTCCTTAATGCACCTTTAAGAGATTAGAAACATTTGTGCTGATTCAGCTTTTGGAGAAGTGCAGGACAGTGGCTGCCTCTCGTGCTGTCCGTATAAGTGACTAGCTTTGGACTACAGCGACAGCTGCTACTGAATGTCACAGAGCAGCTGTGGACACACACACACACACACACACACACACACACACACACACACACACACACACACACACAGAGGCTGTGGTAACGTGAGGTGGAAGGCCCCATCTCATGAGGACCATTAATGTGTCAATTATTTTTGTTGGTGCGTCTCCATGTGGATTAGTAAGAAATGCGGCTGATGCTTCTTCTTTATGACACTGAAAAATACAAACAGTTGTTAATCTTTCTCATCCTTTTATTATTGCAAAGTCTGCTGCTAATTGCAAGTTTTCAAATTTCTGACAACCCTCAACTGGCACAAATAAGCAAGGTGCTTGTCAGTGAACTGTAAAACGGTCCAGAGCGTAAGGATTGGCCCGGCCATTTCCTCCCCCCCCCGCCCAATGACATGTTGAAACGTGCGTCTGGTTCCTCTCATGTGGAGGAGTGAGAGTGAATGAGCTGAGTAGCTGCTAAGAGCCTAACAGGCCAGTAGGAAATTGAATTGGTGCTTGTAAACGGGGCATTGACTCCCGGTCTATTTAAAGGTGTGAAAGCCTTCGGACTAACGCTGCATCGTCGTCTCCCTAATGACACGGCCAGCTGACACTCCAAACACGTGGTGGTCTGCTCGGACGCTGACGGTTTGAAATGGAATTGTTATATCAACTTAATCCCTTTGTTTTAAATGACTCGGTATCTTTTTTGCTTTTTTTCGATTCCGCTGCTGTGTATTCAAATACAAGTGAAATGACTTAATTCTCTGCAATGCAAGATTTTCTAAAATCAGGACAACTGATGTGCAACATCTGGCAATCGAAGACAGCGGTTCCCAACCTGGGGTTCGGGACCCTTTAGGGTCCGAGGTTTCCAGAATTAGAACAAACCAGGGCAGCTGCCCACTGTCGTATGTTTGGGTGAGAAATCAAGGGTGGAAAAATTTAGATTTTGCAAGATTTGTGTGAATATTGGAGGCATTAGAGGCCATTCAGTGGGGAGTTTCCATGTTCTTTGGGCTACTTTTTGAGGACAATGTTGGAACTTTTCACAAAATGTCTCCTTGTAAGTGTAGAAATGGAAAAATGCAACTTTTTGAAAAGGCTCCAACTCCCTCTCTGTGGAGGGGGGCGAGAACAAGTGCATATTTGTGTGGTTTAATACAAAAACAACCACCATCTCAGACTTGTCTGAGATCCAGGTCATGTGTTGGCGAAGTTCATCGAGGCCAGGCTGAGCAGTTATAAATGTTTTACCCTCAGCGCTGGAAATAGATTTATACATTTATATCACAGGCTGTGAGCAGCGAGGCCTGCATCCTACCCAGAGGGTTTAAAGTGCTGTTTCTGGAAACACAATGATACATTTCACTTTAAAATATCTTTGTAATTTTCAGATAGCATTACCGCTTCAGGTCAACATGATGACACATCTGTCGTTTATTACAGTAATTAGACAGGTTATTTTCTTTCTGTGCTTCATTCATTTTGTTTTCCACTGCAGTCCGAATGAACTCCACTTTGGTTTCATTCCTCTTTCAACACTCGTTGCCTTTTGTGTGCTTTTCTTTCATTATTCCTTCATAATCCACAGTCCTGCTTGATTTAGTGTTGGTTTTTTCCCCCTGTCCTGTTCAGTTGACTCTCTTCTTTCACTAGAATTTTTTTTTCTTAACCTCTTCCATAAAGCCTCCAGCCACACCGATGACTGTGCAACTTTTTCAGAACACAGAAACAAACTAATCATACAGGATTGGCTCATTTGCACTCACTGGTTTAAAACACGGGAGTGATGATATTGGCCTAGCAGTGTATTTTTTGAGGGCGTATTGTATTGCAGTTAATCGTCTTATTGCTGTTTTTCCTCTTCCTCAGCTTTCCATCCAGCACCATGGGAAAGAAGAGTCGGGTGAAGACTCAGAAGTCCGGTTCAGGAGCCACCGCCGTGGTTTCCCCGAAAGAGATGATGTATCTCATCTCTGAACTGCTGCAGAGTACGTCTCCCTTCACGACAATACACCACACTTTTTATAACACTCCAGGCTGCTCTGCTCGTTCTGTTTATTTCCCACTTGCACACACGGCAGTGTTTATCTGTTAGATTCTCTGAGTTTAGTGCAACACATGTAATATACTGTGCAATCCACACTTTTCAGGCAGTTGGTCGTCATGTTCAGTGTCAGTATAAAGAATCAGGAGTGAGCTCGGAAAGATGGAGGCAGCTGGAGGCGTACAGTCCCGCTTGGGTCTTTACAGCCTTCATTCATTTTCTCACTCAGTCACAAGTTTTAACCACCATGACTGTGTGATCTGACGTTTTCCCAGAATGCAGCAGTGCGGCGCCCTCTGCTGGTAAGGAGTGGGAGGAGTACATCCAGATCAGAGGTTTGGTGGAGAAGATCCGCAAGAAACAGAAGGGTGAGTGCAGCGAAAATAGTGTAGCTTTACCTGCATATATGGAAAATACAGACCACGGCTATGAGACGGGGCTCAAGAGGATCAGAACATTTCTCGTGCGCGGTGTCCTTGTTCAGGCATGTCGGTCATGTTCGAGGGCCACAGAGAGGACTACTTCTCCGACCTGATGTCCTGGGCGCAGGAAAACGGCGCCGCCTGTGACGGCTTCACCGTGGACAACTTCGGAACGGAGGGCTACGGCCTGCGGGCCACCAGAGACATCAAGGTCCCGACACTTTCATGCATACCGGCGGGCTTCAAAGACGGGATCCAAATGACTGACGCTGTTGATGCCGGTGTGTGTGTGTGTTTGTGTGTGTGCAGGCGGAGGAGCTGTTCCTGTGGATTCCCAGGAAGATGCTGATGACGGTGGAAGCAGCTCAGAACTCTGTTCTAGGTAAGCGAGAGATACACTCCTTTAACAACATTCAAGGAGCTTCTGTCATCTACAGTTACATGATCGTGACCATCCCTGCTGTCTGTGTCCCAGGTCCGCTGTACAGCCAGGACCGGATCCTGCAGGCCATGGGCAACGTGACCCTGGCGCTGCACCTGCTGTGCGAGCGGGCCGACCCGGCGTCCTTCTGGCAGCCGTACGTGCGCAGCCTCCCCCAGGAGTACGACACGCCGCTGTACTACCAGCAGGAGGACGTGCAGCTGCTGCTGGGCACGCAGGCAGTGCAGGACGTCCTGAGCCAGTACAAGAACACAGCGCGGCAGTACGCCTACTTCTACAAACTGATCCAGGTGGGAACGGCCGCAGTGTCACGGTGCAATGCCCGTCAAGATCAGGGCTCTGCAACCCTTATGACCAAAACAGCTGTTTTCAGGATTTTCCACTAAATGATGTTTGTCTGGAGCTGCAAAAAAAAAAAAAAAAAAAAAAAAAAAAAACTATACATAGAAAACCTGAATTTGCATTCATTGATTTAAAAATACTTTACTTCATTTTTAGCTTTAATGACAATTTTAAGATATTTTTCCTCCTTTTATTTCCATGTATTTGATTATTAGGACAGTCTGTATTATACCAGCATTTTTTTTTCTTTTTTCCATTTTTCCTGTCTTTCTCTTTTATTTTCTTGGGGAAAAATGCCATACAAACAATTTTCATCATTTAGCTTCCTGTATAATGTTTCTTTATTTTCAGTTTTCTTTATCTTCTTCTAGTTTTTACCAAATCCATCTGTTGTGGCTGCTTTAGCTGTTTTACATGCTCTTGCAGTCTGCAGCCTGGAGATGAGACTGGTGTGGAATGCAAATGACAAAAATGAAAATGTTTTGGAGCCACATGAAGCTGCAGAGCTGCAGGTTGCAGATTCCTGGTCTAGATACACTACAAACCTGTCTAGAGATTTTGTTGCTATTACTGTTTTCTGGCCCTTTATCTCATTCTTAAACATGACTACAACATCTAACAAGTAGAAGAAAACACACCGTCTCATTCAGTTGCATGTTAGAATAATATAATTACAAAACTGTACCCCAGAAAAACTCCCATGCGATGCCTCACACCCAATATTTAGTCTGATTTCAATCCTCGTTCAGGACCAGAAGGGGGCAGCATGTGGTCATAAAGTGAGGAGGAACTCCAGACAGTGCTGAACCTGTCCCTGATCGGTGTCTTTGATACGATTCTTCCACTCGGCTTCTCATTACAGTGTGATGGTTGACAAAGTGATTTCCATATCAAGATCTGCCCCCTCCTTTTTTTTTTCTTTTCTTTTTTTTTTTAAACAATCATCTCCAAAGTTCACAAACTTTCTGTCCAGCGTTCTGCCAACAAATGGAATGAGATATAGTCGCAGCGATTACATGATGAAATATTGGTTAACAGGCCCAGACAACAGATAGCGGGATGGTAATCTCCAAATATGCTAATGCGCCCATTATTAATCTGAAGCACGCCGGAATGCCAGCTCAGCTTTGATCAGTCCTCTCTGAAGTCAGCCTGCAACACTTTGATCAGAGTTAAGTTTGAGAGAATTCATTCTTTTATTGGCTTCACTGAGGTATTTGGTTTCACTGAGATATGAAGTCACACGCGAGTAACACACATCCCTCCATATATTCATCGTTTGGTTTTGTTTGCCCGTGGTGGCATCACTCCACTAGATGGGAGTGTTGTGCTCTGAGCTGCTCCCTCTATGAAGAAGACAAAAGAAGCTTGCTGGTCCTGTAGAGGCTTCAGCCGCGGCCCGTCACCTCTGCTTTCAATGCCCGTGACCATCAGTGCACCGCACGCCGTCTGAACGCTCTGATTCAGGCAGAAATAACCACCGATGCAGCAAAGAGCAGGAACAGCCAGCGACCAGTTCTCCTAGTCTCACTTGTCATCAAGCAGTGGATGATTTAGAACAATCCTCGTAGCAATTTGTATTTAGTTAGGTAACGTCCACCCATCAGCCCATAATCACACAAACACGTGATTTTTAAAGTCACCAATTAGCAAAGCCAGATTTTGAACTGTGGTATGAAACTGATAAAATTACAATACTTGCAAATATCGTAGAATAAAAAGAAGCACTTCTCCAGCATCTATGGTGATTGATATTGGCAGGTTGTTGCTTGATTTTGACTTGAAACGTAAATATTGGAATTGATATGAATGAATGATTTATTTCTGCTCTCAGTTCAACACATGAAATACAAACATGGTTCCATTTAAATGACCAAGAAAAGTAACAGACTGAATCCAGTGTCTGGAATATGAGCAGCATATAAATATAAACCAAATACCGAATAGAAGAATGATGTGAAGAACATATGAATGAAATAATTGATCTTCCCTTTCTCCCATCATCAGTCTGAACTGGAACTCTTAATCATCCTGTATTTCAAAGTTTGTTTCAAAGATCTGAAATTCATGTACAAAATGTGCCATTTGCGCCATGTCGATTTCATGTCATGGGAGTTTTTTTTTTGCAAAACCTCTGTGGAGAAGCGCTCTACATGCAGATGATCGGGCGTCTTCATGAGGCGTTAGATTGAGCTGCAGATTACAGAAACACCACAATATGCTACAACAGTAACATGTTGTTTACTTTTGTTAACTTCATTAACTTTAGTTACTTCTTTGAAGACGTAATAATCACTAATGGTAATTTTCAGTACCTTGCCAGACTGTAGTGGCGACAGTGTGAATCTGTTTAATGATCCTGCTACTTTCAGTTCGCCTTCTTTTTTTTAATCAAGAGATATTATTTCCTCACACACACACACACACACACTCACACTCACACTCTCTCTCTCTCGCTGCCCTCGGGGTAAAATGGAGTGGTCACATCATATTTCACCTCTGGAGCTTGAATAGCTGCTCTGTGTTGACACTGATTCATCCCTACAGGTGAGTGCAGAGACTCAAGCTTGTCAGGTTCGACAAAGTGGCCAAGTTCTTTTTTTTTTTTTTTTTTTTTAACGCCCTCCTCTTCATAAAACCTCCAGCTTGATTGATGAACTCATATTAAGTCTTTTGTAAATGTTTCACCGTCGTCGGCAGCTGATAAACGGGACGAAATAGATGTGAAGTAATCGCACAGGCGAAGTTGTTGTCAGCGTTATGTATTTTCCAGTGTCACATTCATTTTAGAGGTTTAACCCCAGATGAAATAAATAACTCTTTTTTTTTTTTCCCTAATGATCTATGACGGTCCAGGCTGTGCTAATGGATTTGCAACTTGTAGCCACTAGTTGCAGCCAAAGTTTAATGTTTGTCTTCAATATAAGTTATTTTGTTTATACTGCTAGATTTGTATCGATTACAAATCAGGAAACTATAAAGGCAGTTTTTGCATAAAAATATCCATTTAAAACAATGACATTGTTGGAACTGTGTGAAATGCAAAGTGCTGGATGCGTTTTTCTTTATTAATCTGATGATGAGCTTTTAGAAGGGATTAATTTGTACTTTTAGCATTTCAGCTAAAGCAGTGTTGTTGTGAGTGCAAAACTGAAGAACAGCAGGGCAGTAATCATCTTTACTCTTCTCGCTCCGAGATGCACTGGAAGACATTTTAATGAAAGAACATCGCAGTTTTTCAATTTCCACTTAGATTTTTTTTTTTTTTTTAAATGCAGACAAAGCGATCGGATCATTTAATCTATTAATTAGATGCTCGCTTGGGCCTTTTAACCTCAAGTTGGGCGCAGTGGTGCCACAATCCCTGGACTGACCTTTGACCTTCATGTCATTCACCAAGTAAACACTACAAAATAATTTCTGCACTTCAACATACATGCGCGTATCAGACTGCGTGGCTTCTTGTGCATATATCCCCCACACCCCAGAGAGGTGGCGGCGGGAAGTGGGGGATGGGGAGCACAGAGAGGTTTTTGAGGAAGGTACATTCAGGTCAATTCAATTCAAAGCCAATGTGACAAGCTAATTTTCCAGGCCGGTCATCTGAGGAAGGATGGAGAGGAGGAGGAGGAGGAGGAGCTGGGGACAAAACAAGGAGGAGTGGAGAATGTGAATTTGTGTGTCCGTGTATGTGTTTTTAGGAAGGAGATGTATCATAGATGAGTGGATGGGACACGCGCACACACACACACACACACTTCCGTACCTCAATGACCCTTTCTTGCTCAGTTTCCATGTCAAACATCTTGGAGGAAGATGTGTTTGCTCGGTTTTACTTTTGCATTTTGAGGTTTAATTTCATGGCTAAGATTCGGCTACAGCGCTTAAAGACAATCTATTCCGATCAATATGTTGTTTTAACTGATAAAGGAATGTGTCCGTACAGTTTAGAGTCTCGGTGTGTGTGGAGATGATGACTTTTTATTGAGTACTTAAATTCACGATATCTTTCCATGTTTAATTCCGCTGTTACTGAATGGAGGAGCATGAAGTGTGACGTCCGTCGGCCTCTCGGTGTAGACAGGAAGCACTGAGCTGCTCGAAGAGACCCGAGCTTCACCTGCATCCAGCCCTGATGTCGGGGAATGTGTGGAAAAGCACCTGCCTCAGCCGTATTCATGTTAATCCTGTTTATTTGTTGCCGTCGGCTCCGTCCGAGCGCTCTGCAGGGTCTCAGTCTTACCAGCCAACACATTACTGTACCGCTGCTTCTCATAGAGGTCAGGCATCAGGATTGCTGTGTTTTGGAAACGATCACTCAGCAGCAGTCTATTTTCTGTCTGTTACTTTTATTTGACATGAGTGTTTACATCATAAACCCGAAGCAGTTTTGGACTTGCGTGATGAATTCATTTATGCATCTTTATCTTGATGTCTCCTGTGCGCTCAAGGTTTCTGTGTGGAGTTTATACCATTCGTTCATTTCTTATCATCTTCAACTTTTGTTTCCCCTTGCTCCTTCTTTCCTCTACTTAAGCTCCGGACGGCTTGCAAATGGCTTTACTTGGTGGCTTCTTTAATAGAGCAGCCCCTCAATACACACACACACACACACACACACACACACACACACACATACACACACACACAGGTACCCCCTTCAGGCTCCTAAATTGATGAGGCAGATTTATGACGGCTGCTGGCCACAACAAATTAAGTTGACAGTGATGTATGTGGGGGGTCGAGAGTCACGCTGCACTAACAGACCACACACACACACACACACACACACACCCCAGCCCCAGCGATGGCCCCTACTCCCAGTCCTTCTTGTTAGGCATCCCTGTCAGACAGCCCCCCCCCCCATGCATAATGAAATTCCGCATACTGATTTGTGTTTCTCCTCCTTTCTTTGCCGCTCTCGTCCGCCTGCCCCTCTGCATCCTCAGACCCATCCGGCCGCCAGCAAACTGCCCTTGAAGGACAGCTTCACGTTTGATGACTACAGGTCAGTGTGTGTGTGTGTGTGTGTGTGTGTGTGAGGTGGGAAGTGATCGCTCACGTCTTCCCCCCGTGTGTGTGTGTGTGTGTGTGTGTGTGTGTGTGTGTGTGTGTGGTTGTGTGTCGTTGATGTAAACCGGTGAAAACTAATTGATGTCCTGCAGCGCCCACTCCCTCAGTTTGATCCTCCTTTCCTTTTTTTTTTTTTTTTTAACTCATATCCGAGATCAATAAAACGGCACGATCGCCTAAAACCATCTGCATTGCACCGTCCGGCTGCGTGAGAGGAATTTACTGAAGAAGGTTCATACTTACTGACAGATATCTTTTCTGTTGTTGTCTGGAGCACTCATTAGTTTAGGATTCAAGATTCTCACCTTCAGTAAAGATGAGTTCGTTGCAACGAAACCATTCGAGCAGCACGTTTTAGCCACAACTGTGCTCGTGTTCAAGAGGAGTGACCAGTAATCAGATCTTCAGTGGGTTTAATCACATTCCAGACATAACTATAGTCTAAAGGCCTCAACCCCAGTGCTAAACCGATATCTCACCCACTCCAAAAGTGATCTTTGGGCGTCTTGCTTGCAGGTGGGCGGTGTCCTCCGTCATGACCCGTCAGAACCAGATCCCCACCGAGGACGGCAGCAGGGTCACCCTGGCCCTCATCCCCCTCTGGGACATGTGCAACCATACAAACGGACTGGTGAGCACCACCGCTGTTAAACATCCCACTTGGAAAAAAAAAATGAACAAGCATTTAAATCTCTGAGAGCTTATTTATTGTGGCGATGCGTTTGGGGCCTTGCAGATCACCACCGGCTACAACCTGGAGGACGACCGCTGTGAGTGTGTGGCGCTGCAGGATTACAAGGAGAACGAACAGGTGAGCGGACGCTTTGCTCCTCTGCTGATCTCAGCATGTGGCACTTTGGGACTCTGTGGACTTCATTCAGTATTCATTTGTGGCGCAAAGTGTAAAAACGAGCTGTGTAAGTCCACTGTGGATGTTCCAGTGACTCGGTGAAGGATTCTCCGTCATCTCCCTGGCTTTTCATGCCTGCACCTCATTTTCACTGTGATATCCCGCAGATTTACATCTTCTACGGCACGAGGTCCAACTCGGAATTCGTCATCCACAACGGCTTCTTCTTTCAAGACAACGCCCACGACCGAGTGAAGATCAAGCTCGGCGTCAGCAAGAGCGAGCGTCTGTACGCCATGAAGGCCGAAGTGCTGGCACGGGCCGGCATCCCGGCGTACGTTCCCCCACACACACACACACACAGACACCTCTTATCCTTCCTTTGCATTGAGTCACATAACTTGCTCCACCTAACCATTACCCAAACCTTCATCTCACATTCATGAAGAACTGTGGGACCTAAAGCCTCCAATGTGGGTCGAGTGGAGCTTCAGGCTCCCGACTTGCTCCACGTACCTTTCATATAGCTGCACTGCTCTTTTTTTTTTTTCTTCCAGAAGTAGATATTTTAACCAATTAGCCCCCCCTCCCTCCCGTTGGCGTAATGGAAGCACATACCATAAATGTTGCAGCAGGTTTCTTTTTCTTTTCTCCCTCCCTCCCTCCCTGCTCACCACCCAGTATCAATTTACCATCCGCCCCAACACTTTCATCACCAAGAAGCTTAATCATTTTATCATTAGCCCCTTAATTTTATGCAGCATCCTCGGCTCGGCATTTTTAATCAGACGCCTTTTAATCTCTTATTGATGACAGTCGAAATCTCAACAGTGGAAATTAAGTGAAACAATCCCCGTTGTTGCCCGGGCGCTCTATTAAAGTGACAGATAAGCCCGTAGATCATTTTCAAAGGGAAGAGCAACAGATTCCGTGTCGGGCCGCGCTGACAGGATGAGCGGCTGCTATCATCACACTCTCGCTCCCCCTCCGTTCCTCAGAACTTACAAATTGATCCGTTTAGAAATTGTCATTTGGAAAACGGCAAGCATCCCGGCGAGCTTCCCCGAGCTGGATGAGCTGGTTGCTCCTCGCTGCTGCAGCACCGGACCGAGGGATAAAGTGATGGAGAGCAGATAAATGTTTGGTTCAGTTCAAGCCATCAATAATAATGTTACATCATGTAAATCAATGGTTATCTGATTAACATAAACTTCATTATTGTTTCAACAGTTGTGCGATGAAAGCATTAACGTGTCACTTCACTTTGTTTCCAACAATTGTATTCTGTTTATATTTACTTTTTTTGCAAGAATTTATCATGAGAAAAAGTTTGTTTTGCTTAACAAATGAAATGTCAACAATTTAGTCTGGGAAATACTGTCAGTTTGTTCTAAACGCCTCATCCATAGTTCGTTGTTTTTAAGGCGTCAGCGCTGTGTTGGGCGTTCGGTACCAAGTCAGTCACAGTTGATCAAAAATGTTAAAATCTGGAATTTTTAGCTGCACGTTCTGCTCTTTAAAGCATTTCAGTATTTTTACCACAATGTAGAAATCAGCAGCTTCCCCTCCGGTGCAGCTCAGTACAGTTAGCCAGAACCTGAGGAATAAAAGCGCATTTTTACCATGGTACCGATGAAATAGGAATTTCCTGTTTTGAAATTAAAATACATGTTTCACGACGTTACATGTTGGGGACTATACCCTCTGTTCTCCACACTACAGTCTCCACCAGAATATGTCCTGTGGCTACCGCTGAATCTCATGCTGTCAGGATGTTTTCTTTACTTTAAAGACCCAACTAAGACTTTTACTTCACCTCTAACTTTACCTGTGTACGGAACTCGCCCTCTGTGTGACACATCTGACTGCTGCGTCGTCCAGTTCCTCGTCTCACACCCCAAAACCCCCGTTTGCACAACAGCATTTCAAGTAAAGAACGTATAATTTTTGTGTTTTTTGTTTCAAAAAAGTTTTGCGTTTGCCTGGAAACTTTTTGAAAACAGTCAGAAATGGCACAAACAGTGAAAACAAATGTAATGTGCGATGCAGGCTCAGAGCCACACTTTGCTACACACAGCACCAGATGGAGCTCACAAGCAGTTATATGCGTACCACAGATTCAAAATCAGTGGTTTAAATCTTTCAGCACTTCCAGCTGATTTTAGATCCTCAGACAGGTCAAAGTGGAACCTGAAAGATGTCCCGATTAAGATGTTTGTTCTAGAATTTGTCACCAATGATCAGAAGTCTAGTGATCAAGAGGTGGAGGCTGTGTGTGGTGTGTTTGTGTTGATGTGGGTTCACGTTGCTTCAGGTCGTTCTCGAACCTCGTTTCTCAGACGCTGCTCTGTCTGCTGGTGTCTTTTCAGGTCCTGTGTTTTCGCTCTGCACTGTAACGAACCCCCGATTTCAGCCCAGCTCCACGCCTTCCTGAGAGTCTTCTGCATGACAGAGGGTAAGACATTGACAGGTGCACACACACACACACTGCGAAGCACCAAGAGCGGGACGCTCCCCCTGGAACTTCCTGACCGCGCTCTAAAAACAAAGCACGCCACGTTTCTCAACGCTCCTCGGAGACCGGCGTCAAGCGGCTGCTTCCTTCACAGGCGAATGGGAGGCTGAGGAGGGCGGGGAGGGACGACGCACGGCCTGTCCATTCCCCGAGCCGGTTAATTGATCAAGGCAGGCCACCAGATGTGTGCGAGGAGCAAGCCACCGCGGGGTTTGCAATATTCATCGGCGTACATGCAGAAAGGCAGCGGCGTCATAAATCCCCCGCCGCACAAGGCCGCATCCTCCTCCGTTGCAGGACTCGTCTTCAGGACCCCCCGCTTGATATATTATTCACATTTCTGCTGCATGTTAATTTTTAAAGCGGCGCTGGATGTGCGTGTGGGTATCGTTCGTCGCGCGCCGCCGTGTGTACGGGCGTCAACATTTCTTAACAGATGTGACATGATGGAATAATGTTCACCCACAACTGGGGCGCCGCACTTTTTACTCTTTCATCTTCCAGGGTAACCAAGTCATGTTCCAGTCCTCAGATCAAAGGAACCGAGGGGGGGGACGAATCCAAAGATGCTCTCCACCTTTTTATTTATTTATTTTTTTTGGTAACACTTTATGACATATATGTAAATAATGAAGTTTACTTAAACGAAGTTCAGATAGTGTTGGAAGTGCTGGATTTAGGCTCATTTGGGACAGTTAAATTAACCCAGGTGTGTTTGTGGTGCATGAATTAAACAGTTGGAGGATTCTCTTGGAAAAGCAGCCTGGTTCAGTTTGAAGCCAACCATGGCGTTACTGACAAGGATTATTCCATGGCCGATGTTAAATATTGTTGTAGGAGCACAACACAAACAAAATGGAGTGATCAGTGTATTTCAGCCTAAATGAACTCTGGTTGATTAAAATGTGAACTTATGTAACGACTGATGGGACATGTGCAACCATGTGCTGCTCTAAAGCTTTCTTATGTTTCAGTTGTTATTGTTGGAATTCAAGTTGGTGGAGATCCTACCAGCATCATCAAACATGAATTGTGTTGCATGTTTGCCTCCTTTTCAGAGGAACTGAAAGAGTACTTGCTCGGTGAGCGTGCCATCAATAAAGTCTTCATCCTGGGCAACAGCGACTTCCCCGTCAGCTGGGAGAACGAGATCAAGCTGTGGACCTTCCTGGAGACTCGAGCCGCTCTGCTGCTGAAGACCTACAAGACCACCTCGGAGGTCAGTCGATACGAGTCCAGCTTCCGTTAGCAAGCCAACGCTAAATGGCACTGTGTGTTTATTAGCAGTGTGGTTTTGTGGTAGCGCTTCCTTAACCGTTGAGTGACGACGCCCCGCTCTGATCTCCATCAGGAGGACATCTCCATGCTGGAGAAACCCGACCTGTCTCTCCACGCCCGCCTGGCCATCCAGCTGCGCCTGGCCGAGAAGCAGATCCTGGAGAAGGCGTCCGCCAACGGCCGCGCCAAGCGCCTGCACTTCCAGGAGAAGCTGGAGGAGGGCGCCGCGCTGCCGCGCTACGAGGAGAGCGACATCGCCCTGCTGGAGAACGCCGACGCCGACGCCAAGCTTCCCATCATCCTGCGCAAGCTGGAGGAGGTGGAGGAGGAGCCGGAGAGGCCGCTGCAGGAGCACAGCCGCCTCCTGAACGGAGACAAGGCGGTGTACGGGACGGTCATGGAGGAGGCCAACGGGGAGGCGGAGCAGGAGAACACTCAGAAGGTCGATTCCGCTCCGGCGTTTATCGAAAGCCCAAACCAGAAGGGCCAAAAGGAGGAGACTAACCTAAGTGCCAGTCGGACTGAAGAGAATCCCAAAGAGAACGGTGAATAAACAGATTCCGCTTACTGCCGCAGCCCACGCTATTTATTTATTTTTGTGTCTCTGAAATGACTCAGAAATAGAGAAGCTGGAAAAGAAAAAAAAAAACCCAAGACAAATCAAAAGTCATTGAACTTATCGAAACTATGTTCATCCAGAGTGGCTTTTCTTTGTCCCACGGGGCTCCTGCGGCTTTCAGAGGTTTCTATTCAAATGTTTTTGCTACATGTTGACGAATTGTGGGTTTACGCGATATGAATATGAGAGGTTGACGAGAACGAAAAAGTTTGAGAGAGGAAACGAAAGGAAAAAGTGAATTAGGAGAAACGTTGCTTCCACAAAGCCAAAATCCCTCTGATTGAGTCAGTCAGGCCGGCGGTTTTTATTACTGCAGCTTCTCTCCGTGTGTGTCCCAGCATGTTATAAGTTGACAATCTTTATTTGCTGGTGCATTGTGGGGGCAATGAACAGAGGGGTGAACTGTGTGTAGAAGTGTCTTCATGAATGTACCGTGGTTAAAAGGGACTGATAACCGTCGATGAAGCCATATACAGCACCGAGGTCTCGGTCAAACGGAAACTTTTCACAGATTTTTCCTTTTTTTTTTCTTTTCCTCCTCCAGACTGCCTTAAAACGAGGCGTCCGAACATGATTTCATTGAAAAGCGAAGCGCGTTCTCACTCGGTTCGCTGTTAACGGTCAGGTTGACCCCGGTCGGTGACGACTCCCCTTCCTTGCTTTGATGCTGACTGCCGGAAGGTCCGAGGTCCGGTTCGATTGTCGGACTGACGAGATTCTCTAGGTTGTGGACATCAAAGCTCGGCAACAAGTGAACATACGAAGGCCTTCATTCACACACCTGCTGCTTGTTTTTGTTGAACATCAAATAAAATCGCATCAAACACAGTCGAACCTGTTGATAGAGGATTCTTGTTCCTGCAAAAGTGAGCAGGTTTTCCAGTAGTAATGGATTGAAAAAAAAAAAAAAAAAAAAGACAAATCACGCATTGCTGTACTTTCTGTGTTAGGGTTATGGTAATAATCGAGTTTCAGCTCCTGTATAGACTAATTTTTGGTGAGAAACAAGCCAGCTTGAGTGTTTTCCTTAAGTGTTTTGGCGCAATTTAATGTTTTTTGCCTCGTGAAGTCCCTGCTGCAAAAGGATCAGCGGCTTAATTAGTTCAGTTTGAGATAAACTCTTCTGCACTTGTGACAGCTGTAGAGGTAAACTCCAAAAACCATCAGTATCTTCTCGTAACATTGAAACTTTGTGTTGTGAAGCTTTAATATGTCACACTGAGATACGACACGTCGTGAAACTTAATGAAGTGAAACGTTTTTTTCATAAATCATGAAGTTAAAGTGCAATAACTTATATGACAATTTAAAAGTTTATCACATCATATTATAAAAGAAAACATGATGAAACTCAGTTTATATCATAATTCTCACATCTGTAAAACTCATCATGGAATCTTACCTGTACTATTTTAAACATAGATCTAGTGAAATACAAGAGATGTAATAGTTGTACTACAGTTCTAATCTCTAACCAAAGTAACCAGCTAACATAGGACCTGATGTGCTTATCACCAGACGCGTCGTTTGTGCTCCTGTAAACATCCAGCACTGAGCTCTGTGGACCTTTATGATGAGCATATGGAAAGCCGTATGCCTCAAGATCGGTCGACGCTTACATTCTTGGACGTGGTGCAAGTTAAGCTTTTTTTTTTTTCTCCTTCACTTAACTGTGTGAAAAGAAGATCTGTTGATGTTCTTTAGCTTTTTGTTTTTTTTCTTTTTTGGCTTTGCCTTCCAGAATCAAGCAGGTATAACGTGAGTTGGGGTTCCTCTTGGTTAACCAGCAAAGTTACTAAAGCGGCGACTCGTCTGCATGAGCCGTCGCGTTCCTCTCCACCGGAGTCCATTCACTGCTCGGCACTTTGTACTGCGCCACGTTCTCGTACGATGTTGTCTCTACTGTAAGCTTGAGCACTTTTTTTTCCCCCCCATCACAGATCTGTATTTTTATGCAAGTCCGTACCTTTATCAACCCCACTGGTGACATTCAGTCTGTTTGCTGCTTTTCTAAAGACCTCTGTATCGTGAAGTGTGTTTGTGTGCAAGTGTGAGAAAGGCGGCGAGCTCTAAGCTTTAACCACAGACTCAGCAAGTCCTGGACGGTTCCATTGTGTTCCCGCTGAACCACAGTCCTCGCCATCAGAGAGGAAACTTTCCCCCCCCCAAAAAAAAAGAGATTAAAATTCATCCATTTCGCAGTTCTTGTGTGTACTGTAGTTCTTGAAGCTTTTGTCCCGTTCCAATCCTTCTGGAGGCCACAGGTTACCCTCCGCCTATTGTTCCATTTCCTCCTCCTTTTGTTCCAGGGGAGAAAAAAAGAGAAAAAACCTTTATTGAGTGTATTTTCCCTTTCTTTGCCCCCTGGCCTTATTAGGAATTTATAAAAGAAACATTATCTTGAATCATTTAATTCGGGCCAATTAAATTTTGAAGTGCCCATATTCATAATTTATGGCCATCTAAGATAAAACCCCTTTAATCCTTGAATATATTATTATAATGGGCACTGGGGTGGGCAGCAGAGAGCGAGGCATGTCCAGTATTGTTAGTACTCGCTGTGTCAGTGCTGGGACCAGGCCTGGGACGAGCACTCCCAACTAATCCTGCCCCATGAATTATAAACTGCCATTCTTATTAATATGGCATGTCCGTCGCCGGGGCCGAGCCCGGTTGTTTACCGCGAGATGACACTATTGTCATGCGAGTGTTTACAGGTGTCACTGCTTCTGCTGTGATGTCTTATAAAATGTCTTATTTACTTTCTAAAACAGGTCATATTTATAGTTCTGGCCAGTTTCTGACTGTTTGGATCCGTTTACTACATTCACAGCTGGAGTGTGTCGGGATGCACTTGAACAAAGTCATATTACTGGTATAAAATGAACCTTTTTCTGCTCAAAATTTAAATCGTCTTACTTTAAATTTAAGTCATCTTCTTGTTTGATACACCCCTAAGTTGGGCTTTGTACATCAGTATTTTGAAAGCTGGCGCATTGCAACATGTGACCCGCACTGAATTCATGGCGTCTCGTCTCGTTCTCACATCTGGGCCGGAAAATACAAATATTAAAGTGAATTCCTGTGAAAAGTAATGCATTTTTTACATGAGGTTTGACTGAAAGCTTGAATGGAGGCAACTTCAGATCTAAAACCTCAGACAGTCTCTCTCCACTTTTACCCTTTGTTGCTATTTGAAGTGAACGTTTTATCTGGAGATCAGTTACCAACCACAGAGGGTCCGCTTAGTGTTTTTACAACAATAAGAATTCAAAATCAAGGTTGTTTGTTAGATTGCCTTTTGTTTGATTGTGTCAGTCTCGACTTCGTACCTTCTTCTTTGGTGATTCACTTTATAAGAAGCTGCCTAATATTGATTTCGACTTTGGCCTTGTTCAGATGACGTTTCAAGTGAAAATGCATCGTCTTTGAAAAGCGTTCATGTTTACGATGTTTTGAGGTATGACACTCTGGAGGCCACCATTGCTTTCATGGTCCATCTACTGAACATATGCAGAAAAATTCTCACTCCAGCCACGCTGAAGCTATGTTTTCATTTTACTGGTGGAAAAGCCAACTTTTATCTTACTGTAGTCAATATACGATGCAATCATTACTATTATCTATATTAATGCTTTATCTTTGACGGTTTCTTCACCAAATATAAAAATGTTTAATTCTAATAACCTGCAGCTATCAAACGTGCTGTAAAGTAGAAACCCATTATTTTCACTTCCACTTGACTTTTCTTGGCCTGAGACTTTGAACCGCTGTAGCAGACGGTGAACTTCTTAATAAAACCTCCCAGCAGCAGTTCAGAGGAACATTCTCACAGAGCCTCAAGTGAAAACCATCAACAGCGTCTGCACGCTTGACTGTTTCAGACTCTGAATGCATCTCCTAAACCTTCTGATTTAAATATCTTTTCGTATGCTGCAGAAACCTTTGCTCATGTTTCATTTAGCGACATATTCAGTCGTCTCACTGCTGTTCTCACACTTTTGAAACATCAACAAAAAAAAGATGTAAAACTATTACATAGATTGGTTTAGGGAATTTGCAAAACAGATTGATGGATCATATGAAATTAAAAAGTCTTATAAATGTGTTTATTTACGGATATTATAGTGCAACTTCCTATTATACCCAGCCGATGTAACTTTAGCTGAAAATAACGGTCATTGTTGTTATAATATGCTACTATTTACAATTAACTAACAAGGTCCTCCAATATCTGCACCAAAAGCATGATGGGTCCATTTCTGTGCCCATTGGCCTCAGAATCATTTTAGAGTAAGATGGTCACTTGTTTTGCAGAAATTCATCTCCCAATACACCGTCCACAGGAACAGGAACCGTGACACAAGGTGCCCAAACATTTGCATGCCAACGCAAGAAACAAATGTCAGCTCCACTCGGCTGCGAGCATGTCCTCGCCCGTCCCCTTCTCCCCAGATCATGACTGACTACAGCCCAGCGCTCCAGGCGGCTCATAATGGAGGCGTCCATTTATTATTGAAGAGGTGAGCGGATGGCAGAGGGGTGGAGGAGACTGGCCTGGCGTGAGAGGTGAGGGAAATGAAAAATGAAGGCATCAGAGACAACTGGCAGGAAGAGGAGGAGGAGGAGGAGGAGGAGGAGGAAGAACGGGGCGTCTCCCTGTGAGAAAACTTCTTGAATGGGATTGATGGTTATGAAGCTGGGAGAACATGCAAACTCTACACAGAAAGGCCTTTGGTGGCTGATATGTAGGCTTTGTTTCAAGACAAAAGTTTTGTTATTGTTTTGTTTTTTTGAGTTGAGAAGTTTGAACGGCGTTAGTTTTCCATACATCCATCCATTTTGTACCGCTTATTCGGGGCCGGGTCGCGGGGGCAGCAGTCTCAGCAGGGATGCCCAAACTTCCCTGTCCCCAGACACTTCCTCCAGCTCCTCTGGGAGGATTCCAAGGCGTTCCCAGGCCAGCCGAGAGACATAGTCTCTCCAGCGTGTCCTAGGTCTTCCCCGGGGTCTCCTCCCAGTGGGACATGCCCGGAACACCTCCCTAGGGAGGCGTCCAGGAGGCATCCTAACCAGATGCCCGAGCCACCTCAGCTGGTTCCTCTCGATGTGGAGGAGTAGCGGCTCTACTCTGAGCTCCTCCCTGGTGACTGAACTCCTCACCCCATCTCTAAGGGAGCGCCCAGCCACCCTACGGAGGAAGCTCATTTCAGCCGCTTGTATCCGGGATCTTGTCCTTTCGGTCATGACCCAAAGTTCATGACCATAGATAAGGGTGGGAACGTAGATTGACCGGTAAATCGAGAGCTTCACCTTTCGGCTCAGCTCCCTCTTCACCACAACGGACCGATACAACGACTGCATCACTGCAGCCGCTGCACCGATCCGCCTGTCAATCTCACGCTCCATCCGTCCCTCACTCGTGAACAAGACCCCAAGATACTTAAACTCCTCCACTTGGGCCAGAGACTCTCCACCGACCTGGAGAGGGCAAGCCACCTTCTTCCGGTCGAGGGCCATGGCCTCGGATTTGGAGGTGCTGATCCGAATCCATGTCGCTTCACACTTGGCTGCGAACCGCCCCAGTGCATGCTGCAGGTCTGAGTGCAATGAAGCCAACAGGACATCATCATCTGCAAAAAGCAGAGATGCAATCCTGTGGCTCCCGAACCAGACCCCCTCCAGCCCCTGGCTGCACCTAGAAATTCTGTCCATAAAGATTATAAACAGAACCGGAGACGAAGGGCAGCCCTGCCGGAGTCCAACATGCACCGGGAACAGGTCCAACTTACTGCCGGCAATGCAGACCAGGCTCCTACTCCAGTCATACAAAGACTGGACGGCCCTTAACAAGGGGCCCTGGACTCCGTATTCCCGGAGCACCCCCCACAAGCCACCACAAGGGACGCGGTTGAACGCCTTCTCCAAGTCCACAAAACACATGTGGACTGGTTGGGCAAACTCCCACGAACCCTCGAGCACCCTATAGAGGGTATAGAGCTGGTCCACTGTTCCACGACCAGGACGAAAACCGCATTGTTCCTCCTGGATCCGAGGTTCGACTATTGGTCGGATCCTCCTCTCCAGTACCCTGGAATAGACTTTCCCAGGGAGGCTGAGGAGCGTAATCCCCCTATAGTTGGAGCACACCCTCCGGTCCCCCTTTTTAAACAGTGGGACCACCACCCCAGTCTGCCAATCCAGAGGCACCGTACCCGACTGCCACGCGATGTAGCAGAGATGTGTCAACCAAGACAGTCCTTGCACATCCAGAGACTTAAGATACTCAGTGTGAATCTCGTCCACCCCCGGTGCCTTCCCACCAAGGAGCTTACCAACCACCTCGGTGACTTCAGCTTGGGTGATGGATGAGTCCACCCCTGAGACCTCAGCCTCTGCTTCCTCCACGGAAGACGTGGCGACGGGATTGAGGAGGTCCTCAAAGTATTCCTTCCACCGTCCAACAATATCCCCAGTTGAGGTCAGCAGCTCCCCACCTCCACTATAAACAGTATTGGCGGAGACCTGCCTTCCCCTCCTAAGGCGCCGGACGGTTTGCCAGAATTTCTTCGAGGCCGACCAGTAGTCCTCCTCCATGGCCTCCCCAAACTCCTCCCAGACCCGAGTTTTTGCCTCCACAACCACTTGGGCTGCAGTTCGCTTGGCCTGCCGGTACCCGTCAGCTGCTTCGGGAGTCCCATGAGCCAGCAAGGCTCGATAGGACTCCTTCTTCACCTTGACGGCAGCCCTTACTTCCGATGTCCACCACCGGGTTCGGGGGTTGCCGCCACGACCTTACGACCACAGCTCCGGGCAGCTGCTTCGACAATGAAGGTAGAGAACATGGTCCACTTGGACTCAATGTCCCCAGCCTCCCTCGGGACATGAGAGAAGCTCTCCCGGAGGTGGGAGTTGAAAACCATGCTGGCAGAGGGTTCCACCAGACGTTCCCAACAGACCTTCACAACACGTTTGGGTCTGCCAAGTCTGTCTGGTTTCCTCCTCCGCCAGCGAATCCAACTCACCACCAGGTGGTGATCGGTCGACAGCTCTACTCCTCTCTTCACCCGAATGTCCAAAACATGCGGCCGGAGGTCAGGTGACACAACAATAAAGTCGATCATCGACCTCCGACCTAGGGTGTCCTGGTGCCAAGTGCACTTATGGACACCCCTGTGCTCGAACATGGTGTTTGTTATAGACAAACTGTAACTAGCACAGAAGTCCAATAACAAACACCACTTGGGCTCAGATCAGGGAGGCCGTGCAAGCCAATCACCCCCTTCCAGGTCTCACTGTTGCTGCCCACATGGGCGTTGAAGTCCCCCAGCAGAACAATGGAGTCCCCAGTCGGAGCACTGTCCAGCACCCCTCCCAGGGACTCCAAGAAGGCCGGGTACTCTGCACTGCTGTGTGTGGAGGTGAGCCCGCCTATATCTAGCCGGTACCTCTCAACCTCCCTCACAAGCTCGGGCTCCTTCCCCACCAACGAGGTGACATTCCATGTCCCTAGAGCTAGTCTCTGTGTCTGAGGATCGGGTCGCCGGGCACCCTGCCGTCAGCTGCCACCCAATCCACATTGCACCCGGCCCCTACGGTTCCCTTGGTGGGTGGTGAGCCCACCGAAGGTCAGACCCACGTTGTCCCTTCGGGCAGAGCCCGGCCAGGCCCCGTGGGCAAAGGCCCGGCCACCAGGCGCTCGCTTACGAGCCCCAACCCCAGGCCTGGCTCCAGGGTGGGGCTCCAGGGTGGGGCCCCGGCTGCGCCATACCGGGCGACGTCATGACCTTTGTTCTTTTTCTCTGCATAGGGGCTATTGAACTGCTCTCAGTCTGGCCCGTTACCCAGGACCTGTTTGCCATGGGAGACCCTACTAGGGGGCATAAAGCCCCCTGGCAACATAGCTCCTGGGATCATGCGGGCTCTCAAACTCCCCCACCACAATAAGGTGGCAGTTCTAGAGGGAGGCATTAGTTTTCTCTATATATTATGGTTTCCTTTCACAGTCAAAAACTGATGCTACTGTTGCATTTGTAGGCCTGTTTCCACTACAGTGGTGCACAGAGTCACTGAAAACACAACTTTTTGGAATTCCATCCAAGTTGGAACTTTTCAAAAACACTGCCACTCCATCCTCATGGCATACAAAAACAACCACAAGCTTCCACTAGTTGATCTACAATAAAGTGCACATCTTTTCCAGCATTTCTGCCATTTATGTGAAACTGAACATAATTTCCAAAACATTGCTGTCTAAACTCAAAATCCTTCTGAAAGGAAAATGCAAAAACGATTTGTTTTCACTTGAAATCTTAGTGACTAAACAGAACCTCGGTTAAAAAATGTAGAGATTCAAAGGCAGTTTGTAGAAATAAACAATACCTGATTTGCTTCTTTTTGATGGACTTGCTGGGGAGTGATGAAATAAAAAGACGTGCAGGATTAATGGAGATATAGCCCCAAAAGAAAAGGAAGATAGATAAATGCAAATATCCCTGCTGATAAGGGCCACATTTCCTTGTTGTTTGTGCACGTCTATGTGGAAACCTGTGAGCATATGCTGTTATATCCAATGTTCCTCACCCAACAAACACACTGAGGACTGGCAGATGTGACCTGGATCACTCGTCTCCTTTTCGTGTTTTATCATTTCCTCATTTCCTCTCTTCTAATCTGACCTAAAAAAGAAGTAAAATCGTGGCCAAAGAAAAACAGGACTCCCCAGCACTGTGTTAGCCTTTCTTTCTTTCTCCTTCTCCTGGAGAAGGAACATCATTCTCTATTCTCCAGGTCAGAGAGGGAACAATTAAGTGTGGAGGGCGCTGGGAGTCGCTGACAGGTGATGAATGGCCGGGCCGGCTGCAACTGACAATATGCAGACAAGCCAGATCATTTGCAAATGGATGCAGGGAGATGGAGGGTGGGTGGGAGGGTGTGGTGGGAGTTTGGTAGCGGAGGGAGGCGAGCAAAGTCAGGGGCAGGAGCAGGAGAGCCGGGGGGTTTGGAGGAGCAGTGGCAGTGGTGGGGTTAACCCTTCCAAGGATCATTTCTCACTGCGGAGAGGCAGAGGAGGCACCGCCACCTGCCCAGCCCAGAGGCTCATTTGTTAGAGGTGATGGAGGCTCGCAGGCAGCGCGCCGCCCGGGGGGAATACGCAGCGGGGCAGGCCAGCATGGCAGCATCCTGGTGTTGACCAACAGCGCTGAGAGGGGGTCAAAGTCAGCACCGATGCCCATACTGTTTCCTCTCAGCTTGTTAAGATATGCTGCTTGTGGCTCATAGTTTGAGCACCTGATGAGTTTAATGCTGGAAATCAGACATCAATGCAGGAATAATGTTCTTCCTCATCGTGTGAGGATGGAAAACACATGCTACAAGGTGAAGACCAACAATATCATCCTGTGCCATTGCCTATTAAAGCAGATCATGTTTTGAATGGACCAGAGGTTTCCAAAACTATGGCCTGTGGTTCATTACAAATGTCGTGGCGTCTTTAGTAGCACAAGTGTCAAGTTGCCTCACATTCAGATGCATCTCTCTTTGTTGCCCGACAGCGGGACTTCTTCCTAACAGTCTGACTGTTGACTGGTGTTCTTCAGAGGCAAACAGCTCCTCACCGACCAATGCAAACACAGCGGTAGAGAATGCGTTGATCAGAGCGACACGGCCTCAACAATGCATAGCTCGCTTCACCTCGTGTCTGTGGACGTGTTCTCTGATGGTTCAGTGAAAGTTGACGTCATGCAGTGAAAAACACACCCAGGTCTGTGAAATCCACATTGCAGTTTGTCAGGTAATGAACTTATATGACTGCTGAAATCGTACAGTCTCTAGAAGTCATTGTGCACTTTCAGCTGCCCAACAGTACGTTTACCTGCCAGAGACAGTAAGCCCAACAAAGCTGATGGATTTTTACTAAGAAGTCTGGTTTAAATCAATGAAAACAAAGACATGCAAGCCCGCCTTCTTCTCACTGCTGTGGCTCTGTTACCTTACTCACCTCCTTTCACTTCTCTCTTTCTCTCTGTCTCTCTGTCACTCTCTCTCTTTCTCACTTTCTCTCAAACTCTTACACACACTCCTTAATTGACCTGAGGTGTGGACGTGCCACTACTTAGTCACCTGACATGTAGATCAATCACTTACTTGATCCCTAATACCTTTAACAAGGTACGTCTGCATTGGAGGACATCTGGGACACACACGCACGCACGCACGCACGCACGCACGCACGCACGCACGCACACACACACACACACACACACACACACATATAAATGTGTTGTCCTTGTTTTGCATGTGCGTTTTGTTGAAAGCTCTCCTTCTTCATCACCTTGTGGTGTGTTTGTATGTATGGTTTCCTTTACTCTGGGACTGGGAACACACACACACCCCAGGTCTGACCTAGTGCCTGGCCGTTGTTGTATTTTTATATGTGAGCGTCAATATGGAAATGAGAAGGGATGTGCAAGCACCGATACCAGGTATCGGTATCGGACCGATACTGGCCTTATTTCAAAGTATCGAGTACTCGTGAAGGCTACAGATACCAGCCGCCGATACTCAAGGCAATAAAATCCCACGTGTAGTAAGCCCTCCACACCAGCAGATGGCGGTAGTGCAACCAAATGGGATGCAAGCTGCCGTTAAACATGAAAGAGGAAGAAGCCCTGCTCTCTGGGAGTTGCAGCGGGCTGACTTCTCCATGAGCGTCACAGCCAGTGCAGAACAACAGGAGTGAATCCGCGAGAACGGCTGCTCGTCTAACCAGAACTTCGCCGGTGTGGAAATTCTTCTATATAAGCGAAAACGAGCAGAGCTTTGCAGAATGCTAACTCTACAATGTTGAAATTGCTAGAGGAGGTGCGCGATGTTGTTCATTTACCACTAGTAATTTTTTGAAACACCTCAGAGCGAAGCTTGTGGACGAGAGTCTGACGCTGTTGTGCTGGAAAGAAAACTCCTGCAGCTAACTCGACGGCAAACTCTGCAGAAGACCGAGAAACTGAAGAACGCTGATCCGAGAGCAGCACAAATAACACGAGCAACTCTTAGAGCAACTCTTTAAAGGTGCATTAAGGAGTTTGCACGTTTTATGTGAAACAGCGCCCCCGAAAGGCCTTGGGCGTAATGCAGCTTAGTGACTCACGTGCCTGTGGCTTGCGTGCACGGAAGAGGGAAACTCCTTCCTTGCGCTTTTAGTAGCGTTCGAGTAAAATTTAAGTTTCTTTTACCTGGTGGGGTCTGTGCTGGAGTTGTGGCAGTGCAAGAAGCCAGTCTTTTCTTACTTTCTGGAAGATCCTGCTCAGTTTTTGCTCACTAAGCATCTGGCGGAGTAATGGCGGACAAAACGAAACCTAACTAAATCAGGGCAGCCGGAGCGCGCATTACGTCATTCCTTTCAAATTCTCCCCCCAAAAATTCTGGTGCCGGACCGGCACTGCAACTTTCAAGTGCCAATTTAGCGCTGTTAGCGGTACTTGCAATGAATATGTCAGGGCACGTTGTACACATCATTAAAAATGTGTAACATATTTACGGTGGAAATTAAGTATTTTTTAAGTTGAAAAACTCCTTAATGCACCTTTAAACTCAGGGGTTGTTCTATCTTTGACTTTAGTTCATAAAAACTCATTAAAATGAGTACATTTAAAAACTTTAGTTCATGTAAAGTGTAAAACTCAGAGAAAACTGTTTTATCTTGCACTTTAGTTAATTTATAAAATGTAAAAATACGTTCATTTAAAAAAGTGTATAATTTAGAGTGGTTTGTTTACATCTTGTACTTCAGTTCATTTAAAAAAAAACTTAAAACTCACAGAAATTGTTTTCTCTTGCACTTAATTTCATTTAAAAAAGTGTAAAACTCAAAGAATTGTTTGTTTTATTTTTCAGACTATTATTTTGGACTCAAACATAGTGGCTGTGCTGCCTTTTTTAGAAATAAAATTCATTTTTCAAAAATTATCTGTCAATGCATCATTTTAAATTTTATGTATCAAAAGTATCGGTATGAGTATCGGTATCGGTGAGTACTGAAGATGAAGTACTCGTACTTGGTATCGGTCTGAAAAAAAGTGGTATCAAACATCCCTAATGAGGTTTGGGGTTAATTCTATAGTTTGGACAACTGCCCAAGTGGTTCTCAAACTGTGGGGCATGCTCCTCCAACGAGGCGCCTAAGAGTTTCAGAGGATTATAGCAACAGGAAAAATCTTGGGCAAACAATTCAAGAGCAGCAGAAGAAGGCAGTTCCATCATTGCTGTGGAAGAAGTACAATAATCAGAAAGTGTTTGACGATCTTATGCAGCATGCAGAGCTCTGCTTAGTTCATGATGTTGCTGGTAGGTGAAAGGGGCTCAGGGGGACCATATACTCTTTGGTACAAGTGGACTCTGCTGACACAGCAGCTTACAAGTAGTATGCTGCCTCCTATTGGCTTGGAAGGCAATCAAACATTTTTTACAGCATGAGCCATGATCCGCTGGTTGTTTTCACTTTTATGTGCTGATATGTGAAAATGGTGAAAGGTTTTACTGTGTCACTAAACAGCTCATTGTGAGGTGCAGAGCACACCATGTCAGAGTCCAGGCTGAATTTTTGATTTTTGTAAATTTCAATTATTATAAGAAATATTTTATTTGAACGTATCATTATTTGTTTTGTCCTTTTTTTGTGCTGCTTGGTCTGTCAGATCTGCACATCAACGTAAGTGAGACTTTTGTCCTTTTATTGTTAAAAAGTGTTTTAAAGTTTTACGCAAAGTTCCGTGTTTTGCCTGAAAGTTTAAAAGAGATCAGTTTTTCACACTCAGTGCTTTGAAAATGTTTCACAAAATTTCTAGATTTTATTTATGACACTAATGAGTTCATATTCTATTTTTGCATTGTTTATTTTAGTTGCAAAATATTTTAAAACATTAGTAATCATTTTGAGGAGAGCAATTATAATTCCTGAGTTTTGGATTGGTCATTGAACTCATCATAATGTTTCCTTTTTTTCTATTGGATAGCACCATGTGTCAATCAACTGCTTCAGCCAATCAGTGATCAGGTGGTGCTGATTATGGTTCGACTACTTACTCCAGAAAGTTTTTCATCTTCTGTAAGTATTTAGTCATTTCAAAGTTATTTCTTGATTTTTTTAAAAATATATTTTCTTCTGTAGGAAACATTTGTTTTACGTTTTCAGTCAGTTACTTTGCTCCATTATCTTATCATTAGCCATAGCTAAATGTTAGCTATTGTGGCCAATTAACATTTTCCCCAAGCTGCTGTCAATAAATAACAAAAACTAAACTAAATCAAAACTGTGTAAGTACTAAAGACATGCTGATATGAATATGAAATGGACATTAATTGAGAAAAACCTTAATACTTCTGTTTACCTGTGAATTGTGTGCTTGGTTTGTTTTGCCCCTTTGCTTTTATATCTTATTTGACACTTAAAATACATTGACACTTAAAAAAAGTTAGTCAATCACACCGTAGTGCTCCATTTTCGTCAGTTTTATACTTGGAAACTTGATTTTGTTTGATTTGACTCACTGAGTCCCTCATCTAATGCTTGCATGCTAATAAGCACCTCATAAGGGGTTAATCATTTCTGAATGGTGATAAGCAGAAACACTATTATTACTAACTTTATAATCTAAACAAATTACACTTCCCAGTGTTAAAAATGCAGTTACCATTACTGACAATAATATGTTGTTCCGTTTCTATAATTCACCGATTCCAGCTTGGTTTTTCCTCCCCCGGAGTCCAGCTGAGCCAGTGGAGCATCTAGTTTTTGTACAGAAAGAAGGAAATATATGTGTGTAAAGTGTCTCACGTGAAGTTAGTCAGCCATAGAGTCCTGATGATTCAAAGGTAGCTTTAAATGGAAGTACAGACATCTGTCGACATTGTGTTTTATTGTTGTTTCTAAATGTAGAAAGGCTCTCTGCAGTTACAGAACAAATTTGATTGGTGTCTTTTTTCATATTATCACACAGCAACATTTGAATAACTTGGATTAATATAGTGTTTCCTGGTTGTGGTTTATTCTGTCAAGTGTCCATTATTAATAATCATCATTAATAATTTAATCAGTTTTATCTAATAATTGAATGAGCATCTTAAAGTTCCATTAAGAGGGGATCCAAATTCTTGGACATACTTAAAAATAACACAATAGTCACTTTGCCTCGTAATTAGTTTCTTTTTAAATATCACAACTCAATTACTAGTGGGAAGAAATTATTGACAAAATTATGAACTTTATTGTTTTAGAGATGCTCCTGTATGAGTGAGCCTCATGACGAGTCTTTGCCAGCTTTTCCCCCTCTGCTCAGTTAGATCTGTCTTCACAAGCAGCTTGGTTCACTTTTAAAACAAGGTCAGGATTTTGTCTGGAGCAGAGTGATAACATCGAAATATCTGATGTCAGATTTTATCAAGAATAACTTATCCATTTACCCAGGTGTCCATCACACTCCTTGTGGGATTTTAAGGTCATGTAATGTTTTTTTAGTGTTGTTCAAATTCTTTACTGTTTCATTTTGCACAACACCACATGTGAGTCACGTGAGTGAAAATTCAGCCGATAATCAACAAAACATCTGTATTCAGAGGTGTTAAAAGCCCAGCATGGGAATATCACACAAATTACCACTGACTTTGATTTGATTGAAGTCTCCGGCCCAAACAAAGCAGCGCCGCCGCTCTTCGCAGACTTAATTATCTGGCTTCAGAGATGCAGAGCGACTTCTCCTTCCTTCATCCCGCTACTTTCCGTGCCCCCTCCCCTGCTCTTTGTCCTGGTTACGGTGAGATGGCCTGTCAGGAGGCGCTGCCGAGAGGACTGAGAGTCGACAAAATCAGCTCAGATCAGACCTGATCCCCCCTCACACACACACACACACACACACACACACACACACACACACACACACACACACAGGCGACACGGCCAGGCGCAGCGGTGTGCTGACCAGTGAGCGGTGAAGAGGCCCAGTCCTGGTGTCCTACCTTATCTTCATCAGACCTCCCAGCCTTGACCCAGAATCGTCCAGACCTGCCTCCCCAGCTCCCTCTGTGTGTGTGTGTCTTTGTGTCTTGGTGTGTGTGCGCTCCCTCTGACCACATCAATGATTACTGTGGCTGCGGATGCTCAGGTGGACAGAATGTGCCTGACATTGATGGCTCCTGGCACGATGGCCTCCCCTTGCCCGGTCGCCCGACTGTCAGGCCAAATATCTGAAGAGGAGCAAAGAATGGAGGGACGAGGAGGACGGAGGGACGGAGGCGTTTCCTGCTGAAGCCCTGCTCTCAAATCACACCGGCTGACCAAAACTTCACCAGGAGGAATGAGGGTTGAAATGAGCTCCTGCAGCACATGTCCGATGTGAGGAGAGAGTGACCAGGAGAGGGCAGCGGAGGACAGCAAACCAAGTGGAGCTGCTTAATTAACCCAGACAGCCACGCAGAGGGAAGGAGGGAGAGGATGGAGCAAATATCAAAGAAGTTACTTCAAGCTTTACTCTTTAAATTGGGTTACATTCAAGACAACAGTAATACAAGCGACTCCCGCTGTGTCCTCGTGCCTTCATGGCTCTCATTTCCATTTATTCAGAGCGCAAAGCAGAATGGTCAGTGGGAGAAAAGCAACATCAGGAATCCACATTATTATTAGTCGCTTTCGTTAATTCATAAAAAATGAGAACACAAGTAATAGCTGTGTCTTGGATATGTTGGATCTAAGTTAGATTAAATAATCTTGAAATGTGTTTTACTGTCAACACAACTGAAGCATGACACTGTTGAAGAAAACCGCTTCTCTTTCTGTGTTGAGATGTTTAAAGTAGGTGTGGAAAGCCAAAAGCAGCTCATTCGGATTTACTGCAGTTTCCTCAAAAGAGAAAATCCGGTTGCAGTTCTGTTTTGTGGAAAGTTTATGTTATTTCCAGTAAGTTAAAAGTGAACCAAGTGTGAACATTTCCAGATTGTGGCTGCGCTTTATACTGAAATGAAGGGAAACGTTATAAGTCATTGGTATTTAAAGATTATTATGTAACCATTTCACATTTGAGATCAAATCATTGTCATGAAAGGGAAAGACAATCAGGCACAGAGCTAGCTACCTGAATTCTTTCAGAGAAGAACATGCAAACTCCAGTGAGAAAGGCCTGGTATCGAGCAGTGACGTGACAGTGTAACCACCACTTGCGATGCCATATTGATCTGTTAACTTTATGATTTAAAAAAAAAAATCCCCAAATTCCCATGTTCTCCTCATGCATCAGGCTGGCAATCCTCCTTTCTCTGTCTCTGATCAGCTCGTATAACTCAGTGAGAGAATCGCAGTGACCAGAGGACAGTGGCGTCGTGATTGGCGAGTCTTTTTCCACAGGTAGACTCACCGGTGCCGCAAGATACGAGCTTCAAACAGGCTGAAACGGGAACAATTGGATTTTTTGACGCCTGTTTTAGATTCTGTGGCTTTGAGGTGAGGTGAGGACGGACAGGGTGTGGTCCAGCTGCGCGTGTGTGTGTGTGTGCGCGTGTGTGTGTGTATCCTCAGGTTTCACTTATGTTTTTGTTTGACAACCGATCCTGTAATAAAGTTGCCATGTCACTTGTAAACTGAAATGTTCTTCCTCTCATGTTTTCTCCCCCCTCCCTCCCTCCCTCCTCCCTCTCTCTCTTCCTCCCTCTCTCTCTCTTCCTCCCTCCCTCTCTCATACATCACGGTGATGGATAGGCTCGGCTCTGTCTCTCACCACCCTGACACAGGAGTCAGCCACGGTTCAGCCTGATAAGAGCTGAACCTCAGCTTCATTTACATGAAATAACAGCGAGTTCTGGCTCCGAGTGTGTGTGTGTGTGTACGTACGTACATGCAGCGTGTGTTGTTCAACATTTTGACAACTTCTTTTCTCCAGTATTGATCATTTCGGCTCTTATTTGTGACAGCGCGGTGTGTCTCACCTTGGCTTCATCCTGAGGAAGACTCACCGCTGTGTTTATCTGCGCACTTCCCTCGCTGACAAACTTACCTCCATTATATTTTATTATGTTTCCCGAAATTGAACCCCGAGCGCCCCGCGGTGCGGGTAAGCGCTGAAGCTGCGCCGCTTTGCTCGCCTAAATGGAGTCCGCGGCTGCTTCATTTCACTTTTTCTTGGCAAAATCAGTCACAGCTGTGAGACTCTGCGGCTTTGTTGTTTCCGCCGTCATCTACAAACTCAATTAAATGCACTTTTGTGGGTTTACACGTTGAGCTCGGGCCCGATCGTAGCCGGGAGTAGCGCCGCGGCAGCCCGCTGTCATCTCCATGCGTAAATCAACCTCATTAAGGTGCTTCTCTAACCAAAAAATGGGAATAGACCTGTGTGATTTAGCTTTGGATTTTTGTCAGTGTATTCTAAGTGTTTGTTTGTTGTTGTTTTTTCCTTTTTTTTTTTTGTCCACCGCAGGACACCGTGAGGGGGTTACCCAGCCAGAAGTCATGTCAGCGCTGGAAAAGGAAAAGGACACGAGAGGTTCTTCAACACAAAAGCGAGGACTTGGCTCACCATCGCTGGGTTTTTAGGATGAGCGTCTGAGGACGGAGCTAATTGTGGTGAATACAAAGCTTTGGCAGCACTTGGCTCGTCGATCAGATGCCAGAATTTGTGTTTTTGTGTGTGTGTGTGTGTGCGCGTGTGTGTATGTGTGTGCGCGTTTGTGCACGCTCTGGGTCGTACATTCCCTCACTCTTTTGTTTGCTCTCCCTCGGCGTTCTCCTGGGACTTGGGTGGAAGTGGGCTCGCCGTTCCACTGCCAAGCAAACCTGATTTAGCCGTTTTCCCCTCCACAGTAAAATCTTGTTGGGCCCGCCGGTCTCTGGCTGGCTGCTCGCAGGCCGAAGGGCTCTGCGGCGGTCCAGATGGATGAGGCGAGGCGCTTCAGTTTTCAGTTTGCTGACGACTCCGCGCTGTCCGTCACTGAAACTCGTGTTAAGTTTAAGCACATTCTGCGCACCAGAGCATGCGGATGGTAGGACTTGAACGTTACGCGCTCTCCTTTGGACATGGCTTTACTCATCCTGTGAACATTTAAACGCTGCCATTTTGAATCGCTGCTTCTTCAGTCAGTCCATCCAGCTCATAGAGCATCTTCCTCTGACTAAAGCTTGTGTTTTCAGACGAACCTCAAGCGTGAATCAGCTGAGAGCGAAGCAGTACGGGCTCATCAGAACAAGCTGACTGAGGTAAATTGATTTTTTTTTTCTTGTAGATTACTTATTTAATTCTTAGTCCCTTGTTGGAAAAGTAACTCCTTAATGTCGATAGTTTTTGAATCGAGTAACTCCACACGTGTGCCAAAGACAGAAACTGGACTGTACTGCACTAACTGTAAACCGTTATATCACTGAGTGTGTGTGTGTCTGAGAAGTCACTTAAATGTGAAGAAATAGATACTATGGAATTTAAATTGGCAAAAAAAAAAAAAAAAAACTTTAGAAAATTGACAAACGCCACAGAAACATCTCACTCCCAGCGCTGAGTAGTGATGAATCTGCTGAAATCACACAAATGCACCACCGTTTGCTGTTTGAGGAACATTTGACATAAAGAGCTGAAAAGCTGTCTTCTTATACTGGCAAGCAGTCAAACCACTGCACTTTGACTGCTCAGGCCCCTTTCTCTGGTTTTGTTTTAAACTTTTGGATCTCTGGAACACTGAAAAGCTACATTTTGCAGGAAGAAAAGAGATGATGTTAAAAAAAAATGTATTTCTGTGTTCGAATAAAATACCAACAGATTGATAAAAGTTTGAAAATAGTGTAAATAGAGTCAATCAAAGCCGTCATTCAGACCGCAAGACCTAAAGCAAATACGCCAAGTGTAATAATCACATTTAGATGATAACGACCTGTAAAAGTTTGGTTCATATGATGAAGGGAGAATGTTCTTCCAATCCAATGACTTCAAGAGCAGGAAAGTTCCTGCAGCTTCGCACACCTGAAATAATCCTTATCCTCTTACTTGTTTTGGCTTTATATTGATGTTTTCATGTGAACAATTATATCAAATTTCAATCATAAATCAGTCTAAAATGTACTTTCACAACTTTTCAACATAACAAAAAACTCTTAAAACAAAATCTGGCACATATTATGGATGTTTCATATTTTACTTAGTGTTTAAAAACATACATGACTAATTGTATTTAGTTGTGTTTGAGGCTTTTGGTTTCTCTCAGTGTACCAAAACTTTTTATGAGTGAGCGATCGGAGGTCTGGCCCGCTCATCTATAGTCTCTAATTGAAGGCGAGGCTAATTAGGACGCTACACATTGAGTTGAGAACACATCCCTTTATTTTTCTCCCGTTTCCTCTTCTCTGCCTCATTATATGAGAATGAATAATGACCAACATATACATTAACCACGGCTGTAATTGTGGCGGAATTAATGATTCTGAAAATAAATTCCTTTGAAAAGAGAGGAGGAAAGAGAGAATAAAGGAGCGAAAGGTCTTGAAGTGTGAGCGCACTCATGTTTGGGTGAAAGTGTGTGTGTGTGTGTGTGTGTGTTGGTAATGAGAGTTCAGTGGTGCTGCTAACTTGCTCTAAATAAATCTATGATTAGCATTTCCCCCCCCCCCCCTTTAAACGGAATAATTTCAACTTTGATATCCGTAATTGTGCTTAAGGGCTTGTGCACGTCTCCGCCGGCCCTCAAACGCTCGCTCTCCAGCCCGTGTGGAGACTATCAGCAGCGTTTTATTCAGTTAAACACCCCCGTTCACAACCTGCAATAATTAGGCCTTTATTATTATTTTTTTTTTTTTCAAAAGAGAAACAAACGACAACAACCTTTGAGGGACTTGATCCTGGTGTGTGTGTGTGTGTGTGTGTGTGTGTGTGTGTGTGTGTGTGTGTGTGTGTGTGTGTGTGTGTGTGTGTGTGTGTGTGTGTGTGTGTGTGTGTGTGTGCTGGAGCCGGCCTGCTTTGCGGCGACTGTGCATGCAGATGCAGATGCATGGGACACACAGAGGAGCAGAAGCTCAGAGTGATCAATCATCTGCAGCACACACACACACACACACACACACACACACACACACACACACACACACACACACACACACACACACACACACACACACACACGCTGTCAAGCAGGCTCGGACACCAAGAATAGAAAAGTCTGCCAACCCACAGAAGGGTCACGCTATTCTCCGCAGCACACACACACACACACACACACACACACACACACAGAAGGATACAGAGAGACACCCACACACACCTTCACTGTGACACTCCTGGGCCCGGCTGGTGCGTGTGGCGCTGGATAACCAACAGAGGGTGGTGTTGCATTGCTGGTCGGAGCACAGAGGGTCATCATTCTCAGCAAGCGTGGAGCTCATCACTCCAGCACCTGCCTTTCTAATCTGCTTTTCATTACTGATGACTGGATAATAAAAAAAAAGAAAAGAAAATCACCCCTTTAATGGATGAAGCTGACATTAAGACTTGATGGCTGCTGTTAAAGAGGACGTGTCAGCTGCTCATTGATAAACCGAGCGATATAAATGTGAGGTGCAGACAGCGGGTGTGTTTCTGTAACTTTTGCTCCGCTTTAATCAACAGTGCACAACTGCAGAAAGTGTTTATGGGGATTTGAGACACACCCCTATATGAAATCTCCTGTTATAAGTTTAATTTATGTCAATTCACCCTACCGGGGAGGGTTGCTTGTAGCGTTGGGTGCACTTTGAAAATCCCACTCAGAAACCCAGATGTAGGACAAGAAAAGTGGAGTGAAGATAAGAAAAATCAAGCGCTTACACTTCCCTGATCAGAAGATTCATCTGCTCTCTGATTGGCTGGTGGCCGTTCCCTTAAAAACAAGAAAAAAGAAAAAAAAAAAGGTTGATTTACTTAAAAAAAATAGACGAAATGTAGCCTCTGTTTTTGTTTAAAAAGCTGGTGTTACTCGTTTGTGCCTCTCTGTCTCCCTCCCTCCACACCCGGCTTTATCTGCCAGCCCTGCATCTGAACACATAAACATCAATATTAGCAGTTTAGTGGTGAACAGTTGTTGGCAAAGTGATCTTAAAAACTCCAAAGGACACCTCCACGTCCCTCTAATTAAAATTTAACCGCCCAGCCGAGGCGACGGTGGTGATAGTTTGGAGGGGGGGTGGGGGGGTGTGTTGGTGTGGAGGGGAGGAGGAGGAGGGGGGGGGGAAGGGGGGCTTATTTAGCATTAACATAAAAACAAACAGCCGCATATATATATGCAAATGAAGGAAGGGCAAAAGCAGGATGCCGGGAGCCATCCGCCATAACTCACACTGATGGCCTTTAAGTGAGAAATCGCCTTCGAAAAAACCCCCAATAAGAAAGTGGAATGATGCACCTGTCGCCCATCTGACTAATGAGCCAATCAGGTTGCAAGGACAAGGAAGCACATCCAGATAGTGATGTTGGCCTGGAGTGTCACTTCACGCGGGAGGCACTCGTGATTCCACGGAAAAAAGCGAGGAGGATTTCGCAGCTTTCGACGACGCCAAAAAGAAAGAAAGAAAAAAAAAAAAAAAAAAAAAAAAACGCTCCCAGAAAGTGTCCAACGTTGAAAAAACAACAAAGCCGCAATTAGAAGTGATTTCTCGCTGGTTGTAGCATTAGCAGAGCTCGCACTGATAACAGGAGGAACCTGAAAACCTATGTTCCAAGCCGTGCCTGATATGTGTGTGCGAGTGTGTGTGGATTGGATATGAGCGACAATAAAGACGGCTTCCTCTCCTCTTTTACCTCCGTCCGACTCAAAGCGGCTTTAATCGCATATCTTCATTAAAACAAAAACAAAAAAAAAAAAAGGAGCCTGGCGCTGAGTTGTGCCTTAAAACTGACAATGATTTACATTTCAACATAATGCTCTCTGTCGCCTGTTATTGTGACACAGTGCCGAATGCATCCCTCCCAAATGAAAGTGGGTGTTCTGTTGTGCGAACGACAAAGACATTTGGACAAACCTGCCATCCTCTCCTCTTTTTTCTTGTAAATGAGCATGGGAAATCTATTTATGTCCTCCTACAGCTGCACCGGTGGAATGAGGAGAGGCTTCCTCCTCGGCTGGCTGGGACGACAGCCCGAACCGCCGAGATTGAGCCCCCGTGAAGATAGATGCGCTGAAAAGGAAGAGAGAAGGCGAGGGGACAGAGGAACGGCGCACCGACACTCCAGGCGATGCGGGGAAAAAGTAGCGAGAAGTCCAAAACACAAAGCTGCGTATGGATGAAGGGAAAGAAGAGCGAAGGGGGTAGGGGGGGGGGAGGGCGGGGAGGGAGAAGGCGTTCTCGCTGGATGATCTGCTGCTCTGACAACACCTGGCCCACGAACAAACTACAGGCTTGTCTTAGATAGGTAGGAGGGATAAAAAGAACCCCGAGGCCCGTGCCCCCCTCTCCCGGTTCCCTCTCCTCGTCGGCTGCGAGCCGCAGGGTGGAGGATAGAGACGGAGCGACCGAGTCGAGACGCAGACATGCAGATGATGAAGAGACGAAGGGGGGAAGACGGAGTGTTTTTGGAATGTGATAGCAGCTAATCCAGCTCAGACGCGCTGCTGTCGGGATGAAGAGGGTTGGCAGCTGCAGTCGCTAGTCAAGGCTGACTGGCCACTACTTCAAATCTCCACCGTACAAAAAAAAAAAAAAAAAAAAAAAAAAATCCACTGATGTTCCTCTAATCTAAATCTGAGTTCGGTGTGTTTTCATCATAGAGACGCCACTGCTCCCTGACTGCTACTCAGACACTCACCCACCTTCACGCACACACACATTAACACACACTTCCCAGCAGGGTTCTCCAAGTCACCAAATTTTTTACTTTTGCTTGTGAGTCTCCTTCACTTCCCCTGCAGGGAGGGGTGGGGATGGAAACCGGAGCCGCTCCTCCCGTACCTGCATCTCTCTCTCGAAACATTTGGGCGCCAGCATGCAAAGACGCCTCTCTCCTCCGCCATCAGCGGCCTGCACCCTCCAACCAACTCACACTGAATGTGCACGCACAAACACACAGCAACACTTACATTTCACACTGTTGGAGGATATGTGGCACTTGATTAAACCTTCATCTAGACTTTTTTTTATTAATTCTGACTTTAATTTTTGAAACAGAAATAAAAGAAATCTTTGCTATATGATACCTAATTTACACTCTGCATAAAATTTTCACCTTGAATTCCTGTCATTTTCTTGTAAAAAAAAAAGAAAGAAAAAAAAAGTTGCCTCGTTGAACTGACAAACCTGCCTCATTAAAATAATTTAAAAACACGGATCAACACCTTCCACCCAATAAATAAACTCTACTCTGAATCCTCGGACTATCAGGCTGATTGCTACATTCAAACGTTTGAAATTGGAGTGTATATTTAAAAAATTATAAACGCAGAACACGGAAACGATCAGAGCAGGAATTAAAATGAACAGTGTGTGTACGTGCGTGCGCGACAGTGTGTGATTAGTGAGAGGTTTGAGTGTGTATCGAGGCCACGAGTCTGATGAAACTTCAAACAGCCCAATAAATTAAATTTAATTGACATTAACACGCACGGGTGTAGTATGTGTACTATTCACAGAGGAGAAATTGTAACCACTTTCTTAATTAGAATCATCAAATTATTGGAGTATTTATTTGTTTTTTTGCGCATGTCCAAAACTCGTTTCTTCGCAGTTTAACTTGATGTGTTTTGCAGGAAAGGCCTTTGACGTGCAGTCACCGCGCGCACGGATGAAAATGCCCTTTAAAAAGTGGTCAAACTCCACTGTGAGGTTAATAAATTAATTATCAATTTGGGCAAAATTGCGCCCGTTCCTTGAATTCCTCGTGCGTAACGGACCGTGCGGCGTTTAAAGCCCCCCCCGCAAGCCCGCGAGACGTTTTAATCATGAACGCACGAGCTCGTGCGAGGTGTCCGGCACAGCGTCCTCGAGCACCGTGGGTACGGGGGTCAAAGTTAGGCAGAAACAAACCCCCTCCCTCTCTTCTAACGGAGACGCTTTGTCGGTACAAGTGACTCGAGCGACTCTGTCCACTGCTGCTGCCGCCGCGCGCGCGCGCGCCGCACTCCTGTGTGTGTGCGACCGATGGTGTGTCTGTGTGTGTGTCTGTGTGTGTATGTGTGTGTGTGTGTGAAAGCTACCACTAGTCGCCCCCAGTGCTCTTCAGTCTCCACTCTCCCTTCTCACCGCAGACTGAACGTCACGTCCGCACTTGAACTTGAGTTTTCTCCCACCGTAGAAGCCAGAGAGCCGCACAGAGCCGCGCACAGTCCAGGGGATGCGGGACTCCGCAGCTCGCGCAGAGACAAAAGAGGGTGGCAGTCAGTCCTCAGACCAGTGCTGGGCTTTGACTTGAAGAGTTGAAGTCTCGCGCGCCCGCCCGGCCGGCCGGCACTGTCAGTGCAGCAGTAGAAGTGCCCGCCACTTGTGCGACGTCTCGCGAAGAAGTGCCGCGAAGACAACTGGATTCCTATTTTCACACGTTAGTTGATCACCTGCCGTAGAGCCCCGCTCTCACACGCGCGCACACAAGCAGCGGCCGGTGTCCGGAGCGTCCGGTGGACACAGGTAGTGATTGATTGACCACCGGGAGGTGACCGCCGGCGCGTGGCGCATCCATCCCCTCCACTCCGAGTCCCTTCTTTTTTTTTTTTTTTCCTCCACACTTCCTCGGCTCTCCTCTGGCAGATGGTGTGAAAGCGGCTGCGGACGAGAAGAGCCGGACTACTCCCCCCCGACACCCCTCCTCACTCGTCTCCTCCGACGAAGGGGTGGTCGCGCAGCCACTTTCAGCACCGAGCTCCCAACGAGCGCCCGGGCGCCGCGCGCTGCGCCACGGCCGGTCAACGCAGAGCGCAGGAGCCGCCGAGGGGAGATCCGCGCGCGGGGGTCAGTCCGAGGGCCGCGTGCAGGGGCCGGTGCGCAGCGGTCACTTTGGGGTGGCCAGACGTCGGCCGGTTTTGGGGCCAGTTTGGCCAGCTACCGGAGCCGCAGGAGGAGGAGGAGGAGAAGGAGAGCCGACCCTTCCAGCGCCGCTCTCCAGGCGATGCCAGTGTAAATGCCAGGGCGATGTCCCGACGCAAGCAGGGGAACCCGCAGCACCTGTCCCAGAGAGAAATAACACGTAAGTCTACCTGCATGGCCCCGCATCCACACCACACAGCTTTTCACTCCTTTTTCCTTCACTTTGACTTTCTCTCTTTCTTTCCTTTTTTATATGTTTCGAGCGTTCTGTGCGTAAAAGTGTTAATTTTCAGACTTTGGATCAGAAAGTTTACGCAGGCTCCTCCAGACTGCTCCTTTTTCCCGTCAGGTCTTGTTTTAAAGATACATCTAGTAATATTCTTATCTTATCTGATTTTTACTGTCAATAGATAACCCGACATCAGGACAGTAAATTTACACTCCAAGCGCAGCGAGAGGAAAAAGTCTCAGGCTGCGTGTGTGACTTTTTACTGTAATCCATTAATTTTTTACCGTTTTCAGCTTTTTCTTTGATTTGACATTGAACAGCGGGCTCGTTGCGGCGCCAATTACTTTTAATTTCCTCCAAAGCATAATTATAATAATACAGATATTTGCTATTTATCCAATTTAAATGTTTTTCTGCTGTGCGCTTTTTAAGATTTTTTTTTTCTCGGTGAGCAAATCAAACACTATTTCTTACATCTAACTCCGCATTAAAGAAGAGAACGGTTTTAATTAATCTGATTTATTTCTCATGAACTCTTGTTTATCTTTCATTAAGCAAGCTTAACGAAGCAGATAACTCCGCCGTTTACTATTTAAGCAGGTTTTAAAAATAGAAAAAATAAATCAAATGGGAAGTTTTTAAAGTAACTCTTGTGTTTTCTCGATGGTTTTCGGTAACACGCTACTGTGTTTTTATAATTATTCCTTCCACGTTTTTTTTTTTTTCTCTCTTTCTCAAAAGATGCAAAGCTGATTCGTCCTCTTGGTTGTAATATTAATGTTCAGTTTGGATTATTTAAAACTCCTCACGCCTCTGAGCTGCGCTCACATCAAGTTTTTTTTTCTTCGACTCACGACATTCTGTGATGGTATTTACAGACTGATTTCCAAGAATTAATATAATATTAAATGGATTTAAAGATCCTAAAAAAGAAAATGTGTGATACAGTCAATGGAAATGTATTTATTTATTTTTTTTATGAGGAGAAAAAAGACTCATTTGACATATGACATCAAAATGACCCAAAATTAATTTCAGCACTTGGCCTTCCCAGTTCAGCTCCTCATCTCTCTCTCTCTCTTTTATTTTTTATTTTTTGTCCTCCTTCTTCTGGGAGTCTGTTGACACTATTTGCCCCTAAACTTTCTCAGCGGTGAAATGATATCTGCGGCCTCGGATCACTTTTCCTGGCTTGTTGATGATATTTGCTGCAGCGGCTGCAGGCTGATGCATCCTGACAGCAGCCTCTTCCTGACTGCAGGACTTCCAAAATCGCCAAACATCAGCGAGGAATGACACCTGAATCCAGCCGAGCGGCTGAAACGCCCCCTT